>NC_056627.2:343362752-343675820 GCF_002870075.4 Lactuca sativa | reverse complement strand
AAAGTTTTTTTTATTGCATATCTAAACTCCTTGGTTTCTTAAAATTTTCAAGAACCGAAACCTCCAGAAGGTTCGGGTTCGGTTTTTCAAAATTTCCCTGAACCGAAATCAACCGAAGGTTCGGGTTCGGTTTTTCGAGTTTTTCCAACCGAAACCAACCGAACGCTCGGGTTCGGTTTTTCAATCTTTTTCCAAGTTTTTTTTTAATTGAATTTTTTTTACTCTTCTATAATTTTTTATTATTTTTAATTTTTTATATATATAAATTTCAAAAACTACAAAAATATTTTCTTTTATTTTTCTTTGTGTGCTCATTTGTTTATGGGAATATATTCCATGCCTTACTTAAGTGTCCCTAGAAGCATGCTGCTGTATGTGTCCCAAGCCTCATAAGATTTTGAATAATAGCCTTCATGACCTGGTAAACACAAACCTTGTCTTCCCAATAAGGCTAACTTATTTATTCTAATCGTGAGCTACCTCACTCTATTCTCACACGAGTTCAGAGTCTCCTGCTTGGTCCTTATGTTCGCAGCAGAGGTACTATGTCTTCTTCCACCATCTCCATTACAATTCTCCATAACATTCGTTTCATCACTGTAACCCTTGAGACTCTCAGCAACTTCCACTGGGGTTTATGGTTACACAACCTCTGTGTTTATGATCTTAGTTTCGTGCCACTACGAACTGAGTGAAACCCAAAATTCAACACCAACGAATTGACGGTGACCAATTAACTTGATCAAGTTTTCACCAATGAATTGACGAATGTACCTTCATGAAATCTCAATTTCTTTTCTTTTCTTTTTGCGTGGTTCCAATGAAATTGTTACACACCATAACATTTCTTCCCAAGGGATCCAGTTTTCAATTTTTATCTGAGATTTCATATTCATCCAAGCCACTACAGAATCAACTCAACCCTACTTGTTCAACAGACTACACTGGTATCACAAGTACTTTGTTCACATTCGTTCTTATATCAAGAATTGAATTGATGAATCAAAGCGAAACCACCCTTAATTTGCCTTATTAAAAGAAGCCTTTCAACATTTATTAATGAATGTTTGATCGTAATTTAACGGGATTCCACACTAACACTTTACGGTCTCTCTTGACCATGAAGGAAGAGATTCGTGCCCGGGATCATCAGTTTTGTGTCATCATTGACATCACAGATTATCCTAAAAAGAGTTGCTTTATTTCTTTATTCATTTTACACTCTTTGCACGAAAATCCTAGATTCAAAAAAAAAAAAAAAAAAAAAAAAATTCCGTTACTAATTATTTTACAGGCTGGAAAATTAATGGATGGTTCATAATGAAGCTGTGGTTACCAATAATCCACGTGGGCGTTTTATTCAAAAGACAGCAGATTAAAAAGGGGAAGAGACAAAAGATGCTGACGCGGCGGAAGTTCAAAGGATAGAAATTCAAACGACGGTAAAAGGCGGGCGCGTGAATTTGAAGAGGCCGCGCTTTTTCTGACACTATTGGACGCGTGTGCAGTATTGAAGCGTCATCCATCTGGCATTAATGGCGCGTGTGGAAATGGAAACGGTTCTTCTCTCTGAACCGGCGCTTATTGGGCGGCGTGATCCTAGGAATCTGACACTCTCTCTCCTACGTGATCATCGCACGTCTCAACTGTCACCAATCAGTCACCCAAAAACCCTTCCGTATTTCCATAAGAGATTTGAAACGATTTTTCTCTCTCCTATCACCTACTATAAAAACCCATCAACACCACCTTTTACCTCTTTACTGCCCCCATAATTCCTAAAGCGAAATTACTCCCAAAACTCTCTCCCGGTCATCTTCTTCTCCACTCCTGCAACAATGGCTGAATCTTCATCCGTTCATGCCACCTCTCAAATTCTTCCCATCAGACCTCAACAATGCCTTGTCATTGATTTGAACCCACTAGCCTATGATCCCTACATGTCGCCGGTTATTGAATGCCTCAAGTACTCCCAACTTGCTCCGGCATTGTCCAGAATTGAAACGGTGCCAATGGTGGCTCTATCTCAGGTCTATGCGACGGCCTACTACGACAAGGGCGTCGACAGGATCTTTTTCGAAGTAGCGGAACACAAAACGTCGATTTCTCGTCCCCGCTTCTGCAACATGCTTGGGTTTCCTGCAGACCCATCGCGCATTAACCCGGAGACGATTCCGGTTGGAATGTTGTACAGCATGTTCTACAACATGGGCTACACAGAAGTTCTTACCTCCGTCGCCAGGTTCAAGAAGTCATGCCTAGCGCCCCTATGGAATGGGTTATTTACAGTTCTCTTCAAGGGACTGTCTGAACGGAGCTCAGGCTCGGACGGGGCTAGTCGTCTTTTCCTATCAATCATGTATGGGGTATACAACGGGATCAACCTCGACTACGGGTCTGTCCTTTGGCAACAACTGATTCAGAGCCTTTCTTCCACTTCTCGACACTCTGAAGTGTCGCTGGCCCGGTTCTGGATCTTGATTACAAGATGGGCCATGGACAGGTTTGACGTCCCAACTGCTGACGGTGCACCGATGTCTTCTGTTGGCACGTTCCATACCAAGAAGATCATCGTATCCGATGCATCAAAATTCTCCTTCATTGGCTCTATCCCGGAGTCGATGTATGGCAGTGTGCCATCAGACAGCAGTATGATCAAGGCGATCAATGAGTTAGGGCCATCTGGTCCGAGGGAACTGACACCGGACATGCTGCGATCAATTCATGATGCCGACAAACCGGTGGCAAGGGGTAAGAGGGCAGACAAGGGGAAGAAACCATCAAAAGCCCCAAAACCTACTCCCAAGAAACGCAAACAACCAAAGCCTGCTTCCTCCCCAAAACCGAAAAGGAGGAAGACCCAACCGAAACGGACGCTCGTTCTTTCATCAACCTCCAGTGAATCCGAAGGTGGGAGTTCGGACTCTCACGAGTCACAAGGAGACGAATCTCCACAAAGAGGCAACACACCCCCTCGGTCCCCAACCCCGGAAATGGAACTTCACCAATCCCCAGTTCCTTCCCCTCCACCCACAATTCCTATTTCCATTCCCACCATAAACCCTACTATACCACCAACCTCATTCCCTATACCACCACCCATATTCACCACATCAACCGAAACCCCACCTGTAACCGAACCTCCACAAACCGAAACCCATACACAATCACCACCCGAAACTAACCCCCCACCCACTCAACCTGCACCAACCAAACCCATAACACCCCCAACTTCCCCACCACCTCCATCTCCAGAAGACGCCTCCGATGGCGATGATCAATACCTCGGTGGTGACCATCTGAACTTTGATTCGGTCTACTATAGTCCGTTTCAAGTTCAAAGTGATGAGGAGGATGATGCTCCTGTGACAAAGAAGCATCTCCGCGCACTGAACGAGAAGGTTGATCAACTTCTCGCCTCCTCTTCCAATCAGCAGTCCTCCTTATCTGAAGCTGCCCTTCAGAGAATAGTTGATGCCTTCTCTAGGGCTCAACATGACTCACTAGCCTCTGCTACTGCTGCAATAGACGCCTCCACCCGAGCTTGTGAGGCTGCGACCGAAAAAGTCGATAAACTATTCCATGACGCTACAATCCTAATGAAGTCTATGCAGGAACGCGCCGAAGCCACCAAAACAACACTGGAACCACTTGTTAATCAATTGGCCCAGTTTGTAAAGACGGAGTTATCCTCGTTCGCTACCCTCAGACAAAACCTTAGCGACGACAACTCGGCACTCCGTGCCTCCATTGAAGCCCGCTTGGCAAAGCTACAAGAGGATCTTGCGGCTGAAAATAAACTGATGGACGTCCTGGCGAGTAAGACTACTGCCCTCAAGGTCAAGAGCACCCAACTTTCCAACTCCGAACAACAATTGGAGGCTCTTCGATCCGAAAGGGAAATCATCAAGACGTGTGTTTCGGATGTCCACGCCGCTCTATCCAACATCCTGGAAGCACACGACCCCATCCTCAACCACTCGGTGAGGCGTACCCTCGCTGAGAAACTCTCTCCGGCCATGGCTCTCTTGAGTAAAATTGAAGGCCTACCCAGTTTCGTGTCCATTCCGAAACAAGGGGGAGATGAGAAGAAAGGATCGAAACCACCTCCTTCCTCAAAAGCAACTCACACAACCGAACCACCCCCAACTGGTCATGCCTCGGGTTCGGGTGTGAAGGACAAGGGCAAAAACATTGCAGAGGGAGGAGATGAAGATGAAGATGAAGATGAAGATGAAGACAAGGAGACTATTGTGGACATGTTAAAGAGAAAGAACAGTCGCAATACTGATGACGATGTCAGTCATGTGGCACGTGAAGCTGAAGAAGCCGAACGTAAACAAAAAGAAGCCAACGATCTCCTTGAGAGCCGAAAGCTGCTCTTCCCTGCCTGGACCAGGGATCGACTGATAAAAGAGGCCATAGAGACTCCAAGTATACTATGGCTCGAGCCGGTGATATCATTCGACTGCATCAACTCGGTCGATTCGCAATTTGATATGCCGCTGACTCGAAAGGCGTTCATCTTCCACGCCTTCTCCAACATTTTCGAAGTCCCGCATCCGAACGATGAGCTTGACAGGGAGCTCATTGACTTTTATCTGGAGGCCGCTCGCCCTCAATTCCTTACATGGAGCGCCCAGAAGATTGTCAATGTTCGGGTGATGAAGCCATTTGCTGTGGGGAGATTCACAAACGTCAAGTTCAAGCTTATCCGAGGATCTGCAAGAACTGCTCACATGATCTCTCTGGCGGATCTGCCCAATCTGAACCCTCATGATTGGATAGTCTTGTACAACATCTTGCTGACAAACGAAGCCGAATATGGTCCCATCTTAGACCATGTCAAAAGGATGCTGGCATGCTATATCATGGAGGTGGCCCTAATGGATCAGGAGGTTGCCACAGTGTTTAAGAAGAAACCGAAAGTCAAGCCTGTGGGATCGGCCAGTGATCTAAACACGATGAAAATGGGCAAGATAGATTCGAGGCGAAACTCTGTGATGTTCACCAGAGCCGAAGGACAGAAATGTCTGTTCGCGTTAGCTGACAAGCACCTCTACACCACTACCTGCTTGGAACACGTCCTATCTATCGTCAAGCGGTGTAAGGACAATTCGGCTGATGACATCAAATATTTTGAAGATATGATCAATTGGTACATCCGGTTTAGACAGACCATCCTTTCCATAACCAAGTGTCTGTTTAGTACCGTGAAGAAGAAGGTACCAGCTTCAGCCGCCGGCCCAAGTAAGAAGTGATGGTCTCGCTCCAAATTGACGCAAAGGGGGAGATTGTTGGGCTGAAGTTCTGTTTTGTATTGCGTCTTTTGGGCTCGTAGATTAGCCTTGTATTCTCCGGTTTGGGCCTGTCCTACCGAGAGCCTTTTATGTATTGTATATAAGTTATCGCTTGCATGCATATTAGGTCAAGATTCAAGATTTCTGTTTTAGCGTTCCAGAGTTTACGATATTGCTCTCTTGTAATCTTCCAATCCTTTACAGTTGATGTTCTTAATCGAGCTCTTCTAAGGATTTTTATTTAATCATTCGACACGTTTGATTCAAGCTGTTTGTTCTTATTATTGCGTTCTGCCTTGTTATTTATATTGTGTTCTTGCAGTTTCATATTCATATATCTGTTCACGATCTAATCGATCTTTATAGATTAAAAGTTATTATTTTAATCTCATCACCCTCAATTGATGAGTCTAGAGAGACATGAGGTTCAGGGGTTTCTTGCGGTGCTGGACTTTCAGGCATTGAAGCACCTTCGTTTGGAGGGGCATCTTCGGTTGGAGAGTTACCTTCGGTTGATGAAGGACCTTCGGTTGAAGTAGTAGAGCTTGGCTCCCCCTGGACTTGTGAGCTAGGCTCCCCCTCGACAAGAGAACTTGGCTCCCCCTCGATTGAAGCATTGTTGGTTGGAGAGTCATCAGTGGGCGATTCTCCTTCATGCATTCTTCTTGCAGCATCTTCGACAATCTGCTTCATATGATCTATTTTGTTGTCAGATGCACCTGCTTCGGAGAGAGAAGCTTTTTTCGGTTCGTCAAATAGTTCCAGAAAATTTTCGTACAAATTGGCGATTGAGACTGTGACTTGGCTAGTTAGAGGAAAGATTTCACTGGCAGTGTCATCTATGGCCTGTAGCTTCTTGACATAGTTATCGTCGAAGGTCACATAGTATGTCTCTTCAATCCTTCTTGAACGTTTGTTAAGGACCCTGTACGCCTTGGATGTGAGTGAGTAACCCAGAAAGATTCCCTCGTCGGCTTTGACATCAAACTTGTTGCGGTGTTCTTTAGAATTAAAGATGAAACACCTTGAGCCAAAAACGTGGAAAAATTTCACATTGGGCTTCCTGTTATTTAATATCTCATAAGGTGTGAGCGTGAATCGCTTGTTGAGATAGGACCTGTTTTGTGTATAACAAGCAGCAGAAATAGCGTCAGCCCAAAAATAAAGAGGTAAAGAAGCGAAACTTAACATAGTTCGGGCAGCTTCACACAGAGATCGGTTTCGTCTTTCGACTATTCCGTTCTGCTGTGGTGTGTAAGGAGCTGAGAAATTATGACTAATTCCCTTTTCTGCAAGAAACTCTTCAAACTCTCTGTTCTTGAATTCGAGACCATTGTCGCTCCTGATGTTGCGAACGACCTTTTTGAGCTGGACTTCAATTTGCTTGATAAACACTTTCAGCTTTTGAGTCGCTTCAGATTTGAGCTTTAGAAAGAACACCCATGTAAATCGAGAGAAGTCATCAACGATAACAAGAATGTACTTGCTACCACCGATGCTTTCAATAGATGAAGGACCACACAAATCGATATGAAGCAATTCGAGTGGTTCAACAACTTTTGTGTTAATTACGGATGGGTGACTTTGACGACTCTGCTTTCCCATTTCGCATGCAGCACATAAATGCTCTCTGTCAAACTTGAGCAATGGAAGACCCCTAACGTGACCTCCAGTGACAAGTCGGTTGATATCTTTGAAATTGAGATGAGAGAGTCTTCTGTGCCACAACCAGCTTTCGTCGGATTGAGCTTTTGATAGCAGACATATTGCTGGGTTTCCTTTGATGGGTTTCATGTTCAGGGGAAACATTTCACCCTTTCGCTCTGACTTCAAAATCACTTTCTTTGTCTTTTTCTCTATGATTTCAGAACCTTCATCATCGAATGAAACTTTAAGACCTGTACCTCCAACAAGCTGAGATACACTGATGAGGTTGTGTTGAAGTCCTTCCACGTAGGCCACCTTCCTTATGGTAAAATCACCATTCGTTATCATCCCATATCCCTTTATGGTGCCGAAAGAGTTATTTCCAAACTTAACATTGCCACCATTTGCAAGAGATCTATATTCCCTGAGCTCCTCTTTCCTCCCTGTCATGTGACGCGAGCAGCCACTGTCGATGTACCATTCTTCGTCAAACTGCTCGTCACTTATAACCTGCAAAAATTAAGCAGATTTAGGAACCCAAAGTTTCTTGGGTCCATGTGAGGTTTTCATGGGAACAGGAATAGTTAGAGAGATGTCAACAAGATATGTTCTTTTAATTAAAGTTGTTTCATCTTTCCTTTTAATGGTGAATACTTTTATTTTTGTTAAGATTGGGTTGGTTTGCTTTGGGCTCAGGTTTGGATTCATCGACCTTTTGCTTTCCCTTCTGTTCAGCTGATGAATAAGGTTTTTGAGGAAAAACGGGATTAGCTTTAGAGCAAGATGGAGATGAATGAGTAGAAGTAGAAGAACGAGAAGAATTAGAACGAGAGAATTTGGATGGGGAGGACTTCCTGGCTGATGACTCAAGGTGACCCTTTTGCTTTTGATCATTAGAGGGGCTGACCTTCGAGTCTTGTTCTCTTTTGACTTTAGAGCCGAACCTCTGCGTTCGGTTGGAGTTGTTCTTGGAACCGAACCTTTGGTTTCGGTTGAAATCCTCTTGTGAACCGAACCTTGACTTTCAGTTGTTGTTTTCTTGCGAACCGAACCTTGGTTTTCGGTTGGTATCTTCTTGTGAACCGAACCTTGACTTTCGGTTGTTGTTTTCTTGCGAACCGAACCTTGGCTTTCGGTTGTTGGAATTATCAGGCTTTCTTACGGGATTGTTTTCATACTTCAGATTCTTGTCTTTGTGTGAATAGTATGCATTCTGGGAGTGCCAAAATTGTTTCCTTTCCGAAAGATTTTTCCTGTATCTTAGGTTCCTTTCTATCTTCTTGTCTCTCATCTGTTTAGGTTGATGATGAACGTTCGCTTTCGCTTTTGATGTCACCTTGGCTGGTTCCTCTTGAACTTTAGGAGTTTTTCTTTGAGCCGAGGGAGCAGAGGGAATATCTGAAGAAGATTCAGTTTTCCCTGAGGGAGTGGAAGGAGTATCTGATGAAGTTTCACTTCGAGCTGTTGGCGTTGAAGGAATGTCTTCTTTTGCTGAACGATCACCCTCTTGAGGAGTATCTTTTGTACCACTTGTGCTTGGTTCACTTAAATTATCAGGCTTGTTCAAGGGTTTAGGTATGTATCTCCCTTTCTTCATCCAGGAGGTTCTTTCAGATAGACCAACGGTTTCGTTTCCATTATCAATAGGAGCTTCCCAGAAGAACTCATCACAGCCATCAGCATTGTCTTCGTTAACAATAGCCGTGAGTTCAGCTGTTTGATGTTCGGTTACTCCAGTCACTTTGTATACCTGATTCGGAGTGGTCCTGACTTTTTGATACACAACAGCCTTTTCTACTAATTTCGGGGACTTTTGTTGGGACAATCTAGCGAATTCCACAGAATTTTCAGAAATAAGATTTTTGTGGTTTTCAGTTTCGCTTTTAACAAATTCTGAGCGGTCAACCGTATCCTCTACAGAAATTTCACTCATGTTTTCATCCTCGTTAAGCTCAGATGCATTTTCAACATCGATTTTATTTTCTGAGCTTACTTTGGCGTTTAGAGAGTCAAACTTTTGTATGGTTTCGGTTCTCAGTTTAAGTCTGTCATTTTCATCCAAAAGATTTTTGAGCATGTCCTTATGGTCTTTGGATTTAATGAAGGACTCAATTTTGTCCAGTCCAATTTGATAAGTTGGGTTGACATCATCAGACGATATCACACTCTCACAATTGTCAGCTTCGGCATCGATTTCATCCTCCTTAAATTCTAGGAAAGGTAAAATCATATGATGGATCTTTTTGCCTATCTCACAGTCCAAGTGAAGCTGAGTAATATTGGAATATAAACGTTTAGCTATTAAACAAAAAACATTTCGTTGTTTTAACAATTTCAAATTGTCTCTCTGCAAATAAATGTTTTCGTCTTTGACTTTGATTAATTCCGACTCTTTTAACTCAATCCACATACGCCGCTCCTCACTCTTCAACGCCACCCTGCTTAATTGATCAGTCAGGTTAGAATTGGTGACTCGAGTTTGAGTTAAGCTACTATCTAAACGAGAAATTCTTGTGTTAACGTTTTTTAGTTCTTTCTCATATGAGGATGATGGTACTTTGGATGAAATAAAAACAGATTGTACCTTCTTTATCAGTTCATCGAGCTCATTGAACTGTTGGCTGAGTGGTTTGGCCGTAAAGCACATATCCTCCTGCACCTTCGGCCCATTGCTTCCTCCATCGGTATTGTATCCCCTCATCTGAGATACGCCAGACACCGTGAAGCATTTTCCACCACTGCTTTCCTCCTTAGCCATATAAGCCTTTCCATGAGTAGGCTTCCTCACTTCTTCGTCTTCTGAGTCAGTAGACCAAACTTCGGTGCTACCGAACTCATCGTCATTAACCGAACCCTGCACAATAAGAGCATTAATAGAAGGGTTAGCGGTAGACTTTTTCTTTCTCAACTCATCCAGTCTCTTCTGCAGCACGGCTTCCTCATCCTTTCCATCGTCCTTTTCAGCCATCTTCTTAAGAACACAGTCCTTAGCATAGTGGTTCTTGCCACCACAGTAGAAGCAGCTTACTCCGGAATCGCCATCTGCCTTCGGTTCCTTCTTGGACTCCTCAGCCTTCGGTTCATTGTTCGCCTTTTCAGAGCTGTAACTCCCCTGCCAGTTTCGGTTTTTGTTGTTGGGGAATCTCTTCTTTATGAACCTCTTAGGATTGGATACCATCATGGCATAATCCTCAGTTGTGAGGTCATATTCTTCCAAGTTGAGCTCTTCATCCTCCATCACGGCTTTACTTTTAGATAAGAGGGCCAACGAACCAAGATTAGACACAACGTTCTTCTCTTGAACCACAATCTTCTCTTGGGACTTTAGAATACCCACCAGTTTCGCCAAAGAATATGATTTAAACTGTTCATGGGCTTTGACTGTAGAAACTACTGCTCTCCATTCAGATCTCAGTCCGTTCAAGAAAGTAACCTTTTGTTCGATGAGCTTCCTTTCAATGTCGTGTTTGATCATCTTGCTGAGAAGATGATTGAAGCGATCAAACGTTTGGGTCACCGTTTCTTCGGCCCCTTGCCTGAATTCTCCAAACTCAGATAGAAGCAAGGTTTGGATAGAGTGTTCAAGATCTTCGTCTGTTGAATACAGTTCGCGAAGTCTATCCCACACTTCCTTCGCCGTAGTGCATGAGCTGACCAGTCTGAATGTGTCGGACTGAAGGGCGAATCTGATCAACCTTAGTGCCTTAATATTGCACTGGAATTTATCTTTCTCATCTTGCGCAATATTCGTCACGTCCTTGAGCAAATCGTTGTACTCTTTTTGCGTCTTGATTATTCTGGATGTAGCAGAATGAGAGAACGGTCCGTTGATGATGGCTTCCCATATGAGAAAACCATTGTCCTCCGATCCAATCACGTAATCTTCAAAATGATGTGCCCATACTTCATAGTCATGGGTGTATAAGATTGGAATCTTTGTCGTCGAACCAATGCTGTTGGAAATATTAATAGGGTTTGATTGCGTCGCGTCCATTATGATCGTAATAACCTGTTCAAAGATCAGACTTGTAATAAAGCAGATTAGGGCAAAACAATAAATACTAAGATACGTCAATTAAGATGACGGCTCAATAAATATCGATGATTGCGGAAAAACCCTAATGGAAATCTTTTTCACAGAAAAGATGTGTATCGATTACATAGCCTCCTGCTCTCATACTATTTGTAACATCCCCCTCTGGCACGTATCACAATATTGTCCGCTTTGGGCCACTCGGCACGAGGACTTCCCAGGGGGTCACCCATCCTGGTACTACTCCCGCCCGAGCACGCTTAACTGCAGAGTTCTTATGGGATCTGCTGCCCTCACGGCTTTAAAACGCGTTGTGATAGGGAAGGTATCCACACCCCTTATAAGGAATGCTTAGTTCTCCTTCCAAGCCGATGTGGGATCAGATCTAACCCACTTTCACCCCCCCATTATAGGGTTCGACGTCCCTGTCGAACACATCGACCCGTGCCCTGGCTCTGATACCAATTGATGGGATTATGAGAACTTTTAATCTATGAAGATCGATTAGATCTTGAACAAGTATATGAGTATGAAACAGCAAGAACACAATATTAAAAACAAAACAGAACGCAATATTAAGAACAAAACAGCTTGAATCAATCGTATCGAATGATTAAATAAAATCCTTAGAAGAGCTCGATTAAGAACATCAACTGTAAAGGATTAGAAGATTACAAGAAAGCAATATCGTAAAAACTCTGGAATGTTAAATCTGAAATCTTGAATCTTAACCTAATATGCATGCAAGCATTAACTTAAATACTATACATAAAAGGCTCTCGGTTGGACAGGCCCAAACTGGAGAATAAAAGGCTAATCTAACGAGCCCAAAAGACGCAACATCTAATAGAACTTCAGCCCAACAAAGGGCTTAATCCATTTTATTAAGCAAGTACAGTTTTAACGACTTTAAGTGAGTTAACTCTATAACACCTTAGTTTATACACCATGTTTATATATAAGACTAATATCCGACAGCTAATAGGATGTGTGTTCTTCGGTGTACGTCCTGTTCCCGTTGGATGTGGGTTTACACCGAGGTCACCCAATCTATTATCTACCCGATACCAAATTATATATAGCAGTATAAACAAATCTATTATAAAAGTAATCACCATAGTCAATATTTTATTATAAGAAATATAGGTTTTCTTAAAAGGAACTCTCCATTAGACATAAAGGAACCATTACAAATAACTCCATGAGTAACAAGTGAATACACCAAGGTTATATATGACAACGATCTAACAACCAATGGAATATGTGCTACCCGCCTTACTTACTGTACCCCATCGGGTTGTATGTTGAGGGCAGATGCGCATAATCAATTGTTTGTTTACTCCTAGTATATATAACTTGTACCCACTTATTACGCATAGAAAGGCTTGTAGTGTCATTTTACTCAACTCCCATTTTAAGTAGGAAATATATGATTTTCTAGAGGAACAGGCAAACTTTACAAAACAACACCTTACAGCTTACAGTACTTTACATATACATTTTCAACCACATTTTTACAGCTTACTCACATCACTAAAATCTTATGAACTCACCAGCTTAATTGCTGATCAACTCTTTCAAATAACTTGTATTCTCAGGAGACTATTAGACAGGTACTCGTGCTGGGGATCTAGAAGATGGAGCATTATAGCTTCAAGTCTTGTTTTGTTATTTGTTTATGACTTCTATGTTTCGTGAACACATACATTGTAAACACTTTCTTTCTAAATGAAATGGTTGTTTATTACTTGCTTACCATATACATATCTCATGATACTTAACATGACGTCCTCCGCCCCCGAACGTTTCCGCCGTTCCGGTTTTGAGGTGTGACAAATGTGGACCTTGGAGCCAGAGGCTGAGATGCGGGAGCATTATCCGGATTTGTTCGCCGCAGCAGGCTTCGAGGACGAAGCCTAGATCAATTGGGGGAAAGTTGTAACATCCTGACTCTCAGGTATGAAATTTATGTCTTAAATGATAGATTTCCCTTTTGAACTTGTCAAGTTGATGGCCTCAACTCGACGTGTTGGAAGCTCTTGGACCGCACTGATTTTTTGTGACAACCCAGGAATTTTCATTCGGTCAAACCCTAGAAGTAAATAACTTCTTATTATAAGTTAATATCATTATTTCTCATTTTAAAAAATTTAGAGTTCGTTTGATTATTTTAATATTATTATTTAAACGAACGGGTGAAAGAAAGTGCCGTCTCGGGTTTTGAAATTTAAAAACCGCAAACACCTCGCGTCTTAGAAGTTCACGGCCAAACTTTTATGTTTGGATGGGAAAAACTTCCAAAAATCGTGAACTCATGCTTAAGCATGAGTTTACTCCTCAAATTAATCCCTTTTCACTTTTCACCCCAAAAGAGTAAACTCAAGAAAACCTCTCAAGTAGCAAACTAGAAACAATTCAAGATCTTCAAAGTTGTAAGTGTTCTATCCATTTCAAGTTGATTAAACACTTAATCTAGTGTTTGTGCATCTATTCATCCATTCATTTTTGTGTTTTTTATTAGATTTCCAAAAACACCAAGAACACACACTAAGTGTTCTTGGACTTTTAGCATATTTCAAGCTTCCTTATAGTAAGTACTTCAATCCTTGAGTCTTATTGAGTTAGTATTACAAGTTAGCATCAAGAAAATATGCCAAGAACACATGGAACAAGATGTTCACGGTCCAAGAATGTTCTTGGGCCGTAAACACCATATAAGGCACAAGAGTGTGCCTAAGTCATTAATCTAAGCCCTAGTTGGATGTTTAAGCCTTCCTTGACATGTTTGAACCTTCTCTGGATGGGTTTAAGCCATGAAAAACACCAAAGAATGCCACGATCATGTGTTTACGGTTTGGGGAGCTCCCAAAACCGTAAACACCCTTTAGTGTGTTTAAATGGGTCATTTTCCTTCCTTAGGCCTAAAAACTAACTTAGGCAATTACCTTGATGAGTTAGGGACTTGAAAATATAACAATACCAATTTCCATATGGGTTTAAGGTAGTAAACCCAAATAGAAATGACCAAGAGGCCGTAAACACCTCAAAAGGGGTGTTTTGTTGCCCTAGTCCCTTCCAAAGTCCAAACCACCAAGTAGAAATGCTTCAAAGGACTTGCAAATCCTCAAAACAACTTATGGTCAAAAAGAGGGGAGTTTATGACCGTAAACTCATCAGGTTAAGGTCATGAAAACCGTAAACTCCAAGGGAGTTTACCCTTGAACCCCAAACACAATAGCAAGGTCCTTTAGCACTTAGATGCAATCCTTATGGCTTATAGCACTTATATAAGGTGTTTTACATGCCTTAGGATGTCTTAACTTTGTCAATTAGTGGTTTAAAGTCTAATTGGATACATATATGTGTGATTATATGTTAACTAGGATCATTGGGTGTGAACAAGTCTTCACTTGTCACCTAGCTATCCTACATCATTCAGTTCATCCAAACCGCCCTCTACATGTGATTTCATAACCCTTAATCAATGTTTTAAATGATTTTAAATGCTTTAATGGGGGGGGGGGGGGGGAAATACAAGTAGAAAACAGTATGTTATTAAATCACTCATATGTATTTTATAACTGTGTTTTCATCCAACAGATTTCACATACTTCAAAATGTGATGCATGAAATGGTTTTCTATCTTAAAATACCTTGGTAACAAAAGTATTAGTTTTGAAATGTTTATTAAAATGACATCAAGTCACTCTTAATTATTGTTCAAAACTCTTAGATGTCTTACAAAACCATTTTCACCTTCTTGAACAAAACTATATCTATACACTTATGTTCTTATATATGTACTGATGTTATAGTTTTCATCCTTCATTCAGTCTCCCACGCTCTTGTGTAGCAAGGGTGTATAAACCTGCTTGAACAACCAATTACCTTCCTGTTAACTATTATAGGGATAGTTAGAAGATACAAAACATTATTCCTATTACAAGGAATTACATCAGAGTCAATTCATTCATGAGTCTATACTATACATTACATGTTACATGAATACGCTTACATGAATACATTACATGAGTACCTTTACGTAGATACATTTACCTGTATACACTTACATGAATACTTGTATCTCGATTCACGAGGATGATTTATTAGTACCTTCTGTGTAAATTGTCCTGTCTATCCCAGTTCAACGGGATATCTAGATGGGACTAACCAGTCTGAATCCCAGCTGTTAGCACCAGTGGTCGATGAACATCTACAGATGCCTACGGTTATTACTTATATTAGGAATACTTTTACGGGACTAACCCTTCCTCCCACCTGTTGTAGCTACAGAGGACAATTGAACAATCTACGGATGTTCAAAGGTTATACATTTCGCAAATCGTGATGTCGTGTTAATCCTAATACAAAAGGATAACAATTACATTAGTACATTTTCCTATTACTTTATTTTGTGACATATTCACATAAACGATGAGTAGACTAAGTACTGTTAGTATTAGTCAAAAGAAAGGAAAAACTATCATTTTTACTTACAAAAACATTCGGATCTTGGTAGAAGACTACATTTCATACTAGTAGGAAATAAGGGATTTCTAGGGTTTTCATATTTATATCAATTGCTTCATTTAAAGATTTACACGGCATTCATAACAGCTTTCCAAAACAAGTCAATGACACTTATATACTTATGACTTCACCAGCTTTAGGCTGATACTCGCCTTCAAAATAACTTGTACTCTATGGTCACCAGTAGACATGTACGACGGCCAGGTTTGGAGAAGACGGAGCACAGACAATACTCGTCTTTTATTTTGATTGTATATTTAGGTGTCTTATTACTTTCAAAGAACACACATGTATTAAAACTTTACTTTTAATGAAATGGATGATGTTGGTGCTTGTTTACTACTTTACACTGTTGTGATACTATACATGACGTCCTCCACCCCGGAACATTTCCACCGTTCTTGGTTCTTGAGAATAATGCAACACAATACTCGGTTGATATCGAGTTATCTAGCTTGGTTAGTTTCTTAACTTTTGTAATTAGAAGTAACTAATTAATCACTTCTTAGTTTATTATGTCAGATTACATAACATTCAACTGACATGTCAGCATGTCACCAACTTTTAGGTCTTGTCCCTTGATGAAGATCAATTGCAACAAATATTGTATCTGTATGATTATCTATGCACTTTTCAGCTAAGAGAGAAGTAAGTGGAATGTGTCTCACTAATGTTATCCTTTTTTAATTGCACTTTCAGATTGTGAAGCACATTGGTCTTTTAATGTTTTTAGATATGGACGATATTGCCCTTCGGGGATACCTATATCAAAAAGACCTTTGGGATGGCAGATACAATGGTGGCATTATGCTCAAAACTCCGTGTTATCTGATGTTCGTAAAAGAATGAAGAAAACTTCATGGAAATACTTAGGAGAACGTCTGTAAGTTGTTCTTTATTCAAGATTAACATCTATGATCTACCATGTTATACTATTTGTTGTGTGCATTTTCATCATGGAATGCTTGAAACCTTAAACCCTTTAAAATCTTTTACTTGTACAGAGGCAGAAAAAGAATATATGTTAAGTTGTGCAAGTTAAAACTAGAATGTCTATGAAAAGAGTAGGTGAGGTCATTAGTCATTACACATATAGTTTTCTTGATTTAAACATTATATGGTGTATATGATTCAAACATTATTTGGTGTATATGAATTATGATCAACCTCTGGATGATGAAATTGTTTTGGAGTTGCACCAAGTAGAGAAAGTATCTGATATAGAAGATATCTTGAGTTACAGGTCTGCTGCTGAACATGAGCTTCTGGTATGATTATGATCATTGTTGTTAATATCTATTGCATGTGCTTTTTTACTTATACATTTTATTAAAGACTATGAACATGTAGGAGTTCTTGGTGGATTCAGCTTATGGTTTTGGAAATAGTGAAGAAAATACTCCCATTGACAAGTCCATGGATGATGACCAAACATATGGCAAACCACAAGGATGGTTGAAGTGGCTTTCCCGTGGTATGTTGGGTGGTGGAGGCACATAACTGATAAAAAGTCAAAATTTGGTAAGTGTGTTAAGTATTAAGCTAGGTTAGGTGTAAGACCCCATTCACTAAAATTACCATAAATCCAAACATGCTACATGCATATTCATAATTATAATTCACATTAGTGGTCTAAATACAAAAGCATGGATACAAACCAACTAAAAGGGTTTTTACAAAGTTTCATAACTAGTTGTATAAATACATAACTACCCAGGAATTTATAATCCATATACATATATGTATACCAAGTAAAAACGTAGTAGTGTCAACTACTCTAAGTCCTCCAAGAATGCATGTTTACTCTGGATGCTTATCACCTGAAATAGTTAAACACTGAAAGAGATAAGTGGGCGTCACTTAGTGAGTTCAAAAATAGATACAATATAACGCTATGCCATATACATAACAATTTGACAGGAACAAAAAGAAACAAAGGACAACAAAGGCTTATATGTGTATCAAATGAAGGGCTTTCCAAATCAATAAACGGTTAGATTCAAGGGATTACAATCAATGAGACACAATAATTTAGGATCATAAACATCATAAATTCCAGCCCATGAGGCATTTAAAACACAATCCCTTTTAATCATCTTGCTAGAATATACAGGCTTTCAACCCTACCTAGCCCGAAGCCAATACCAAAGTGATACGAGTCATGCTCTACATGGTCAAAGGCACAAAGCCAATGCCAAAGTGATACGAGTCATGCTCTACATGGCCAAAGGCATCAAAATCAATATCAAGTGATAACCACTTAGATCAATAACACAAGAAAGCACATTGCACATATAACACATAGCATACAATTGTCCCTATATTGAACTCACTGTGCTGTAATCGAATGTTGCGATAAAATTCCTCTTTTTTCTGATGAAATTACACCATCCTCAGGACTCTAAAACCTTCAATTATACCCCTGGATTTCATATTTCAAATTTCATAAGCAATTACTCAACTACTCTCAAGTTATGTTGTTTTCAATTTAGAAATTTTAGTTTTTGTTCTTTGTATAGCTGTCACTTGCAGATCTGTTTTACCCTTCTTAAATGTCAAAATAAATAATAAATTATAAATATTAACAAAATAGACTCTTATATCTTTCTAATGCCACTGACCTCACATTTTTATGATTTTCTATAATTTACTATGAATTTTACAAAACAGCATCCTAAAGCTGTCAAAATGTCCCAAAGCTGCAAAATTCAGCTTTACTGCACTGAACATATAGCTGTTTTCACCCATCTTAAGTCCGGAATTAGATCTTGGTATTAAAACAAAAATCAAAGTAGACATTCTCAGCTTTCCAGGGATATATAGCACATCTCCATACGATTTTTCTACAATTTTTGGTGATTTGTACAAAAACAGGACAATTATACCCTTTATAATTTCATTTTACCCTTTACATGATCAAACCTCAGGATCAATATCACCAAGCTCTTCTTTTACAATGATAACACTGAATATTTTAGTAATCAATTCTAATTCAAGTATAAACCATGGGTTTCATTACTAATTTTCACTAATTACTCTTAAACCATATGATTAATTCTCAAGTTTACATGTAGTTACTTGATTTCCATTTAAGATTCTAGGTTAATAACATAAACTCATGCCTAATTTCATCAAATCAGTGGTAAACCCACTTTTATCAAACCCTAATCTCTTAATAACTCACTAATTACAAGGGTTAATCAAAAAAATTAAGAGTTCATACCTTGATTACTAGACTTGATACTTCAAGAACACTCAAAATCTTGATTTAATCTTCAAAACTTGATCAAAATTGATCATGTATGTGAAAATCACCCATAGGGATGGTGAGGAACTGAAAATGGCAGAAAAATGACTCAAAATCGTGTTTCAATGGGTAAAAACCCGTGTTGGGTCGGGTTTGACCCGGTTTGGGTACCCATTTTACCCCTAAACACTAAAAATTGCATAACTTCTCGCTCGAAACTCCGTTTTCGATGAGGTTTTCGCCTATACGTTTCTAACGAGATAATTTACAACCTCCAATAAAAATATCCTAGAAAAGATCTTCCAATAAAATCAGATTTACTTATTTCCAACTTAGACGTTATACTTTCGTTAATTCCGATAGTTGACTTTTTGATCGGAATCACATAAGACTTCCCTATCACTTCCAATACCTTTCAAATGATTCTAAACTTAGTTTAACTTCAAATATTATAAAACTATTTCGTAAGAAATCAACGCTTAAAACCATACCGAAAAATAATAATATATTTTTTTTAACGCTTACAATTCTATTTTACTATAACTACCTACTTTAAATGTTTAAAACAACATAATATCTAATAATATTCATTTTTAAACTAACAATCATATGAAACATGATAATTAAACAAGGTTAGTAAAGTGTATGTTACATTAGGTGAGATGATTTCACTTTATTGATCATTATATAATTTAATACAAAACTGATAAAAAGTCAAAATTTGTACAGAACATCACTGAACTTACTAGCAAGATTTGGTAAAATCTACTCATAGGTCTTTATTAATCTTATTAGTTGTTGTCTAGATAAATGATATTTAAAAAACATTTGAGATAATGGAAATTAAAGGAAAAATATGAGGATGATGATTGGTATGTAAAGATGAGTTATTGTTTCTGAAAGCAGGTGACAATGTCTTAATATGCTCAAGGTCTAGTAAGTACAAGCTTGTTCAAATATGAACTATTAGAGTGATTAAACATTTAAATTTTTTGAATGCAAAATACCAAAGAAAGCGTGTTCAATTATGATGCAGGGCGAGATCATCCTTTCTTGCCTCTCAGCAGCTATGAGAAAAGCTTGCATCTTGGCTCACATGAAGTTATAGTCATGGATAGGTAGTTTTTGTAATCTTGATAATCAGCTATTTTCTATTGAAGGACAATGATAGGTAAACTGAAGTTAATGTTTTTTCAGGGAAAAGGATGAAGAGTTGGATGCTGTAACACTTTGTGCTCAATCATTGCTGTATCATTTAAATCAGATGTATGGTTCCACGAAAGATGAAGGAGACATTTTTGTTGGTAAATTACAGATTGCTTCCTTTCTTGCTCTGTTTGTATCTGATCACTTTGGAGGGAGTGACAGAAGTACAATGGTTGATAGGGCACGGAAGTCTGTATCTGGATCAAACTATAACAAGCCTTTTTGTCTGC
The DNA here is from genome assembly GCF_002870075.4 of Lactuca sativa. Classification (NCBI taxonomy): domain Eukaryota; kingdom Viridiplantae; phylum Streptophyta; class Magnoliopsida; order Asterales; family Asteraceae; genus Lactuca; species Lactuca sativa. Next base: position 343,655,627 of record NC_056627.2, on the reverse strand, counting down.
ACTTGTCCAACTGGGAACAACATAAATATTATGAAATCCACAAAACAAAATGTAAACTCAGCAGATGACACGGCTCTCCTATGTGAAAAATCTCTTCAGTTGATAAAATCAAGGAGAAATTCCATTGTTGTCCCTATTGGAACTCTACAATATGGTGTTTGTAGACACAGGTCATTTCTCGTGAAGGTAGTTTAATAATCTATTTACTTGGGTAATCAGTAATGCATCATTTACTTTCTGTGTATAAATAAATAATTTATTTCTTTTCCTATTTGCTTATAATTCAGTACCTTTGTGATCGAATGGAGCCTCAAGTACCATGTGAACTTGTGAGAGGGTATTTGGATTTTGCACCTCATGCATGGAATGTAATTGTGGTTAAGAGGGGTGATTCAGACATTCGAATGGTAGTGGATGCATGTCGTCCTCATGATATAAGAGAAGAGACAGATCCAGAAGATTTCTACAGGTATAATATATATTTATACATACATGATGATGTGTAATTATGTTGTAGATACTATATATATTAAGCTGGTTGGTATTTTACTTTTAGGTATATTCCTTTGAATCGGATCAATGGTGATGCACACTGTTCTTTTCCTTCTCTTTCTGTTGCATATGAAGACATCAAGGAAGGAGATTCAATCTTAACAACTCTTACTGAATGCAACCTGAGATCAATTGAGGCTGCTACTAAGGTCTTGAATGTAAAACATTTTCCAGTTTGTGTTGTAGGTTTGAGATGTTCAAGACGAAGAAGATGATGACCAATGGGCCCTTAGGGGTGGTGGCTTTCAGTTCTGTGATTTTTTTCTTGTTCTTTTGATTCATGCAAACAACACAAGAAAAAAACTTTCTTTGGTATTTTGCTTCAAACGAAAATCACAGGAACAACAAAAAAACTCTTATTTCTTTTTCTTCTTGTTCTTGTTTCAATTGGTAGCAGGAGGGTCTCGGGTCACTCTTATTTATTTTTCTCCTTCTGTTTTTCTATTTTATGGCTCAATTAATGATGTTGGTGATGTTGGTTTCGATAGTGAGCAGGTAAGGGTGATTTGATGGAGGTTGGAAATATTGGGTTGTGATGGGTTCGTGGGGAGTGTAACGGAGCAGGTAAGTAAATTTCTCAGACTTGGTTGTCATTTGCAACAGGACTGAGAGGTGTATGGTGTTTTAGGTGAGTTTGGTGGTGAAGTTTTGAAGGCTGGAACAGATAGTGAGTGTAGTGGCGAAGGATAGAACAGGTATCATTTCTCCAGTTTTGTTTGGTATCTTCGGTGTTGATCCAAGTGGAATTGCAATCTTACCGTTTATCAGATTTTTTTAATAAGTATTTATCTTAATTGATGTCATTTTGAGTGCATAATTGCATGGCTCTTCATGATTGCTCCTCTCATCCTCATAACCATCTTATTGGTGAGTTTTGTTGTCTACTTTAAATTGCTTCAAGTGGATAAAACATTTTCCCTGAACACATTTTCTAGAATATACCACAGCCTGATTAAATAATAAACACAAACAAATAAATAAAATGAATGTTGCATTCAGTTAAGGGATCCCAAGGTTTAAGGTTTAATACAGTGTGAAAAAATATCTCCCAACCATTTTGAGGTTCACACATCCCCACAAGTTATCATAAATTAAATTTGTACATAACTTCATTAGATGATACCATTTTAATTTTAGTTAAGATCAAACATATAATTTGCAGGATGCAGAAACTTGCAAACGAATTGGGAGTTGCTATACCTGTGAGCTTTTTTCAAGAACCAAATAATGCACATTACAACTCAGTAGCCATAATTGATGTTGATGGAACTGATCTTGGAATATATAGAAAATCCCACAGCCCAGATGGACCAGGTTTAATATATTCTTATAATTTATTAAATTGATGTTGATGGAACTGATGTTGATGGAACTGATCTTGGAATATATAGGAAATCAACGCTTAAAACCATACCGAAAAATAATAATATTTTTTTAACGCTTACAATTCTATTTTACTATAACTACCTACTTTAAATGTTTAAAACAAGATAATATCTAATAATATTCATTTTTAAACTAACAATCATATGAAACATGATAATTAAACAAGGTTAGTAAAGTGTATGTTACAAATACCTCCTCCTTTTGAGGATTTCGTCTCCGAAATCACGACGATTTAAACAAGCGGGGATATTTTTCTCTTATCTCATTCTTATTTTCCCAAGTATAATTTGGGCCTCGATGATGTTTCCACTTGACAAGCACTAACTCCACTTCTTTATTACGCAATTAAACCGTTCTCTCATTTATGATCTCTTCTGGTTCTTCTACATATCTTAACTTATTATCCAATTTCACCTCAGATAATGGAACTGTCTCATCATAGATGCTCAAGCATTTGCGTAGATAGCTCACATGAAACACATCATGAATACCTGCCAAATCTTCCGGCAATTCCAAGCGGTATGCTTGTTTACCAACTCTCTGGATGATTTTGAAAGGACCAACAAATCTAGGGCTTAGTTTTCCTTTCTTCCCAAATCGCATAATGCCTTTCCACGGGGATACTTTTAGCATCACAAAATCACCCACCTGGAATTCTATGGGTCGTTTCCTCTTTTCTGTATAGGACTTCTGTCGATCCTGGGCCGCTTTCATTCTTTCTCGTACAATTTGAATCTCGTCGGTGGTGTCTTGAATCATTTCAGGGCCTCCAAGGATCTTTTGTCCTATGTCTCGCCAACACAATGGCGTACGACATTTGCGACCATATAATGCTTCATATGGTGGCATTTTGATTGAAGCGTGGTAACTGTTATTATACGAAAATTCGACAAGAGGTAAGTATTTATCCCAGTTACCACCGAACTCCAAGACACATGCACGAAGCATATCTTCTACGGTTTGGATTGTTCTCTCCGTCTGACCATCTGTATGGGGATGATAAGCTGTGCTGAGAGCAACTCGAGATCCCATTTCACGTTGCATACTTGCCCAAAAGTGAGAAGTGAAGCGAGTATCATGATCGGAAATGATCTTTAGTGGCACACCGTGTCTTGCAACAATTTCATCCAAGTATACTTGTACGTATTTCTCCATTGGAGCCGTTTCACGCATGGTAAGAAAATGAGCGCTTTTAGTCAAGCGGTCGACAATTACCCAAATGCTATCATGCTGTCTAGCAGTCTTTGGCAATTTAGTAATAAAATCCATTGACAATTCTTCCCATTTCCATACAGGAACACTAAGACTTTCTGGGGTTCCATAAGGCTTTTGGTGCTCTGCTTTGACTTGTAAGCATACTAAGCATTCCTGTACATATCTTCCAATGTCTCTCTTTAATCCAGGCCACCAATAATCAGCTCTTACATCATAGTACATTTTACTTGTACCAGGATGTATTGAAAGTTTAGATTTATGGGCTTCATCTAAAATCTTCTGTCTTAATCCACCAATCTTTGGAATCCATAGCCGATTCTTGAATACTTTTAATCCTCGCGGATCATCAAGTAAAGCATCATTATAATGTATCATCCCTTATTTCTTCACATTTTCTGGCTTTAGGGCCTCTTCTTGCCATTTCTCTAGTTCATCTAGAATAGTGAATTTTACTGTGGTATGAGTAATAGCATAACACATACTATTACGATAAATTTTCCTGCTAAGTGCATAGGCAACTACATTGGCTTTTCCAGGATGATATAGGATTTCACAATCATAATCTTTGATTAGCTCCATGGCTCATTGTTGTCTCATATTCAAAGTTTGCTGAATGAATATGTACTTGAGACTTTTGTGGTCAGTAAATAATTGGCATTTTGTACCAAAAAGATAATGCCTCCAAAGTTTTAGGGAAAATACCATTGCAGCGAGTTCGAGATCATGAGTGGGATAATTCTTTTCATAATCTTTCAGTTGTCTTGAGGCATAGGCTATCACTTTTCCATGTTGCATCAACACACAACCGAGTCCCAATCTTGAAGCATCGCTGTATACGGAGAAATCATCATCACCTTCTGGGAGTGATAAGATTGGAGCATGAGTCAAAAGATCTTTTAGATTTGAGAAAGCTTTTTCTTGGGCTTCACCCCATTCGAACTTTACTTCCTTCCTTGTAAGACTCGTGAGCGGTACGGCTATACGAGAAAAGTCTTTAATGAATCTCTGGTAATATCCCGGGAGACCCAAGAAACTACGAATTTCGGAAGCATTACGGGGCTCTTCCCAATTTTGAATGGCTTCGATTTTGATAGGATCTACAGATACACCATCACTAGAAATAACATGGCCAAGAAATTAAACTTGGCGAAGCCAGAATTCACATTTCGAGAATTTAGCATATAGTTTCTCCTTTCGAAGAAGTTCTAACACCGCACGAATATGAATGGCATGATCAACTTCAGACTTGGAATAGATTAGAATATCGTCAATGAATACGATGACTGATTTATCGAGCATTGGGCGACATACCCGATTCATCATATCCATGAATACAGCAGGAGCATTTGTTAAACCAAACGACATAACAAGGAATTCATAATTCCCATATCGAGTACGAAAAGCAGTCTTCGGTACATCCTGCTCGTGAACTTTCAACTGATGATATCCAGATCTCAAATCAATCTTCGAGAAATAGCTAACACACTGAAGTTGATCAAATAAATCATCAATGCGAGGTAGTGGGTACTTGTTTTTGATAGTCACCTTATTCAGCTCACGATAATCAATGCACATCCGCATCGATCCGTCCTTCTTCTTGACAAACAATACCGGAGCACCCCAAGGAGAAGTACTCGGTCGGATAAAGCCTTTGTCAAGTAATTCCTGCAGTTGGATCATCATTTCTTTCATCTCTGTTGGCGCGAGACTATAAGGAGTCTTTGCAATCGGAGCAGCACCAGGCACAAGGTCAATACATAATTCTACTTGCCTATCCGGAGGAAGGCCAGGCAAGTCATCGGGGAAAACATCAGGATATTCGTTAACAACGGGAACATCATTTACCTTTTTCTTCTCCTCTTTTGAGACATCAACTGAGTAGGCCAGATAGATAGAACACCCCTTCGATATGAATTTACGAGCTTTAAGGAAAGAGATTATTTTTAAGATTCTTTGTTCACCATAGACATAGATAGGATTCTCCCCTTCAATAGGAATGCGTACTATCTTTTCATAGCACAAGAGTTCTGCACGGTTCTTTGACAACCAGTCCATGCCGAGAATGATATCAAAGTTGGGTAGGGAGATAGGAATCAAATTGGCAAGAAAATTATAACCTTCAATTTCTATGACACAATCTCTATAGACTTTATCAACAAGTAATGATACACTTCCCGTGGTATCTACATGAAATGGTTGGGCGAGTGCATAGCAAGCAATTTGAAAAGATCGCGCAAATTCACGAGACACAAAAGAATCTGAGGCACCAGAATCAAATAAGATGTGAGCAGGTCTAGAATTGACGAGAAATGTACCAGTCACAACATTCGGGTCCTCACGTGCCTCCTCTGGGGTAATCTAGAATGCACGACCTTTAGCCTTTGGCATCTCCTCCTTTTGGGTTGAAGTACCCACCGGTTGTTGAACGGAAGCTTGGCTTCCCACCATTTGGCTGGTAAGAGTTGGGCATAAACGCTTTCTATGGCCAGTAACACCGCAAGCATAACATGTAACATTCCTCATCGGGCAAACGGGCTTCATATGACCTGTTTCTTCGCATCCATAGCAAATCACCGGTCCTTTTCCTACCCTGCATTGACCCTGATGGCTCTTTCCACATTTCTGGCACGGTGGTGGAGCTCTCGACTGAAGAGAAAAAGATTATGGCCGACCGCGACCACGAAAGGCGCTCTGAGATTGTACTTTTGTGCTAAGATCAGATCGAGAAGATCGACCCGATGGAATAGTTGAAACAGAAACAGTTCGATCAACACGTGGATGCTTCGGGACAGAAAGAGTGGCACCACGTATCTCTAAGTCATGCTCGTGCTTTCGGGCATACTTAACAGCTTTATCGAATGATAGAATATCCCGATTGATCACGAAATCACAGATTTCATACTGTAACCCTTCCATGAATAACTGACTTTTATCGTCTTCAGTCGGGATATACTTCGCAGCAAACCGTGCCTTTTGATTGAATTGAGTTTCATATTCGGTCACAGTAATTCCTCCCTGCTTAAGTTCGAGGAACTCCTTCTCCAGTCTTCTCCTCATATCTAGAGGACAATACTTTCCTAGAAGGCGGATTTTAAATATCTCCCAAGATAAATTCTCCTGGTCATACTCGTTAAGAGCTTCAAATGTTGCTTCCCACCAGACTAAGGCTTCTCCAATGAGCATTGCAGAAGCATAGTTAGCCTTGTCTTCATTAACCACATGGGAGATACGAAATACTTTTTCTGTGTTCTGGATCCAGGTAAGAACAACAATGGGATCAAGGACACCTGAAAACTCTGTAGCACCACTACTCTTGAAAGTTTTGAATGAGGGATGTTTCGCTTTCTCTCTTGAAAACTCTCCGGTGACTTTCTCTTTACCCTTATCACTATCCCTTTTGTGTTGTTCGAGAGTTTGTCGAATAACACCAGTAAGTTTATCCAAAAGTCGCTCCTCACGAGGGGATATTGGAGTAACTCCCTCATTAAGATGAAGATCTCCACCCACATCTGGTGTATGGCTACCCTCCTGCTCATCCATTGCTCTAAAAAATTTGGAGTAACATAACACGTAAGAATATAAGGATTTATCATTACCCAACACCCCACTTAAGTCTTTCCTATGGTTTGTATCCATATACGGACAATGAATATGTTCATATATTGAACTTCCAACAGTTTAAGTCTAAATACGAGTTCGTGATATTTAGTTCACTTAAACCAGTGCTCTGATACCATGATTATAAGACGCCATTCACTAAAATTACCATAAAGCCAAACATGCTACATGCATATTCATAATTATAATTCACACTATTGGTCTAAATACAAAAGCATGGATACAAACCAACTAAAAGGGTTTTTACAAAGTTTCATAACTAGTTGTATAAATACATAACTACCCAGGAATTTATAATCCATATACATATATGTATACCAAGTAAAAACGTAGTAGTGTCAACTACTCTAAGTCCTCCAACAATGCCTGTTTACTCTGGATGCTTATCACCTGAAATAGTTAAACACTGAAAGAGATAAGTGGGCGTCACTTAGTGAGTTCAAAAATAGATACAATATAACGCTATGCCATATACATAACAATATGACAGGAACAAAAAGAAACAAAGGACAACAAAGGCTTATATGTGTATCAAATGAAGGGCTTTCCAAATCAATAAACGGTTAGATTCAAGGGATTACAATCAATGAGACACAATAATTTAGGATCATAAACATCATAAATTCCAGCCCAATAGGCATTTAAAACACAATCCCTTTTAATCATCTTGCTAGAATATACAGGCTTTCAGCCCTACCTAACCCAAAGCCAATACCAAAGTGATACGAGTCATGCTCTACATGGTCAAAGGCACAAAGCCAATACCAAAGTGATACGAGTCATGCTCTACATGGCCAAAGGCATCAAAATCAATATCAAGTGATAACCACTTAGATCAATAACACAAGAAAGCACATTGCACATATAACACATAACATACAATTGTCCCTATATTGAACTCACTGTGCTGTAACCGAATGTTGCGATACAATTCCTCTTTTTTCTGATGAAATTACACCATCCTCAGGACTCTAAAACCTTCAATTATACCCCTGGAGTTCATATTTCAAATTTCATAAGCAATTACTCAACTACTCTCAAGTTATGTTGTTTTCAATTTAGAAATTTTAGTTTTTGTTCTTTGTATAGCTGTCACTTGCAGATCTGTTTTACCCTTCTTAAATGTCAAAATAAATAATAAATTATAAATATTAACAAAATAGACTCTTATATCTTTCTAATGCCACTGACCTCACATTTTTATGATTTTCTATAATTTACTATGAATTTTACAAAACAACATCCTAAAGCTGTCAAAATGTCCCAAAGCTGTCAAAATTCAGCCTTACTGCACTGAACATATAGCTGTTTTCACCCATCTTAAGTCCGGAATTAGATTTTGGTATTAAAACAAAAATCAAAGTAGACATTCTCAGCTTTCCAGGGATATATACCAAATCTCCATACGATTTTTCTACAATTTTTGGTGATTTTTACAAAAACAGGACAATTATACCCTTTATAATTTCATTTTACCCTTTACATGATCAAACCTCATGATCAATATCACCAAGCTCTTATTTTACAATAATAACACTGAATATTTTAGTAATCAATTCTAATTCAAGTAGAAACCATGGGTTTCATTACTAATTTTCACTAATTACTCTTAAACCATATGATTAATTCTCAAGTTTACATGTAGTTACTTGATTTCCATTTAAGATTCTAGGTTAATAACATAAACTCATGCCTAATTTCATCAAATCAGTGGTAAACCCACTTTTATCAAACCCTAATCTCTTAATAACTCACTAATTACAAGGGTTAATCAAAAAAATTAAGAGTTCATACCTTGATTACTAGACTTGATACATCAAGAACACTCAAAATCTTGATTTAATCTTCAAAACTTGATCAAGATTGATCATGTATGTGAAAATCTCCCATAGGGATGGTGAGGAACTGAAAATGGCAGAAAAATGACTCAAAATCGTGTTTGAATGGGTAAAAACCCGAGTTGGGTCGGGTTTGACCCGATTTGGGTACCCATTTTACCCCTAAACACTAAAAATTGCATACCTTCTCGCTCGAAACTCAATTTTCGATGAGGTTTTCGCCCATTCGTTTCTAACAAGATAATTTAAAACCTCCAATAAAAATATCCTAGAAAAGATCTTCCAATAAAATCAGATTTACTTATTTCCAACTTAGACGTTATACTTTCGTTAATTCCGATAGTTGACTTTTTGATCGGAATCACATAAGACTTCCCTATCACTTCCAATACCTTTCAAATGATTCTAAACTTAGTTTAACTTCAAATATTATAAAACTATTTCGTTAGAAATCAACGCTTAAAACCATACCGAAAAATAATAATATATTTTTTTTAACGCTTACAATTCTATTTTACTATAACTACCTACTTTAAATGTTTAAAACAACATAATATCTAATAATATTCATTTTTAAACTAACAATCATATGAAACATGATAATTAAACAAGGTTAGTAAAGTGTATGTTACATTAGGTGAGATGATTTCACTTTATTGATCATTATATAATTTAATACAAAACTGATAAAAAGTCAAAATTTGTACAGAACATCACTGAACTTACTAGCAAGATTTGGTAAAATCTACTCATAGGTCTTTATTAATCTTATTAGTTGTTGTCTAGATAAATGATATTTAAAAAACATTTGAGAAAATGGAAATTAAAGGAAAAATATGAGGATGATGATTGGTATGTAAAGATGAGTTATTGTTTCTGAAAGCAGGTGACAATGTCTTAATATGCTCAAGGTCTAGTAAGTACAAGCTTGTTCAAATATGAACTATTAGAGTGATTAAACATTAAAATTTTTTGAATGCAAAATACCAAAGAAAGCGTGTTCAACTATGATGCAGGGCGAGATCGTCCTTTCTTGCCTCTCAGCAGCTATGAGAAAAGCTTGCATCTTGGCTCACATGAAGTTATAGTCATGGATAGGTAGTTTTTGTAATCTTGATAATCAGCTATTTTCTATTGAAGGACAATGATAGGTAAACTGAAGTTAATGTTTTTTCAGGGAAAAGGATGAAGAGTTGGATGCTGTAACACTTTGTGCTCAATCATTGCTGTATCATTTAAATCAGATGTATGGTTCCACGAAAGATGAAGGAGACATTTTTGTTGGTAAATTACAGATTGCTTCCTTTCTTGCTCTGTTTGTATCTGATCACTTTGGAGGGAGTGACAGAAGTACAATGGTTGATAGGGCATGGAAGTCTGTATCTGGATCAAACTCAGCAGATGACACGGCTCTCCTATGTGAAAAATCTCTTCGGTTGATAAAATCAAGGAGAAATTCCATTGTTGTCCCTATTGGAACTCTACAATATGGTGTTTGTAGACACAGGTCATTTCTCGTGAAGGTAGTTTAATAATCTATTTACTTGGGTAATCAGTAATGCATCATTTACTTTCTGTGTATAAATAAATAATTTATTTCTTTTCCTATTTGCTTATAATTCAGTACCTTTGTGATCGAATGGAGCCTCAAGTACCATGTGAACTTGTGAGAGGGTATTTGGATTTTGCACCTCATGCATGGAATGTAATTGTGGTTAAGAGGGGTGATTCAGACATTCGAATGGTAGTGGATGCATGTCGTCCTCATGATATAAGAGAAGAGACAGATCCAGAAGATTTCTACAGGTATAATATATATTTATACATACATGATGATGTGTAATTATGTTGTAGATACTATATATATTAAGCTGGTTGGTATTTTACTTTTAGGTATATTCCTTTGAATCGGATCAATGGTGATGCACACTGTTCTTTTCCTTCTCTTTCTGTTGCATATGAAGACATCAAGGAAGGAGATTCAATCTTAACAACTCTTACTGAATGCAACCTGAGATCAATTGAGGCTGCTACTAAGGTCTTGAATGTAAAACATTTTTCCGGTTTGTGTTGCATGTTTGAGATGTTCGAGACGAAGAAGATGATGACCAATGGGCCCTTAGGGGTGGTGGCTTTCAGTTCTGTGATTTTTTTCTTGTTCTTTTGATTCATGCGAACAACACACGAAAAAAATTTCTTTGGTATTTTGCTTCAAACGAAAATCACAGGAACAACAAAAAACTCTTATTTCTTTTTCTTCTTGTTCTTGTTTCAATTGGTAGCAGGAGGGTCTTGGGTCACTCTTATTTATTTTTCTCCTTCTGTTTTTCTATTTTATGGCTCAATTAATGATGTTGGTGATGTTGGTTTCGATAGTGAGCAGGTAAGGGTGATTTGATGGAGGTTGGAAATATTGGGTTGTGATGGGTTCGTGGGGAGTGTAACGGAGCAGGTAAGTAAATTTCTCAGATTTAGTTGTCAGTTGCAACAGGACTGAGAGGTGTATGGTGTTTTAGGTGAGTTTGGTGGTGAAGTTTTGAAGGCTGGAACAGATAGTGAGTGTAGTGGCGAAGGATAGAACAGGTATCATTTCTCCAGTTTTGTTTGGTATCTTCGGTGTTGATCCAAGTGGAATTGCAATCTTACCGTTTATCAGATTTTTTTAACAAGTATTTATCTTAATTTATGTCATTTTAAGTGCATAATTGCATGGCTCTTCATGATTGCTCCTCTCATCCTCATAACCATCTTATTGGTGAGTTTTGTTGTCTACTTTAAATTGCTTCAAGTGGATAAAACATTTTCCCTGAACACATTTTCTAGAATATACAACAGCCTGATTAAATAATAAACACAAACAAATAAATAAAATGAATGTTGCATTCAGTTAAGGGATCCCAAGGTTTAAGGTTTAATACAGTGTGAAAAAATATCTCCCAACCATTTTGAGGTTCACAATCCCCACAAGTTATCATAAATTAAATTTGTACATAACTTCATTAAATGATACCATTTAAATTATAGTTAAGATCAAACATATAATTTGCAGGATGCAGAAACTTGCAAACGAATTGGGAGTTGCTATACCTGTGAGCTTTTTTGAGGAACCAAATAATGCACATTACAACTCAGTAGCCATAATTGATGTTGATGGAACTGATCTTGGAATATATAGAAAATCCCACAGCCCAGATGGACCAGGTTTAATATATTCTTATAATTTATTAAATTGGCAAAAATATCTTATATTTTATGTAAGTTGAATAAGCAAAAATCTCTAACATTTTATCAAAATAAGTTTACTATTTTTATAATACAAATTTGATTAAAATCAGTTTTAATTTGATGTGAAATAGGTTGCTTTGGCAAAGCAGAGAGTTGATGAGAACATATGTACTCAGATGATGCAGGAAACTGGTGGTCAGCAGTCCATGTAAGTTTCTTGATTTGTAACATCTTGTATTCAAGAAATAGAAATGTACTTTCCATAAAAAAAAACATTATAAATTATATTCTTTGCAAATTTTGCTAGATTGGTAGGTTTAAAAGTAGAATTTCCAAATAAGAATTAATTTTAAAAGTTGAATGAAAATGACAAGTGATTATGTGTTGTGTTTATAGGATTGATGAAAGCGAATATCTCTAGAGTTAGAAGAGGAAAAGAAAGCTCAAGCTGAAAGAGTTAAGATGCTGCAAATGCAAGTGTTGCATTCTTCATTTCAATTGTTACTATGAAACACATAGTAGATTAGATGAATGCAAATTTATATACTGTAAGAAATATAATTGTATGACATTAAATTTTATGCAATGGATTGTATTTTTTGTATATGGTATTTTATTTCTATTATGAGACATTAAATGCAAATTTAATTTAAAAATTAATAAATATATAAATATTTCTTTTAAACATTTAAATTTACGATACACAAAAATGTATGTCATCTTCATTTATGACATGGTCTTTTTTGACAGGGGTTTTAATGATATGCATTGCGTGTCATAAATGCGTGTCGTCTGTAGATGACGCGCAAAAGCGTGTCGTATCTCATTATGAAAGGGCCTTCCTTGACACACATTTTCGCGTCATTTGAGCATTTTGCGACATGCATTGCGCGTCGTAAAAGGTTGTTTTTCTAGTAGTGCATACTTCTTTTTCACAAACAGGATCAGTGCTTCCCACGGTGAATTACTTGGTTTGATGAATCCCTTGTCTAATAGCTCATGCAGTTGCGAAGACAACGACTATATCTTTGGAGGTGCTAAGCGATAGGGAACATTGGCTATCAGATCCGCACCTAGAATAAAATCAATATAAAACTCAACCTGCGTCTTGGGAGGCACTCCTAACAAATCCTCGGGAAACACATCAGGAAATTCCCGAACAATGGGCACGTCATCCACTATCTTCTCACCCTCCACTCGCGTATGCACCACATAAGATAGGAATCCAGAGCACCCGTGCTGAATTTACTTCCTATCTCTCGTAGCTAAACAAACCCTCAGTTCATGCTGAGCACCCTCACTATGAATAACTAGTTCTCCCACACTTGGGGTTTGATCTCTCGCCAACTGGTGCTCACAACTGATAATATCCCCATTGGGGATCAACTAACTCATACCCAAAATAATCTTCGACTATTACAGAGGTATTAGAACCAAATTGATCGAATATCTCTCATTAAACATATTCAGAACACATCCCCGATGAACTATCAGAGCACTCATAGAACGATCATTGGCAATCTCCACCTCCAATGGGTTTTCCAAAGTCTCTGGAGCATCGCTAAACCTCCTGCTAAGCACAAGAGACATGAAGGATCAGGTGGCACCCAAATCAGACAGAACATCAGTAGTCATACTACTGACTAAAAACGTCCCTATACATGATCAGATAAAACATAAGCATAAACAAGGAAAGCAATAAATATATGGTAAAGATACATACTGATAACCACATCTAGAGCTACTTACGCCTCCTCGGCTATCAACTGGAATACCTTGTTCTTCACCACCGGAGCTTCCACCTTGGCCTGGTGGCCATCAATAATCCTCAAGGTGGCTGGGTGGGGGGGGCACTTCTTCTCCTGTCAATCTAGGGAGATTGGCCTTTTTATGTCTCGTCATATTACAATGAAAGAAAATCATACCTGATAGCTGGGTACAATCCTTGCTAATGTAACTAGTCTTGAGGCACTTTTAGCATCTCGAACCACTGACTCGACACGCCCCATCGTACGATTTCCCACACTTGATGCAACGACTCTGGCCCTGCTAACCTCTAGATCGTGAGTCAAAAGTCTTGGGCTTCTTCGCTGATCCCTCTGCTATCTGTGTCTGAACTAGCTTCCGCTTCTTCATAAGCTCCAAATCAATCTCCAGTCCCGGGCTCTGGCACTCATGTCCTCCAAAATCTCGTAGCTGGATATACCCACAAACTCTCAAACATCATCCCTAAGCATATCATGGTATCTCGTCTTCTTTATTTCCTCGGCCGCTACATACGGTGGGACCAGCAAAGCTCTCTCCCAAAACTTGGTGGTGATCTCTTCTATAGTCTCCATAGTTTGACAAAGATCCTGAAACTCCCTTGCTAATTGCCACACCTCAATATCTTGTGCGAAATCTACTTTGAATCTTATCATAAAGTCATCACATGTCATGGTTGCCACAACCCTAACTCCCAAAGAGTGTTCGACCTCCTCTCACCAATCGTGGGATCCATCCCTTAGAAGGCAGGATACAAATCCCACATTCGACCCCTCGGGGCAGAAACTCATTCATTGAGCATTCTCCATATCAGTGATCTATCGTTGGCTAGCAATGGGGTCCTACTTCCCAAAGAACTCTAGGGATCCACAAGCCTTTAACTCCCAAAACAAGATTGTCTGAGCCCCCAACTGACCTGACGCCATCTCAGCACGGAAAGCCCCTCAATGATCTTCTAAAACCTCCATGATACCCTCCTTGATGGTACCAAACATCACAAGAGTAGCCTCCATACCACCGCGAGTGATCTCGTACTAGATGAACTCGCGTATCCTCTCATCAATCGGTTTAGCACCATAGCCAGAATCAGAACCTGATCCAGAACCACCTCCTCAAGTTCTCACCACCATAGTGTAATACAAACATACAAATTATTAGAATATACTAGAGGAACTGTCACACCACAAGCTCCTTAGGATATTCTTGGTTTTCATTGACTCGAGTATGGATTCGATGCTTCCAGTAGTATGTGCCCAATACTACCTTCCACACATATCCATATTTTCCTCAAGAACTGCCCTGAATTCTCTAAGTCACTCTACTAAGGCAACTTACATAAGCCCTTTGCTAAACAATATACATATCTCATCATACTATTCCCTAGGCCTTCCTAGGAATCCTTGTCTTACTTGCTACTGCGATACAATGAACTCCTACCAACATCATTAGTTTCATTATGCATGCAAATTATACACAATACGAGATCAAATAGTATGTCAAATAAGTGACTCTACCCTAAGCCCACAACAAGACAAGGAACAAGAAATAAGGCTAAAATCTGTCATTCTAGGGCTATACGTTCCTAATTGTATACATTTTTTTAAAAATACACTTAACAATTAGCTCTACCAATATAGATTCCAAGTAATATATAACATCCAATTTCTCTTATGCTACAAGGCATCACCCAATTTAACAAATTTTATCATGCGATTCCTGGAGGTATCCTTAGCCCTACTCTAGCATGCAATTCTCATAATATCATATTAAACATAATACTCATGTATGGGTATTTTGGGAATCACTTACTTGATCTCGGTTGATTACACGCATTGCACATTCTTTACAAAAATTATTTTTAGGAAAAATTATTTTTCTTTCAAAAGATTATCAATTCCTTGGTTTAAGTTCAGACACACCCAAAAGTGTGCCTGAATCCCTTAAACCAAGACTATGATACCAACTTGTAATTGTTGGGTTTCGAGCATTCTAACACTCCTAAGTGTACATGTAACCCTAAATACCTTGGATCTATGTTTTCTCTATTATACATGCAAATATGAACTTTCCATGGTATTCATCCTAACTAGCATAATAACATTGATTCATATGAATATATCAAGTTAGAATTACATACCTCTTTGATGTAGAATGTCTTCATGAAGCTTGAGTGCCTAGTGCCCCAAGTGTGACACCTTAAATGGTTCACACAACACCAAATACACTTGGAATAGATTAGAGAGAAATCCACACTTCATGAAAATCGGCTAGCCCTTTCTCTCACCTAATCTACTGCCGATTTTGTAAACAATAAGATGCTTATATAGTTAGTGACAATTAGGGTAAACCTTAATTGTCATGGCTTTCCATTTCTTTGGATCCATTGGTTCAAATATACCATGGAGCATCCATGGAGCATCTTATGGGTTTTAGCCCAACTTGACAATCCATGAAGCATTAGCCCACTATACAAGTATGGATGATTTACACAATCAACCCATATATTTAATTAGTCTTCTTTTGATCACTTAATTAATCCTAGATTAATTCTTGATCAATACTAATTAAATAATCTTATTAATATATTAGAACTTATAATATATTAACAAACCTTAAGTGTTATTTCTCTTATTATAGTCTATCCAAATGCATGATGCCATGCAACCCAAATGGACCATGACGGGTCGGGTCAAGTCTTACCAATTATAGTTATGGACTTAGACATTAATCCAATAGGCTCCCACTTGGATAAGTCTAAAACTATTATTGCAAGTATGACTTCAAGAACCGACTGGCAATCGTAGCTCTCAAAAGCTTATGCCGAACTCTGACTTTGCCGATGATCTCTGACCTTTGTCAATGACTTGTCCATTAGATAAGGGATCATATATTCCTCCATTCTAGATATCATATGGACTGAGACATGGATTATAATTTAACAAATAAAATCAGTCCAGGCCCGTCCGATCACTTACATTTGTCATCACCAAATCATCGAGGGGCCCACATATATCGCTTTTATCCCGAAGGCAAAAGGAATGGATAAACTTCGACTCATATGGCTTGTTCTACTACTTGTTGAATCATACACAAAGGCACGTTTTAAAACATCGAGTTACCAATGCGTTTCCGTGCAATCAATGTACAACCAACTCATAGTAACAACTCATATCTCTAGGTTTGAAGAATATAAGATATTATCGTCTCATGATCACTCGTGATAAAATCCATGAAGTGATTCCAATAAGCGCGAGTTGAATCCAATACTCAGAACTTATGAGCACTCATGAGTGTTGTAGCACCACCTTGTCCAACATCTTAGACCTCTACAAGCCAACCCATGATAGTCTTGATTCATATCTACTTCTAACATATGACCGAATGTGGATGGTTCGAATAACTTAGTCATTCAGAACAATGACCTAGTTATTCTGGAAGTCAAAACATGCAAAGTGAAACACAATAATAATTGAATCCAATATGGTCTCAGAACTTATGAATATAAATAAAACACCTTTTATTTATCACCATACGATTACACATTATTCATTGTATACTGTTTCATCTATCATCTTTATTCTTGAATTAAAACAATAGTTGTCCCATGCTCCAATCATGTACACTATGCTTTCTAAAAACTAGTCATGCCATACACCAAGTATGCATACTATGTTGGTCTATGATCTTTACTTTGCGAAATAAACCAATTGAACATAACTACAATGATTCTCATTTCACAGTCCCAAATCCTTACTGCAAATGCAAGAATTCCAAATTCATGCCATTTACAGAAATCTATTAGATTCTAAACTCATATGCATTGATCCTCTTGTAATGATTATGCACAAAGTCACAAAGACTTGACAACAAACATTACAGAGCATTCCAAAGGAGATCAACTCCTTGGAAACATCCTTCTTGCATTAAGTTTCCTAATCTTACATAGATTGAATAATTTATAACTTTGAAAGATTTCCATATTCCATTTCGACTGTCACTTCTGAACAAGAGTTGCCACTTTTCATAATATGTCAATATGGTCCTTCCAACAATTAACACTATACTTCCAACTGTCCTTGAGCAACCAATCTTTGGTAAACCTTAGATTGTCCTCAACAATTGCTTAATCCTTTTAGTCAAATCCAGTTGTAGACCTTTTCTCTTCTTAATGCCCCAGGCATTTGGAAAATTTTAGAAAGGATGAATATAGCACATGTAATCGATCCTATATCCGAAGCATATGGGACATGATTCATGATGTCTCACATAAAGACTAAACCAATCTTTTGCTATAATATTTCCATTCAATTTTCCAAGTTCTCATAATTCAGATTATGAAAAGGGGTGCCGTAATCATAATCGAATTTTAGAACGCAAATAATGGACCCATATATAGAATTTTCTTATGTTGAGCCATTCCAACATAACATTCATATATATATATATATATATATATATATATATATATATATATATATATATATATATATATATATATATATACTTGACTAAATACGATTAAAACCTCAATCTAAGCTTTTAGATTTGAGATGAAGTATAATTTCCTCTCCCTTAACAATAGCAAAACCACTTTTTCCCAATTGAAACCTTTTGTTTTTCTATAATTAACATTGCTAACTTGCAACCTTTATCATAATTATCATGCTCACACTAACATGATGATTATTAGCATAACACTTATGCTCCCACTAGCTTTGACATGTATTCAGAAATCAGTTGGACTTCTAGAAATCAATACTTCATTGACTTTCTTACCAAAGTTCAGATTTCTGATACTAGATTACTTTGATAAAACTTTATCAATATCATACACCTTATCTTAGATAGCTCACAGGTGTGTCTAAACAATTTTAAGAACTATGAAAAGGGATGTCGTAATCATAGTCTCGATTGTTTAGACCTTTGCCACTTCTCACAAGTCCATGTTAGTGCTCCGATTAACCACACACGCTCCACTAACGACTTTGAGAATGCAAATATCACAATTGCTATCTAGCTAAAATCTACTTAGTGAAAGTGTTTCCTCACCATCATTTTCATGAATCAGAGAGAAACCTTATGACACTTAGATTTAATAGTATATGTGTTCTTATCCATGTGAATTGTCAAAACCATAGTCACAAGACAAGGATAATGACAAATTCAAACTCATATGCACTGAACTCAATCTTAATTTCTTGCCATCTGGCAGCTTAAGGGCCTGTCATTGCTTCCAATTTGTTGTGCAACCAATTGAGAACTCTAAGAACTCACATGCAAAACCAACTTTACTTGGACTGGGCATAGAATATGTCAACACAATAGGTTATAAACCTCAAGTCGTGTGCTAGTGAAGAACTTCAGGTTTTATTCTTGGTTAGTTCTTCAGAATTTCAAGACCTTTAAGACCCCCACTGTCCTCTTGACATATAAGACTCTCTTGTCAAATATTCAAGAGACGGTGTGGATTCTAATCAAGACAAACACTTCACACAATTGGCCTTAGTTGGTCTTTGTTTTATCCAAAACATCACAATTTACCAATTTCAAACGTACAAGAGTAGAAAACTTTTACTCTTACATTTGACAAGTGTTTTAAACCTTCTTTAAGACATGTCACTCAAGTTACAATTTTAGAGTATAACTGGAATTGTTTTTGGAACGAAGTATGAATCATCTTCTTGATTTAACCTCTTGAACAATTCATAACTCCTCTTCTTAACTATCAGAATCCACTTAGAGGATGAATTATGATAAGGTCTCAAAATCATTAAGATGCTCTTAAAACATGATACTAAGGTACTCTCCCATCTTTTCTGATTTGAGAAACTTTTATCTTTCTGCCTAAGTTGATTCTTCTTATTCGCTCTATCATACATTGGAACCTTTCCAATGTCTCAGAATTACACTTAAGCTTGTAAGTATAACCACATTTACTGAGCTATAGTAAATTACGATGAATAGTCTTATCGATCTTTTGTGGTGGACTTAACCAGTGCACAAGAATGTGTACTCGGTCCATTAGTCCTTTACTTGACTCACACATCCATGTGAACAAGTAGTTAGTCTTAAATTTTCCAATGCTTGAAAGTTCTCATCCATCACGCTATACAACTTGCATGATTCCAAGTCTCGGTCCAATTGAAACCTTGGGTGACGAGAATCTTTCCTTATTTGGTAAATTTAGATAGTATCACAAATGAAAGAATTAAATTCATATTTCCACTCTTGCTCTTAATGGAATCTTATAAGCAAAAGAATTTTTCGCAAATGCCATTGTAAGGATATTTTAAAATAAATAAAATCAAAAGATTTACCTTTTATTTTAAAACTTTGCGGAAAAACTATCCTTACATTGCAAAAGCACATGAAAACTTTGTTGTTATCTATTCCTAAGCAATATATCATAACTCCTAAGAAGTAGCTCAAGAATCTGATCTTCAACCTATGCGATAGAAATCCATCTACGCAATCAGATTCAACATATTCTTTCTTTAAGCTTCTTCACTTTTTCTTTGATTCTTAAAACATCAACATGTGACCTAGTCACATCATGTATCAAGAATCTCAAAATAGAAACTTAGCAGAGTTAGATAGTGGACTTTACCTGAAGTAGAGTCAAACTTATTGACTTTAACATCCTTAGGTAAAATTGGCAGCTTCACAACTAATGCCCCTTCCTTTGGCAATTGATACCTATGGACCCTTGATAATAGGACTATCTCAGACTTAGCCTATCTCTTTACCATTTGGTCAACCAAGTTGACTATGGCCGATCCCTTTCCATTGGGAAGAGAGAGCTTTATTGGATATCCAATGTCATTATTGTCAATGTCCATAAAGTTTTAGGAAGTTGACCTTAGCAAATAGATATGATTATTAAGGGTCTTTTCATAGTCTGTTTCATAGGAGTCTCAAAGGAACTCACTATGTGACTTAGAAGGTAGTTGAGCCACTAACTTTCTCAAGACTTTGACACCCAACTATCCCGGCTTGTCAATATGTGACTACATCTCGAAGATGTGATCACACATAGACCTTTGCTTGCCAATAGGGCTTGAGTGACCTTAAAATTTTCAAGAACTTGTGGATTAGGGAGAATAATTTGAGGAGGTGAAAGAAGTATGATTTCCATGGGACATCATCTTCATTTAGGAAAACTTGTTTTAAGAGATTTGGGAAGATCATAGATGTCTAAACCAGACATCTTTTGGGAGATATTCAAGATTGTTGGTTTAAAGTCCCTAATATAACACCCAATATGAAATATTAAGGCTAGGACCCAACACAATACTTTTATAACTTGGAAGAGGGATGCCATAATCCAAGCTATAAAATATTTGAAAGTAGGTGAATGACGATTCACCAATTTCTACCAAGATAAACGAAATGTATTATTAGGTTTTAATTGGTTTTGAAACTCCTAGATTCTTTTAAGATTCATTGAAATTTTCAATGGCATGTTTCAATCTCGAGTTTGCCCTTCAGGTTTTGTGACTGTGATGCCGAGGATCACAAAACAAGGTGTGAAGTAACCATGCAAATATACTTGGTACCCTTAATATTTACCCCTTAATCGATGTGTCGGTTAACCACACACGCTCCACCAATACTATGATAAATATTAAGTTACCCTTTGCCTACCTTGTTAAGTCCAGATTAGTGTGTCGGTTAACCAAACACGCTCCACTAAAGGCTTAAACAAAGTGCAAAGTGTAATTTAATGGATTAGCACCTTATTCACATTTTCCTAACTAACTAAGATTGGGTATTAATAAGAGTTTAGTTACTTAGTATTTATCATTAATACTTTTAATGAAGGGAGAATTCTAGTCCTTGTCCTACCCGTTCGGCTAACGACCCTCCACCGGTCAAGGTAGTGGTGGGTGAGAGTGGACACCCATTAAACTGTCATTTTATAGGCAGTAACCTTATACCCTCCTTATAGACCGACTTCGTGAATGAGGCCTACTAACGGTAAGACTGACTTTACTCTTATACATATATATATATATATATATATATATATATATATATATATATATATACACATATATATATATATATATATATATATATATATATATATTATTAACTTTTAATATTATAAAGTATAAGGGTTGAATTTTAACTTTTAAAATTCTAAGGGCTAACTTGGAATTAAAGTATTCATAAGTGAAAACTTTTCAAATTCCAAAACTTGAGGGAAAGTTTTGAAACTATTCAAAACTAATTAATTCCATAACTTATGAGTTTAAAGTAGTTTTAATAAAAAAACTCTTCAAGTTCCATAACTTGAGGACAAGTGATATTGCCATATTTATACCTATTTTTAGGAAATATTTAAGTATATTTTTATTAATAAGTTGGTAATTTGTTTAGAATAATGGTACTTATGAGCTTAAATGTTATTTGCAGCCAAAAAGAAGACATTTTGAAGAAAATGGACTAAAAGCGTTAAAGAAAGAAACTTTGGGAATTAAAAGATTAAAAGAGAAGAAAATCTGGAAAAAGCGTTCTCACGTCGTGGGAACTTGAAGATTCACGACGTGAGAGTTGGTTCTAGAAGATATGTATGCGGGTGAAGGAATCATTGACGGGCACGGTTATCTGAAACTCACGACGTGAATATCTTATTATTCACGACGTGAATTTGTGAAAATCAGCAACTATATAAATCCTTGACCATTACGAATAGAGGGGACTTTTGGCTAGAGAGAGGAGTTCCAGAAGGCGATTTTGAGCAGAGAAAAGTTCTGGGAAAAGGCTTTCAACACCAAAAAGAGTGAAGGTCCATAATTTAGATTATTTAATCGATAATTAGGAACATATTTTATTACACTTTGATTTGTGTTTGTATGTTAGTTGCTATGATGAGCAGTTGAATCTAGCTACTCTTGTTTAGCTAGATGAAGCTTTTAACTTATGAATAGCTTAATTTTTATGGATTTATTTAGTTGGTAAAATTGTTTGTGTTTGATTTGTTTTACCTAGCATGCTTGTGTTTGTTTCTCTAATTGCTTGATTGCATGTTTTGTGTAGCTTAGTGACCATTAACTGCATGAACTTGTTTACCTAATGATTTAGTGAACATTGAATTGTTAGAGCTAGGATTGACCAATCTTAGTTAGTAATTAGAATAAATAAACTTACCTGTGCTAGAGAATGTGGATTGTGACTATAATTGCGTTTATATAATAAATCTTACATAGCATATTTATATTCACAATTAGTTTTGTGTTTAATTGTGTGTGAACATACATAGTTTGACATGTATTAGTTAATTATTGGTAAATTTAGAACTAAATTACTAATACAATTAAAACCAACTAGATAATCCATAATCATTAGCTAGCCATAAGGAAGAAGTGGATTCAAACTAAACAAGAGTGTGTTTTTTACTTATTGAATTTGAGTTAAGTTCGTCTGATCTTGTAAAATCAGATAAAACCCCCTTTTTAACTTGTTAATAATTAGGCTAATTTAATAGTAAGTAGATTAATTAGTAACACCGTTAACGCCCTGTGATCGACACCCGACTTACCCAAGCTATATTGTAATCCAACTAGGTACACTGCCTATAAGTGCATAGTTAGTTTAAGTTTGTTAGGTTATAAATATTAAAATTAGTGGGTACTTTTGTGCACGTCACGTTTTTGGTGTCGTTGCTAGGGTATGGCTTAGTTTATTAGTTTATTTAGTTGCATTAGATTAATCGACCCTTTTTGTGGAATAAAATCTGCAAAAAGTTAATTAGTTATTTATTTGTTATTTTTGTTTATTAGCTTAGTTGGTTAGCATATAACAAAAAATTTTGTTTTCTGTTTCTGTCACAGAATTCACGACGTGAGTTTTATAAACTCATGACGTGAAAGCTGCGATTTTCAGTTTTTAGTATTTTCTTATTTTAGTTCAGTTTTACGTCTTTAGTTTAGCGAGTTGCAGGAGTTCATGACCAGAGGCTCAAAGACACCCTTGGTGCCACCACTTGAAGATCCCGAGTCTGCAATTCACAAGAAAAAGACGCCCTTACAAGAATTCAAGTTAGCTTTTTCAAGGAAGACGGGAAAGAAGACAGGAGAGTCAAGTTAATCCTCAAAGCACAAGAGAAATTTTGAGCACTTGGATCAAATACCCGTCCAAACCGAATCCGAATACGACACTGAGCTGGAATTTGAAGAACATACAAGCGAACCCGAGAACGACCCAAGGAACGAGATGGCAGCAATTGAAGAAATGTCCATGGGAGATTACAAGAAGTGGATCCGAGAAGATGTGGGTCCCGGTTTAGTCCAACCCGCAATACCTGCCACTGCCACATTCGATTTGAAGGGGCACATGTTGACTGCACTGAAGGATATCCCATTTTTTGGGAAAGATCATGAGGATGCTTTTAAGCATCTAGATGAAGTCAACGACATTGCGGATTACTTCAATGTCCCAAATGTCAACAGAAACACCGTCTTGCTTAGGATGCTTTCCATCACTTTCAAAGGAGCTACTAAGGAGTGGTTAAAATCACTTCCACCGGGTACAATTACCACTTGGGCTCAAATTCGTGAGCAATTCCTGGACCAGTTTTGCCCGCCATCCAAGATAGCCAAACTCAAGAAGGCAATAGCCAACTTTGAGCAACAGCCGGGGGAGTCATTATACGAAGCATGGGAGCGGTACAAGGGCTTGCTCAGAAATTTCCCTCAGCATGATCTAAATGTGCAACAAGAGATGTCAATCTTCTATGATGGGGTCAACGTTATGACGAGACAACTCCTTGACTCTCAAGGACCTTTAACAAAGAAAAATCCAAGGGAGGTCAAGGAGCTGATTGAAGAATTCGCGAATCACTATCGCGAATACCACAACCCTAGGCAAGATGGAATCAAAAGCGATGGAGGGGCCCAAACTGAAGAAATAGCAGTTGTAATGGCTATGCTGAATAATTTGGATCGAAGGATAACACAAATTGACCAGTCAATACATGCCATAAGAGTGGGTTGCGAGAGATGTAGTGGTCCACACTTGACCAAGGATTTCAATTTAGATGAGTTTGGGAACAGAAAAGCTCAAGGGTGCTACTCGAGTGGGGATAAGTTTGATGAGGACTGGAGGAAACCGAAGAAGGAGTGGCTGTCGTATGAAGAGTATAAGAAACTAAAAGAAGAGAAGTATAGGCAGACAGGTCGAGGCTTCTATCAAAAGGAGCAGCCACCAGCCGAGAAGAAACCCGATATAGAGACCATGTTGATGAAGTTTATGGAAGCTTCGGAAAAGAGACACTATGCCACTGATTCTGCTATTATGGAACAACAAACTTTAATAAAGAATCAGCAAGCCTCCATCCATAACCTTGAAGTACAAGTTGGTCAACTAGCCACTCTAGTTCATGAGAAGTTATCCCCAAAAAATCCCGAAACGAAGACCCAATATCATGTAATGGCCATAGACACTGAACAAGAAGCCATCTCTGAGTTCCTGGAGGCATTGGAAGAAGAACCACAGCAGCCCGATCCAAAGCTGAAGAAGACCAAGCTCAAAAATCATGAAGCTGCTGAATTCCAGAATTCACGACGTGAATCATATAAGTTCACGACGTGGGCCCGTCATGAACAGAAAAATTTTGTAGTTGGTTCGGTTTATTAGCCGCCTTTGCCTTTTCCTTCCTAAGCTACCCTTAGTCCACTAGAAAGAGAGCATAGAGAGTTTGTCAAGCATGTGAAGGGGATCCTGATTAATACTCCCTTTGTCGAGTCCTTATCCAAAATTCCCGAGCATCAGAAATTACTGCAAGATTTGATAGACACTCGCAAGCAATTAAAGAAGCATTCTAAGGCGGTTCTAAGTGAACAAAGCTCAAAAGCTGTGTTGGGAGAGACACTGGAGAAAATGGGAGATCCTGGACGCCTCACTCTTCCGTATGAATTTGGCAACAAAATGAAGGTTAATGCTTTATCCGATTCTGGGGCTAGCATTAATTTGATGCCTTATTCATTTTATCAGAAGTTAGAAATTCAAAAGATGAAGGCTACAAGAATGACTATTCACATGGCGAACCGTTCAGTGACACAACCCCGGGGCATCGTGGAGGATATTTTGGTGAAAATTGGAAAATTTGTTTTTCCAATAGATTTTGTAGTTTTGGATATGAAGGAAGATCCCGATGTTCCAATTATCCTTGGTCGTCCATTGCTTAACACTGCTGGAGCTTTGGTTGATATTCACGAGTCTAAGCTCACCTTGAGGGTTGGTGATGAAAAAGAAGTTTTTGGGATAGAAGATTTCCAAAGGAACATGTTCAAGAAGAGGTGTTCACAATCAATGAAGATAATGAACTAGAAGAATTGGAAAAGCTTATGGAAGAAGAGATCAAGGCAGTTCATCAAGTCAAAAGAACAAAACCAAGAGCATCTGTTCCATTTTTGGTTGAAGTCATAGCTTACAAGAGTCCACCTTCTTGGGTAAGCAAGGATGAGGCGATGACAAGTGATGAAGAGGAGGTCACTTCAAGAGTGACAAAGCCGGTGGTGAAAGAGGAGGAGGATGCTATGGAGTGCAAGAAAGAAACTAAAGGGACCAAACGCAAGATCGAAGAAGAGGTCAAAGCTAAAAAAGAGAATTTAAAGAAGGCATACAAAAGGCGAGTTCAAGCTTACAAGAGGCGATTCAAGGAAAAAAAGATCCTAGTGGTGGATTCTTCCGAGGACTCAACGTAGGAGGCACAGAGTCCAGCTCAAGACTCCAAGAAAAAGAAGCGCTTCTTGGGAGGCAACCCGAGTTTGGTTTGCAATTTTTTTTCTGTTCTTTTTCTTTTTGCATTTTAGTTTTAAAAACTTAGATCATGTCATCCAACTCAATTAGAACATAATTAAGCACTGAATGTAGGGACCTTAAAATGGAAGTAGTAATAATTGAGAATTTAGTTTAAAGCAAAATTGAATTAGTATAAATTTTCTCTTCCAGACTTTATTCATGACGTGAAGTTTAGAAATTCATGACGTGAATCTTGAATGGACCGGATAAATACTCCATGATATAGTTTAGCCCATTAGACTAACAGGCCCAAGATCAGTCCGTGAGCAATTTTAGCCCCGATGCAATTCACGACGTGAATCATTCAGAATTCACGACGTGAATTTTTGAAAACACGGGACCACAGAATAAAGCCCTAGAAACCAGTAAACCCTCACTTTCTTTACTCTTCACGAAGTGCAAGCGAAAATTTGGTCCCCCTTGGTCCCTATTGCTCCGATTTTAGCTTACAACTCTACTAATCTTCTTTGTGCTTACGTAATACTTCCAACAAAGGTAATAATTATTGATTCTTAAGTTTAGTTTTTGCTCTAGTAGATGAACTTGGGGCTAGGGTTCGTTAATTGAGTGAAATGACGAAATTAATTCTTCAAAGTTCGTAATAACCTTTGAATGTTTATGCTATGTGTTTGGAAGTGGTATAGGAGTAAAACCCATTGATATTTTGACTAGGTTTACCCCTCATTATTGCGATTTTGCTTGCTGATAGTGCGAATTCACGACGTGAATCTTAAAGGATTCACGACGTGAATCCTGGGGCTGAACAGTTTTCTTTTTCCTTTATGTCTAAATTGTGGATTGTTGTTTTGGCTGTGGTTGTTCTTTGTTTTTGCAGAAATGGCACCGAGACGAGACGTACCTCTTGGAATTGCAAGCTTACATCCATTTTACGAGTTTCCAACCACTACCCCCTGTGAAATTTACACGCGATGGAATACCTGGTTGGGATGGCTCTACCATCGAGAATTTGCTGTTGCGCCCACTATTCAGTGGGCAAGGTTGAGGGAGGTTGGCTTGGTTGACAGGATGTCCCAATATCTCATGAAAATCTTTTTGGGGGACGGATTCTAATTCGTATGCAAAGGGTGGTTCAACCTTTTTAACATCCAGGAGTGTGTGTACAAGGAGCTATGCGTGGAGTTCTTTTCCCCGGTCACATTTCATGACAATGTCAGAGATCCTACTTTTCCCCGTGCTTTGGTGTTTTGGTTAGGCGGGGAGTATCGGGAGTGCAGTCTAGTGGAGTTTTCTCGCCATATGGGGCTATATGAAGCTCATGAGACCATCACTCATGAGTTTAATTTGTTTTTGAGGGATGCCATGCGGGTCTATGCTGATGGAGTTTCGGGGCCAGCGTTTTGGAGTAACATTGCCACTGGAGTTTTTAATTCCGGTGTATCACCCGAGAGCAGCATCAAAAGCCCAATACACCGCCTCATCCATCGTTTAATCACTTTCTCCATTCATCACAAACGCCACAGTGATAAAGTTACTTGTTCTTTTTATGGTGCATCCTGTAATTGGGTGTTTGTTGCAATATCCCATATTTCTTGGCCCGGTATTTGGCGGACTATGAGACAAGCGCTCGTCCGGGAAGCCCCATTTGTGGAGGGCATTTTGTTACCCGAATGGCCCGCTCTTATGACCTTCTTGTTCCTGCAATTACTCGTTCCCTAATATGTATTGAGGGGAATGAGTTTAGCATGGGGTATCTGGAAACAATGAGGGTGGTGAAAAATTATGGCACACATTGGGGAATCCTTGGCGATGATGATGATGACGACGAGGAGTCGGCCGACCAACCTGCGCCAGAACCGAGACCGAGGCGCAGGAACGTAAGAGGAAGGGGAGACCGCGGGCAGCCAATACACCCACCTGCTTCCATGGTTGGTACGCCTTTTGGGAGTGATATGGCTGGTTACTTTGGCCAGTTATCGTTGAGTGTCAATTGGATAGGTGGCACTATGGAGAATGTTGTCCGACATCTTGGGGTGGAGCAGCCGCCTCATTTAAGGTATCATTACCCGATTTGCCCACGACGGTCGGAGTTTGGTGGACGCGGAGGTGATGGAGCTGGAACCAGTGGAGCACATGATGATGAGGAGGATGATTGATTGTTATTAAAAAAATTTTATTTTGTTTGGTTAGTTTTTTAGTTTGTTTTTATTTTTATGGGATTGTAAGAACTATTTTGAATATTATGTTACTTTTATTCTTCGTTGGTGGTTGTTTCTCAGAAATTGCTAGGAGCGCCTAGAAAGGATAGCGAGGTATGAGTGCGTACGTCTTTAGCCGAGAGTGTTTAAAGCCGAGAGTCGAAACCCATATTTTCAAAATAAGTGTGGGGTGAGTCAAGAGAGTGGAAAGTCAACGAAAGAGTCAAAAAACTGATGAATTTAGAAGAGTCTTAATACATTAAGACATTAGAAGAAGATTTGGCAATATTTTTCTGCTTGCCAGTTTTCACGACGTGAACTTTTTTTTTCACGTCGTGAGTCAGTTATCAGGAGGTTCTCAGAATACGCGTAATTACAATTTCACGTCGTGAATTGTCTTAAACTCACGTCGTGAATCTGAGATTTTTACAAGTTCAAGACCCTTGACATATTAGTATTCCATGGGTTGATACTATTCTTCTTGTCATTATTCTGGAGATTATTTTGGCTCATTTTTACTACCATACAATGTGGTATATGCTTTCCCACATTGTTCGTTCTATTTTGGAGATTTACACCACATTTGAAGACGACTGAAGGCTCGATTTCATGTTTTGCCGGTACATTCCTTATTTCGCGAGTTCCAGATCCAAGTTTCTATTTTCGGAGTCCATATTCAAGATGCCCATTTTCCACACTTTTGGAGATGTTTATGCCTATCCCAGGGGAGTCTGTTCCTTTTTCTCCTTTTTCTTTAGTTTTTATTTATTTTATTGCATACAATGAGGGCATTGTATGAAATAAGTGTGGGGTAGAAAAAAGTAAATTGCTAGATAATGATAGAATTTGATAGTAAAAAATTAAAATTTTAAAATTGAAATTTTTAATAATTGAATCTAGTAATAATAATTTGAACTGTAGTTGCTAGTGTTATGTGGGATGATCCGATAAAAGTTCAAATGTTTAGTTGAGCCAATATACGTTATAGTGCATTTGTGGCCTCCCTTATTTTAGTGAAATCATGGAACAAAAACATAACCCCGCTTGGTTTGAGGGATGCAATATGTTTAGCAGCCTAAACCTGAAATGTATCCAGAAAAATTATTATCATTAACCAATAAAGGTTGAGGTTGAGTGCCTCTGCTTAATCATGTAGGTTTTGAGTGAAAAAAAGTGAGGTACATGTAATGTAAAAAAAAAGAAAAAAAGAGAGAATTGCAAGAAAAGTTTGAAGAATTTTGGAGCAATTAAAGTGAAGATCAAAAGATCAAAATTCCAAGAAATTCAAAAAGTTGAAGATACCAAAAATCAAACAAGGTGGTGAATTCAAAGAAATCAAAGATCAAATTATTAAGTGAAGAATTCCAAAAGAGCTCCATAGTGGTATCATAGATTGTAATTCTAGATTATGTATGCTTAGGTTGCTCAACTAAAAATAGCTAGAGGATAGGAGGTTTTCTACGGATGGATTCGGAGGGTTGCATAAAATGAGCATTGTTCGGAAAAATTGGGCAAATGTTTATGAAGATTATGAGTATTTAAAGTATGGGGGTACTTTAGGAAAAATTTAGACACAAATGCATGCGTTGAGGTCTTGGCATAATAGCTGAGCTGGAGTCGGATTGTTCTATGTAATGTTAGTAATCAAGGGTTAAGTTTAAATTTGCTTGAGGGCAAGCTAAGTCTAAGTGTGGGGTATTTTGATATTGCCATATTTATACCTATTTTTAGGCAATATTTAAGTATATTTTTATTAATAAGTTGGTAATTTGTTTAGAATAATGATACTTATGAGCTTAAATGTTATTTGTAGCCAAAAAGAAGACATTTTGAAGAAAATGGACTAAAAGCGTTAAAGAAAGAAACTTTGGGAATTAAAAGATTAAAAGAGAAGAAAATCTGGAAAAAGCGTTCTCACGTCGTGGGAACTTGAAGATTCACAACGTGAGAGTTGGTTCTAGAAGATATGTACGCGGGTGAAGGAATCCTTGACGGGCACAGTTATCTGAAACTCACGACGTGAATATCTTATTATTCACGACGTGAATTTGTGAAAATCAGCAACTATATAAATCCTTGACCATTACGAATAGAGGGGACTTTTGGCTAGAGAGAGGAGTTCCAGAAGGCGATTTTGAGCAGAGAAAAGTTCTGGGAAAAGGCTTTCAACACCAAAAAGAGTGAAGGTCCATAATTTAGATTATTTAATCGATAATTAGGAACATATTTTATTACACTTTGATTTGTGTTTGTATGTTAGTTGCTATGATGAGCAGCTGAATCTAGCTACTCTTGTTTAGCTAGATGAAACTTTTAACTTATGAATAGCTTAATTTTTATGGATTTATTTAGTTGGTAAAATTGTTTGTGTTTGATTTGTTTTACCTAACATGCTTGTGTTTGTTTCTCTAATTGCTTGATTGCATGTTCTGTGTAGCTTAGTGACCATTAACTGCATGAACTTGTTTACCTAATGATTTAGTGAACATTGAATTGTTAGAGCTAGGATTCACCAATCTTAGTTAGTAATTAGAATAAATAAACTTAGCTGTGCTAGAGAATGTGGATTGTGACTATAATTGCGTTTATATAATAAATCTTACATAGCATATTTATATTCACAATTAGTTCTGTGTTTAATTGTGTGTGAACATACATAGTTTGACATGAATTAGTTAATTATTGGTAAAGTTAGAACTAAATTACTAATACAATTAAAACCAACTAGATAATCCATAATCATTAGCTAGCCATAAGGAAGAAGTGGATTCAAACTAAACAAGAGTGTGTTTTTTACTTATTGAATTTGAGTTAAGTTCGTCTGATCTTGTAAGATCAGATAAAACCCCCTTTTTAACTTGTTAATAATTAGGCTAATTTAATAGTAAGTACATTAATTAGTAACACCGTTAACGCCCTGTGATCGACACCCGACTTACCCAAGCTATATTGTAATCCAACTAGGTACACTGCCTATAAGTGCATAGTTAGTTTAAGTTTGTTAGGTTATAAATATTAAAATTAGTGGGTACTTTTGTGCACATCAACAAGTTATGGAAGACTTTAAACTAATAAAAGAATGTAACTTTTCTTTATTTTGTAACTTATGGAATTAATTAAGGTTACTCATTTTATTACTTAATGAACTGACTCTTGAACCTCCATTACTTGAGGACAAGACTCTTCATTTTTTTTGTAACTATTGCCAACTTCTATGAGTTTTATGAAACTTAAATGTGACTTTTCATATAACTTGAGGATAAGTTACAAAAACACATTCAGAATCATCTCTTAGATTATAATGGATTGAAAACACATAGTCGATTAACTTATCTATTAATCTAAGCAACTCATATGAACAAAGATAATTCACATCAAACTTTTTCATGTAATTAGCATAACTTTTAAACTAATACAAAACATGAATCTATTGACAATTATCTTTGAAATTGGATTAGTATGAACATTACCACATCAAAAACAACTTAGGGTAATGTTCCTAGTCCAATTCCAGCCAAAACAGTCGAATATATGTTGTCTGGGGGTCCAACTCGTCGAGTGCATGAACCAACTCGGCGAGTTGGATTCTTTTTGCCTTGGACTCAGCGAGTCCATCAGTGGACTCGGCGAGTCTGTTGTGCAGACAGCACCAAAATTCGATTTCTCAGCTAATTTTGCAAGTATAACAAGAAAACAAGCTTAGGCTCTGATACCACTGTTGGGTTTTGAGCATTCTAACACTCCTAAGTGTACATGCAACCCTAAATACATTGGATCTATGTTTTCTCTATTATACATGCAAATATGAAATTTCCAAGGTATTCATCCTAACTAGCATAATAACATTGATTCATATGAATATATCAAGTTAGAATTACATACCTCTTTGATGTAGAATGTCTTCATGAAACTTGAGTGCCTAGTGCCCCAAGTGTGACACCTCAAATGGTTCACACAATACCAAATACACTTGGAATAGATTAGAGAGAAATCCACACTTCATGAAAATCGGCTAGCCCTTTCTCTCACCTAATCTAGTGCCGATTTTGTCAACAATAAGAGTCTTATATAGTTAGTGACAATTAGGGTAAACCCTAATTGTCATGGCTTTCCATTTCTTTGGATCCATGGGTTCAAATATACCATGGAGCATCCTTGGAGCATCTTATGGGTTTTAGCCCAACTTGACAATCCATGAAGCATTAGCCCACTATACAAGTATAGATGATTTACACAATCAACCCATATATTTAATTAGTCTTCTTTTGATCACTTAATTAATCCTAGATTAATTCTTGACCAATACTAATTAAATAATCTTATTAATATATTAGAACTTATAATATATTAACAAACCTTAAGTGTTGTTTCTCTCATTACAGTCTATCCAAATGCATGATGCCATGCAACCCAAATGGACCATGCCGGGTCGGGTCAAGTCTTACCAATTATAGTTATGGACTTAGAAATTAATCCAACAGTAACATCCCCCTCTGGAAAATATCACAATATTGTCCACTTTGGGCTCCAAGAATGAAAATTTCCCATGGTTCACCCATTCCTGAATTGATCTCACTCAGCACGCTTACCAACAGAGTTCTTATGGGATTTGTTGTCATCATGACTTTAAAACGTGTTTTGATAGGGAAGGAATGCACACACCTTATAAGGAATGATTATTTCTCATTCCCAGTCTATGTGGGAGCAGGTGCAACACACCTTCATCCCTATTATAGGGTTCGACGTCCCTATTGAACACATCAACCCATGCCCAAACTCTGATACCGACTTGTAACCTCCAAAAAACATGAATAACTTTTCATTTTTAATTCATCAAATCACATAGTATTTTTCCCAAAATCAATAATAGTATAAATATATCATAATCATCAAATGTCATGCAGTCAAGTTGGGCCCTTCCCTTCGGAACTAGAAGTATCTGAAAATGTTCAAACCACAAAACTGTAAGCACAAAGTTTAGTGAGTTCCCCGACATACCACATACAATACATACATTGTCATGGGCTTCCCTTATGGTCTTGCATAAAAGCATTATGCGCTACCCCATGGTATTTCCTTGCACTGCCACAGGCTAGGCTCACGGTCTCATGTACAAGTGTCATGGTCTACCCCCATGGTCTCTCCTCGTAATGACATGGATACCCCATGGTCTTATATATAAGTTACATGGGCTACCCCCATGATGTCTCACATGAATGTAACAGACTACCCCAGGGGTCTTCTGTAACGACCCGTCTCCGGTATGATAATTCCTTGGTATTTATTTTGAAGTTTTATAAGAGGGACTCGGCGAGTTCATAGCCTGACTCGCCGAGTAGGGTCGGGCTTTCGAGCACGTGTTAGCTGGCGACTCGGCGAGTCCATATTCTGGACTCGGCGAGTCTGTCCGTCTGGGAGAAACCCTAAATCCCCGGGTTGCCCACTATTTAAGCCACCTTATAGCCCCCAATCTCACCTCCTTCACCCTCAAAAGCTGTGAGAAAACCCTAATTCGTTCTTGAGTGATTCTAAGTGATTTTGTGTGCTATTGTGAAGGCTTGAAGAAGGAGAAGAAGAAAGGAACAAGGAGAAGGATTATAGAGCAGAGATCCAAGGGAAAGCAAGAGCTCTTTGAGCCGGGGAGATACCGGAGCAGCAGCAGTTAGCCCTCAGAGCTATTCACTCAGCAGCCAGTTCACGAGGTGAGTTCCCTTTCAGTAGGAACGGGTCTAAGGCTACAATGTCGACCCGTTTAGCTAGCAGTAGTATCCGGATTTTTATCCGATGCAGTGGTTAGCATGTTTGATGCCTTCGTGGCTCAGACAGGATTATGTGTGTTCATGTTAAGTGATACGTTTATGTTATGATCAGTCAGCTTCAGACTTCGGTCCGATGTCAGCTTCGGGCTTCGGCTCGATGTAGGGGACAAGGTCCCAGTCAGCTTCGGACTTCGGTCCGATGTCAGCTTCGGACTTCGGTTCGATGTAGGGGACAAGGTCCCAGTCAGCTTCGGACTTCGGTCCGATGTCAGCTTCAGACTCCGGTTCGATGTAGGGGACAAGGTCCCAGTCAGCTTCGGACTTCGGTCTGATGGGAGCTTCGGACTTCGGTCCGATGTAGGGGACAAGGTCCCAGTCAGTCAGCTTCGGACTTCGGTCCGATGGAGGGGGCAAGGCCCCAGTATGTGCTTGATATATTATTGTATGGTATGTGGTAATTTGGGGGAGCTCACTAAGCTTCGTGCTTACAGTTTCGGTTTTGGTTTCAGGTACTTCTGCTAGCAGAGGGAAGAGCTCGGGTTGATGGCATCGCACACACCACAGCTTCAGCTTTTATCCTGGGAGTTGATTTAGTTCTTGATTTTTATATGACATGGATATGATACAGCTTTCCGCACAGTGCTTTATTATTATTTTGAGATACATCATGTATGGTTTTATGATATGACACTCAGATTATGGTTTTTGGTTATGTTGAAAAACGAAATTTTTGGGTCGTTTCATCTTCCATGCAAGTCTCACAAAGACAGCTAGCATCCTACATAGTGTAACGTTCGCATATTCGGGTTAGGCGATCTAGATATAATAATCGATAAAAAATTTCATAGAAGATTATTTCGGATAAATAATCTTAACCAAAGTTATAGTATATGCGACGCAGATTCTGTACATATAAAGAACGTTGAAATCCGACTTGGTATGAAGAAGTTATGCTTTTTCAAAGTTTTGTGATTAAACCGGAACAACTATGCGTATCGTAAAAAGTGAAATTTTGATAAATTAATTTTTACCTTAAGTAATTAAACAGAAGTCATAGTAGTCATAAATTCGAGAGCTTGCACATAGAGAATGTCCAAATCTGACTTCGTGTAAGGAAGTTGTGATTTTTTGAAGTTTTAGCGCGGTTGTATTGGCATATAAATCGAATTTTAGATCGTTTTATTGTTAGCCAAAACAAACTAAAAAGAGTCGAAAATCTCATTAATAGGAGTCCTTCGATATATAGATAGTCAAGAACGTACGCGGGATGAAGATGATACTAATTTTAAATGGAGTTTATCAGTCTAAGCCTTCTAAAAATATAAATAAAAAATAAAGTGAGAATTAGTTGATGGAGTCTTAACGAAAGTTTTATATCTCGTCAATAGGTACATGCGGATATAAAGAATATCAAAAATAGATTGCGTACAAAGAAGTTACAAAATTTTGAAGTTTCCATAGTGCACAATAAGGCGCGACGCGCACCTTCTAGAAGCAGCCACGTCGCTCACAACATAACATGAAGGACACGTGTCATGCACTGGGAGAGTCGACCAGGCCAGAACGCGGCGCAAAGTTCCTCTATTCTGGGTGTGGTGCGCCTCCCCAAATCTTGCCATATAAATAGAATTTGCTACCTATTTGATTTCCCATACTCTCATATACTTCTATCTCGAATCTCTCTACATTTGGCTGAAAGTTTTCTTAGTTTAGTATATTGGTGCAGCCTGTAGGTCCTTAAAAGCCTGACATCTAGTATCTTGCACACTGGAGTTCTGCCAGTACAATTTCCATACATTTGTTAGGAAAATCTCTTTAAGTTAAGCTACACTCAATATTAATTTAGTGTAACTTATATTTATGTTGGTCGTTATTGTGAACCTATGAATAAGATTTTTAATTGATTCCAAGTCAAAATATTGATTAATATACTTACAGGGATGATTTCTAGGCTGGAATTAGTCACCAAGAATATTAGATGAAGACTCGATATAAATTATACTTAAGTCATGTCAAGGGAAAAGCTAAGGTGTTAGGTGAAGCCCTGTCCAAATCACCAGTCATCCACAAAAGTCAGGTGAGTGCATAGTCCATTTCATGAACATGATTTTAGTACAAGTATTAATTAAAGTATTAAATATCTATTAGAAAGCTTATATGTGAGCTATATGTTTATTTCCTGTTTTATGTGTTAGAAATGTATTTGAAGATATACGATATGCAAACCAAATACGGTTCTATATATGTTTATATATATATATATATATATATATATATATATATATATATATATATATATATATATATATATAATCACATGATAACAATAATAAAAATATTAATAGAGAGCAGAATAAAAGTATACTAATGCCTAAATACTTTATGCTAAATATACACACTTGAATACGATAAGGTTGTCTAAACAGAGTTGGTATTGTGAGCTTATTAGTTTGGCCCATTAATGAGATAAGATTTATTATCGATACCTAGTTTAATTATGTTTGATATCGGGTAGTATCATTCTGGATATGTGTGTGTAAGTTAGGAACGAAGAGTAAAGTTCTGTTCCTTGACACTTTCAGGTGTTGATGGTACAAAAAGACATACCGGAGTACACATCATATTCCTTTTTGGTTGACCAGAAATGGTGGGTCCAGATCAGGAAAGTGTAATGGTATATATGGTCATCTCCTAGAGTAAGATGACAACACTTGATCATTCTAGACGATCATGTGGATTACGTTGCTATTGTGGGTTCAAAACCCACAGACCTAGATGAAGAGGGATACCATATTCTTCAAATACTCTTACAGATTGAGTGCCTTTATGACTTTCACTAGCCAAGGAAGTCCACAATAGCGTAGCCAAACCCTTTTTCTAAACGGTTTGTCTTCCTGATAATCGTGGACTAGGATCTTTGAGGATCGATCAGGGTGGGTATGTTAGATATGAGGTTTTATAGATATCCAGATCAAAAATATATCTATATATTATTTAGTAACGGTTGGTTTTTGTAGGACTAAGATGTATGTATGTATGTATGCATGTATGTATGTATGTATGTATGTATGTATGTATGTATGTATGTATGTATGTATGTATGTACGTATGTATGTATGTATGTATGTACGTATGTATGTATGTACGTGTGTGTATATATATATATATATATATATATATATATATATATATATAATAACATTATGGATTTGAATCCCTTTGTATCTTACTAGGTGTTCCAACCTGACCCACTCAGTTTTTATACATCATAGGTATCAAGACTTAAGCCAACTGGAACTTGATTAGGATGTCGAGTGATTAATAAAATGATTGCCATTGTATTCAGGATCTTTAGGTCTTTACGTTGTAACTTATGTATTTGTATTGATTATGACATCCTTGGAATTTTATTTGATACAATCTTGTACTCAAAAGATTTTTATATAACTAGGATTTTAAACAAATAAAGTATTATGATTTTTAAAGCGTAAAGAAAATTTCTTTTTGGTTTTGAAAATTAGAGGATGTCACATATAATATAGTGCGAAGACTCACCTATTTCATGAAGTCAAATAAACCACAATTAACTGTCATGCAACTGGTTCTACAACATACACATTGAATCAAACAAGGTCCAACCTTAGTCTATACCCTATAACTAGCACTTTGACCAAATTCAATCTAGGTCAAAAAGTCAACTTCAGGGGCAAATTCCTTTGTTTGTTCTAGATGGTCGAGGGTTATTGACTCAGTGTGGCAGAGTTTGGGTTCCAGCATCCGGAGGTGTGCGGCAAAGAATATTGGAGGAGGCCCACAAGTCCACATTTTCTATCCATCTGAGGGCCAAAAAGATATATCGAGACCTGAGATTGAGCTATTGGTGGCCCTACATGAAGCGGGAGGTTGCGTGGTTTGTCGAGCGGTGTTTGACCTGCTGGAAGGTCAAGGCCGAGCATCATAGGCCTCACGACAAGATGCAGTCACTACCTATTCCCATGCGGAATTAGGAAAAAATCACCATGGATTTTATCACGAAGCTACCTAAGACAACGCAGGGTGTAGATTCCATTTAGGTTATTATAGACAGGTTTACCAAGAGTGCACATTTTATTCCGATTTCCGAGAGTATCTCCGCTGAGAAATTAGCTGACATTTATATGTAGGAGGCGGTGGTCAAGCACGGGGTGCCGGTATCTATGGTCTCGGATCGCAATGTTCGTTTCACCTCCAATTTCTAGAGGAAGTTTCATGAGGATTTGGGGTACTCAATTGCATTTCAGCACTGCTTACCACCTCCAGACCGATGGTCAGAGTGAGAAGACGATCCAAATACTCGAGGATATGCTTCGGGCATGTGTATTGGACTTAGGGGGTGTGGTGGTGGTATACTTACCTCCCTCTAGCAGAGTTCTCATATAACAATAGTTATCATGCTAGTATCGATCGACCCTTGTTTGAGATGATGTATGGTCGGAGGTGTAAGACTCCAGTTTGTTAGGGGAGGTTGGACATCAAGTTATAGGAAGCACGGAGGTGGTGCTTAAGACCACCGAGTTGATTCAGCAGGTGCGTGACAGGTTGCGAGTCACGTAGATTCGTCAAAAGAATTATGTTGACCAACATCGCTTGGATCTCAAGTTTCGGGTGGGAGATTTTGTTTTGATGAAGGTGTCACCATGGAAGGGTGTTATTCAATTTTGGAAGAGGCAAAAGTTGGGGCCTGATTCATTGGTCCGTTCAGGATTTTTGCCCGAGTTGGTAGGGTTTCCTATCGATTGGATCTACCATATGAGCTCATTCAGATCCACAACACCTTCCATGTGTCTCAGCTTCGGAAGTGTGTTGCTTATGAGGCTGCAGTCATTTTATTGGATGATATTCAGGTCGATGGGCGCCTGAATTACGTGGAGAAGCCCATTGCAGTTCTGGATAGAAAAACAAAAGCCCTACGAAACAAAGAAGTGAAGCTAGTTAAGGTGCAATGGCAGCACCGGAAAGGCTCAAAATGGACATGGGAGCCCGAGGACGAGATGAGAGAGCATTATCTACGATTTTTCGAGGCAGCGGACTTCGAGGATGAATTTTGATTCAAGTGGGGGAGATTTGTAATGCTCGATTCTGGTATAAGCTTAATTCTCTAATTATTGTATTTTTTTCAATTGGGACTTGACGAGTTGGAAGCTCCAACTCGTTGTGTCAAGAGGGATTTTGGCTGTAGATATTTGTGGACAACTCGACGAGTCGGGGTGTCCCAACCAGGCGAGTTGGCGGCTGTGAAGAAACCCTAATTTTTAGGGTGTTGCACCCTATTTAAAGACCTTAAGTCCCTTGGTTGGCCTCCTTACCAGCCTCATTGCTCATAAACCCTAATTTCATGCATTATCCTCCAAGGTTGAGTGTATGAGCATGTGCTGAGCTTGAAGAGTTGTTTTTTGGTATTCTTTGGAAGGAGCTTTGAAGTTGGAGGTGCCTAGTTTGGAAGAAGGGCTTTAGATCCAGAAACTCTCCATTTGCTGCAGTCATTTTGAGGTATAAAGTCGATACCATATTTTGTTTTCATCTAGAACTCTTGATTTGATGTTTTATCTTGATTATTGGATTTATATTTGGGTTGTCCAAGAAGTTGAGGGTTCCAGGGGTTATCATGTTAGATTTGACCCTTTCATGACCTCTCTTGGCTTAAAGTTGCAAGCTTTACTAGGTTTTATGTCCCATTCATGCAATAAGTCCTTTATTAATCCATTTTGAGTCCTAGGGTTCCTTTCTAGCATGCATGGACATAAAGTTGGAAACTTTATGTGATTATCCATCCTTGGGACGCTAGATCTGTGTTTTCAGACTATGTTTTGAGGTGTTTAAGGGCTTAATGGGTTAAGTCTCACTCTTTTAAGACTAGGGTCTGGGTTTTGGCTCGTTGTGTTGGTTTATAAGGGTAAAGTTGGAAACATTACCCTTCAAGACATCATTTTAAAAGAAATCTGAGTATTGAGTTCCTTGATTCGATGGAAACGGATTAATGCATTAAGCTGTTGGATTTCTGGCTAACTCGGCGAGTTCACTAGTGAACTCGGTGAGTTGATGAGGGTTTTCCTGATCTGTGCAGTACTGCAGTTAATGAAGAAACTCGACGGGTTAAAGGACAACTCGGTGAGTTGGGTCAACTCGGACCGTTGACTTTGACCTTTAACTTTAGTCTTTGACCAAGTTTGACGATTTTAGGGCGTTTTGGGTTGTATTTAAGGAATTTTTTCTCTTTAGGGGTTGAGTAGAGGTGATATTCGGAGCAAGGACCTAGTCAGCTATCGTTCGGTATTTGAGGTGAGTCTTCTCATCACACTCATTGGTCGAAGGCACCAAGGTCGGTCCATTAATGGTTAGGGCATGATTTGTATGGGAATATGTAATTGTTTGTTATTGGATTTATATGCGTAGACCAAGGGAGGAGCCCAAGGCATTCGACACGACCATGGGAGGAGCCCATGGCTCAGGGATATAAGACCATGGGAGTAGCCCATGGCGTTCCAATGAAGACCATGGAGGGATTCCATGGCAAACTTACATATGTTTATGTGTGTGCATGGTATTATATGATTATATGATTCGAGTGCTTTGGGAAACTCACTAAGCTTGTGCTTATAGTTTTATTGCATGTTTCAGGTACTTCTTCCGATAAGGGCAAGGGCCCGACTTGATGGCACGACATGCATTCCCTCAGTGTTTTTATATTTAGTTTTCGTAATCTGAATTTTAAAATGATACAGATATGTAATGTGATTTTTGAACATATTGTGTTTGATATTTATGAAATTAAAAGTTGATTTTTTTTGTAAAATTTGGTATATGTTACAATCTGATTCTGGTGACCAGGGTTTCTAGCAGCGAGAGGATTCCTTTGTCGGAGTTGTTTTCTAACAAAAAACCAAAAGGGTCCACCAACTAGAAGGTTTTAAGGATATGGTAGTGATTTTCAAAGACGAAGATTGGCAGAGGTTTGAAGAGGTAACTATTCCGGTGACCGAGGAATTTCCATCAAAAAGGAACCAATCACCAGAGCAAACAAGTCTCGATATGTCTGTCGTGCTCC
Source organism: Lactuca sativa (assembly GCF_002870075.4). Classification (NCBI taxonomy): domain Eukaryota; kingdom Viridiplantae; phylum Streptophyta; class Magnoliopsida; order Asterales; family Asteraceae; genus Lactuca; species Lactuca sativa. Next base: position 343,614,223 of record NC_056627.2, on the reverse strand, counting down.
TCATGTTCCAGTAGTGGTGACACAGAGATCAAAGCAAGAATAAACTTAAGCCGTGGATGAAGGCATTCATTGTATTTCTCGCTTTACCACAGACAGAAGCAAAATAAACTCAAGCCATGGACGAAAGGCATCTTAGAACTGGTGATGAAGGATCCTAGCCAAATTCTTCTCATCGGTGACAAACATATCTCCTACTAACAACCCTAGCCAAATCTTCTCTTTCTCTCCTCTCTCTCTCTTTCTCTCACGTACGTCGTCCTCACCATCTCCCTCCTCTCTCCGACCACGACATATGATCCTTCTGTCCCTCTATTGGCGACAATAGTATCCTCGCTGAATTTGGAGGATTGTACAACAATCAGACTTGGTGGACGGTTGTACAACAATCAAGAGATCTACCGATCTTTTGATCTGAATCTCGATCCCACTGGCAATTCAAATACGTCTTCGCTGGCAATTCAGATAGAAGCAACGGGTTGGAAAACCTTAGCAATTAAGATCATCTACTTCCAAGTCACGAAAACGCTAATTCAAAATAACCTTGTCTCTTCGGCCCGTTTGTTTAGCTTCATCGAATAAGGAATGACATCGACATAACTTATAAGTGTACAATAAGGAATCAGTAGCAAGGGATAATGAATGATTCCAAATCAATGGATCTTATTACTCATGACTTACTCGAAGGCAGTGGTGGTTGTGACCATGATTCCTTAAATGAATTGGACCTTGACTTACATGTTCCTGTCGACTTCAAAAAGCGTCTCGATTTAAAGGTAAATTATATCTACTTTACTTGTTTCAAAATTCATACCTATATTTATTCTACTTCAAGCTTTTCCTAAGTTCTAGCTCTCTAACTTTCATCGATTATCAATTGTCGTTTTGTTTTGTTAATAACATGATTTTGTTTATTTTTCCAATATTTATGGTGGTGAATGATAATAATATGATATCAGAACACATCGGAACTGTCATAATATTCGGAAACTTGGTGTGATTGCATAATTTTTATTTAGTATAGTTACTTTCTTCAAAATTGATGTCAAAGTAGTTCAGTTGGTAATAATATTGGACAAAAGGCAATGGACACATTGCAAATATGTTGATTGATTATTGATGCAATTATGTTTAGTTATAATATGTTTTGAATCTATACTATTGGTTCTCTTTTGATGAGGTACGATCGCTTTCTGTACATTATTAGCATCTCAGGCATGAAACAAGAGTATCGACAGAATATCTAGGGTGATTTATGGCTGAGATGAGAGTAATGTGAGTATTGTTTCATAGCAGTGAAATGGAGCTCTGGTAGAGGTCATAACTTGGAGCTTTCTTTTTGGGCTAGCATTTTTATTTATATTTCTCTTATTTTTTAATTGCAGAAAATCCAAGCTATATCCACGAAACCTAAAAGCATGTTCAACAATTCTGATTGTTGTTGCTGTCAAAAGACTCTTGAAAGCATGTGATACTAATTCTTGGTTAGTTCAATGTTTAGCTTCTATTCATATGCATTAGCTTATACTTATAAAGTCCATATATGGGTTGCAAGATCGGTAAATGTCATTCTAGGAGTTAGTAAAACCATTTGGCTTTTTTTTGTGTTGATATCCATGAAAAGATGTTTCAGAAATCAATGTACTGAAAGTCTTATTTTTTGTTGCTTATACCTTATGCATCAATAATTAAACAATACATTTTGAAATGATAATTATACCATAGGTCTTGCTTGAGGTCAACATCTTAGAATCGTTCTTTTTCATTATAGAACTCCATATTTTTATATCATATGTTTTCTTAGTAGGAAGTGTATCTTTGTGCATTACAGACTCTATGTAGTGATGTTTAAGTTGTTGTAAAGAAAATGTATGGAGATGCTCAACCAACAATCGTGCTAATTGGCTACAAGTTTCTAATTCACTTTAAGCACCTAATTCTGCTACTGTTAGTTGGCATAATATTTTAGTAAAGTGAATCACATATGAATTACATGTGTTTTACATATAAATCACATATGAATTACATGTGATTCAAATGTAAATCACAAGTGGATCACATATAAATTACATGTGATTCACATGTAAATGACATATAATTTACATATGAATTATATACGATTCACATGTAATTCACATATGAATCAAATGTGATTCATATGTAAATCACAAGTGAATCATATATGAATTACATTTATATGCACACATGATTTTTGTAAGTGTTATTCATTAATTTTTCTTGTGGATTTTATATTTAAATCTTAAAAGATACAATCACATGTGAATATCACATTATATAATCACATGTGAATTTTACATGATATATACATATGTATTTTTGTGAGTATTTTAGCATTAATCAATTTTTTTTACTTTCTTGTAGGTTTGTAAGAATTTGTGAAAATATTGAAGATGTGAAAAGTGATAAAATAAAGAAAATATGGAAATTTTAACACGGAGACATGAAAACGCTTTAAAATTTTGTAACATTTTTTGTTTTTTATATTTTATTTTATATCGAATAAAATATTTGAACTATTGTGTTTATAGATAAATAAATAAAAACGAGTTTTTTTTATGATTACTAATATTATAGTATAAGAAATACATGAACTTGAAAAAATATTCATATATGCATCTAAAACGTTGATTTTTTAGTTAAAAAATATATAGTTTTTTTTTAAATAATCCAATTTTTTTTAATTTACTGTTTTGGTAAAACAAATGTACTTTTTTGAGAAAAAAACTATTTTTTTCAACTTTTCATAAAAAATCATGTTTTCTAAAAAAGTTTAAAAAATCTGCATTTTCTAAAAAATTCAAAATTTTGTTTTTTAAATTATAGTTTTTTAAAAAAATATATTTTTTTCTATTTTTTTAATTCATGTTTTCTAAAAAAAGTTTAAAAAATCAACATTTTTTTAAAAAATCAGAAATTATTATTTAAAAATATATGGAAATTTTGATTTATTATGTTAGTTTTTAGACATTTTTATTTATATTTCAAATAATATAAAAAATTAAAAATTAAATGAAATTGGTAATATGACAGTCGTGCATTTAATGAGTTAATTTTGATTTAACGCTTCATCATTAGTTCTCGGGTTCTCGTAAAACTATGAGCTCTCAACGGATCTTACCCCGTATAAATAAACACACACACACACACACACACACACACACATATATATATATATATATATATATATATATATATATATATATATATATATATATATATATATATATATATATATATAGAGTGAGAGAGAGAAAGAGAGTTAGGTTCAAATGTTTTCACTATATATATATATATATATATATATATATATATATATATATATATATATATATATATATATAATTGTTATTTCTTGTGTTTGACTTCATCATTTAAAAAAACAAAGTTTGATTTTTCCCATGACTTTTTGTAGACAATGGTAAAACAAACACATAGTTAGAAGACGGAACAATATTAGTTTTATGTGCAATAAATTTCATGGATATAAATCTTTTATTAAGTTTTTGAGTTTGTCTACTTACAGAAATTTAGAAGATTTGGGAATATAGAAGATTATATGAAATATCTTTTTTTTACTCTTCTACTAACATTAGTTCTCGGTTTCTCGAAAAACTAAGAGTTCTAAATGAATCTCAATATATATATATATATATATATATATATATATATATATATATATATATATATATATATATATATATATATATATATATATATATATATATATAGGTAAAGGTTCAAATGAGAACCTCCAAAGGTTAAGAACCTAAGAACCTCTAAAAAAACATCACTTCATCTTTCTAACATAAGCATCATCAGATCTTTTTTTCACTTGACTTCAAACATATCTTCATCTTTATTTCTTCCTTCATCAGAAAACATCCACCATTCCCGCCGTCCTTACCACTGACGACTCGCTCCGACGACTTTGTTGCCGCCACCATCGTTGTTGAGGACAACCCAACGTCCATCTCCCCCCTCCTTCGTCGCTACCCTATTATCTACAACTCCATTCTCTGTAGTGATTCCAGATCTGAAGAAATAGGGGGCTAACACCACCACCGGCAACTGCAACACCACCGATGACTGCTGTTATCTTCTTTCACACCTGATCTGGTCAAATCTGATGTAGATTTGAGTATTTTGGTGCTACTTCATAAAGGTTTTTGTTACTATTTCATCATTTTGTCGTTAGATCCACATCAGATTTGTTCTCATATCGTTGATGTTGTCGTCGGAGCATCACAACTCACAAATCACAATCATCATGGAAACCTACAGGTGTTAATCTACTATTTGAACTCGTTTTTTTATTTGTTAGTTCCTCACCAACGAAAATCTTAGTTGGATCTATATCAGATCTGTTTTTCTCCAACTCAGCTTCATATGTTTTTCTCTTATCTATTGTCAAACACAACTAGATCGTTATCAGATCTAATATGTTTGTGCATTTTCATGTTAGATCTGGTGTTTGTGTGTGTGGTTTATTTCAGGGTGGTCGGCAGCGCTTCCACCACCACATCAGATCTGGTCTCCAATTATGGTGTTTACATAAAAAGTTTTGCAAAAAATGATGTACACAAGGTGCTTGATGAAATGCCTCAATGAAATTAGGTTAATTATTAAGTTATGAATTCAGTTGTGAATGTGAATGCTACTGGTGAAGTTTTTTTAGAATTTAAACAGTAAATATGGTAAATTAAGCTATAAATGAGTATATAAACTGTTAATTTAATGTCGCCTTATATATCTAGTAAGATCTGATGTTTAATGGTGAATATGGATTTGATGTATATGGTGCACACAAAGTTGTTAAGTCGTGAATGTGTTTTTTATGTATTAATTTGTGAATATGTAAGTTATAAAGCTATGAATATGTATTTTTTGATGCACTAAAGTGTGAATTAGTGTCTAAAATATTGAATTAAGCTATGAACTAGTGTCTTAAATGTTGAACTGTGAATGAGAGTCTAGAAATACTTTATTAAATTGTGAATCTGTGCGGTGCATTCTCTAAATGAGACTCATAAACTATTTTATTAAATTGTAAATAAAATTCTTGAAATGTAAGTTTTAAGTTGAAAATATTTTTGTAAATATATATTTTTTGTGTACTAAACAGTAAATTTTTTAAATTAAGCTGTGATTTTTGTGTATTAAATGTGAAGTTATTGTATTAAGCTGTGAATTGACTATCTTAAACTGTAAATTTGCTATGAATTTTATGTTTGATTCTGAAATATGAGATGAAAGAAGCAATATACACAAATCTAGCCTTCCCTAATTTTGAATAAAATGCATAAAATTTGAACTATAAATATTATGTAAGATAAACTTAAAAAAAAACACTAACCTCCAAATATCAAGGTATAAATGTAAGTTTTAAGTTAAAAATATGGTTGTGAATATATAATTTTTGTGTATTAAATTGTGAATTTATTGTATTAAATATGAATTGATTGTATTTAAGCTGCGAATTGACTGTGTTAAGCTGTGAATTAATTATATTAAGCTTTGAATTATTATTATTATTATTATTATTATTATTATTATTATTTATGAATTTTATGTTTGCTTCTAAACAATGAGATGAAATAAACATTATACACATATATGTTTTTCTTTAATTTTTTAATAAAGTACATAATATTTAAACAGTGAATATTCTGTAAATTAAAATTTGAAAAAAAAATATTAGCCTCCATATTAGCCTCATTTGAACCACTCTCTCTCTCTCTCTCTCTCTCTCTCTCTCTCTATATATATATATATATATATATATATATATATATATATATATATATATATATATATATATATATATATATATATATATATATATATATATAATTGTTATTTCTTGTGTTTAACTTCATCATTTAAAACAATGAAGTTTGAGTTTTCTCATGACTTTTTGTAGACAATGGTGAAACAGTCACATACTTAGAAGACATAACAACATTAGTTTTACGTGCAATAAATTTCATCGATATAAATCTTTTATTAAGTTTTCGATTTTGTCTACTTAAAGAAATTTAGAACATTTGCGAATATAGAAGATTATATAAAATATCCTTTTTTTTAAACTCTTTTACTATCTTAGTTGGAACTAATATTGATGTGTGAGTATTATTATTGAGATAAATAATTTAAGTTGGGACTTATTAGGAAGCAAAAGATTAATTACCTTGCTAAAAATACCTAAGAAAGATGTAACATGTCACACGCCTAAGAAAAAAAAATGCTTGACCGAGCACAGTTAATAGCAAAAATAATAATAATAATTAAAAAAAAAAACACGGGATAATTATGTTGAAATAGAATAGTAATCCAACTAAGAAATGTCGACCGTCTTTTAAGCAACTCCAAATACTATTATTAAATACTTTGACTAAATATACCTTTCTAATATTTGTAGTTTGAAAAAGAAAATATGATCATCATTACGTTTGTGATTTTACCTTCAGTACTGTTATCCGAAAAGATAGTATCGACTTGAAACATTATCTATTTATGCTTAAATAACAGTAGTAAAGGTAAATCCACAAACGTAATTTTGATATTCTTTTTATTTCTGAGATCATTCAGGCTTTTCAAATTAAACTTTATGATTATAGATCGGAGTCTTAATGTGCATCCAAAATTATATTTATGGTCTAATTATTTTAAATACATTGTCTTTAATTTTGTCATTTGGTATCGAGAAGTTCATATTCTTTACTAAAAATTATGTTTTGTATGTTACGGTATATTTATTTTTTTGAATTTTTTTAGGTTGTATTGTTTAGAAAACCAAAAAATAATATATATATATATATATATATATATATATATATATATATATATATATTTATTTATTTATTGAGTTTCAATATATAACTATAATCAATAAGGAACCAATGAACCAATCGTGAACATCGAAAATCATAATGATCAACAGCTAAAAAAATAAATATACATTTGTACATTGGACGAACATCCACCGGATTATACCAAAAAATCCACTTTTTTGCCAAAAACTCACCCTCATTTTTCCGTTTAAATTTTTTAGGCCATATTTTTTATTGAAAAAAAAAACCGAATATATTATTGTTCACGATTTTTCGTCCTCTTTCCATAGAGGTCTCTGTTGATCTATAAAAAACAAATTTTTTTTAGAAAAAAACTCACTTTATTTTTTTTACTTTTTTTCAATATATAAGTTTATTTTCATCTTAAAAAAAACTAACTATATCACTGTGAAATAAATAAATAAATAAATAAATAAATAAAAACTCACCCTCAACATCAACACCGATTAAAAAAATAAAAAATAAATAAAAACTCGATCAAGAAATATGTTCAAGAATTTTGTTATTCTACAAGAAATTTTTAATGTCATGATCAAAAAATATGCTCAAGAATATTTTTATTATTTTATTGTTCAAGAATATTTTTATTTTTTAACATACTCAAACATATTCTGCCAGAATTTCCGAATTAAAAACTTTATAATTCGTAAAATCGGATTTTTAAAATAAATAGAATCTATGATCCCTTAAAATATGCAAATTTCTTTTATTAAATCTATATTAACTGACTAAATTAACCTTGTAATTAATTAAGATAACATGTTCATTTATATTTAATTCAATAATATATATTAATCACTTTTTTAAAATAAGTAAATTTGATTGGCCCACATTTATACATACAATAACACAAGAATTACTTTGAATAGAATAACCTAAGCCTATATATATATATATATATATATATATATATATATATATATATATATATACTAGCAGTGTACCCGCGTAAAACTGCGGGGCACATAGGTTCTTTCGGTGATATGTTTCCTTTACAAAAATATTATGTTCCAAAAGAAATTACATGTTAAAGACAATATAATCAAACTGTGGTGTTATTTTTTACATGATACATCAAATAACCAATAAAAAGAAACCAGTCAAAACGGCACAAAAATATTAATCGTGTAATACTTCTTTATACACCATATTTACTGTATAAACCCCACCACCTTTTGAATTTTCGTTAGGCTTCACTAATACTTTTGTATTGCAACGTGAAACGCCTCTGGACAATGCAACATAAAGTTGTCCATGCGAGAATATTGGGTCTGGAAGATAGATACCTACATTTGGAATTGTTTATCCCTGAGCTTTATTGATTGTCATTGCAAAGCACAATCGAATAGGAAACCGTTTCCTCTTCAACTTGAATGGGAACATATCATCATCAGATGGACATCCAGGAATCATAGGTAAAAATATTTTTTTTCCAGCATGTTGACCAACAGCTATTTATGCATCAATAACATTTTGCTGAAAGCTTTTGCATATCAATCAGGTGCCGTTACACAACCCATTTGTAGATTTAGGTTGTCGAGTTCAAGCTTTTGCATATCAATTAGTTGTCATCTCCACCGTGTAAAAGAATTTATCCAAATTATGTAAACATAAAAAGCTAATAATTCTTCATGGATCAGTTTATACATGATATCTAGAAACAAAACTGATGACATAATCATTTCATGAACATTATTACTTAATTGTTGGGTTTTAGATTGATGTATAAATCCATTACATTTGTTAGTTTGATTTTAATGTTTATCATGGAATTATAGAGTACATGAACACAATGAATACTCAAGGCAAGCATGATGTTTGGGGTGGCATAGTGTTAGAACGAAACAAAACAAAAGAAACATTGTAGTGTTGTGACTGACCCACCTTCAGAACTTCCATATATCCATATGTGTGTATTCATTCTTTCAATAAAATGAAAACTTTAGTTACCATTATTCATATGAACTTTGACTCATTTAAGTGTGTGATTGTATCGAAAAGTAAAATAAGAGATGGTCCTTAATATTGATATAACACTGCACATCACATCATAATCATTTCGCATTAAACTTTTCCTATGAGTTGGAAAAATAGTGATATTAATACAATTTCATTAAAATGTAAAAATCCTTAATTGAAAACAAAATCAATTACATATAAACACTGTAGGTAACAAATCAAGGCAACTTATAGTCGAATCAGTTATTGAATCAAATCAAACCAGGTCCTGAACCAGATTAGTGACAACAAATTGTTAATCATATACATGAAAATAATTTTTGACTTTATCTCGTCACGAAAATAATTGAAACTATATTAGACATGTCCTGCAATTGCAACCACAAACACTCGCCAGGATTCAAACAGGATGTCTTCTAAGGAAACAATGTAAAATATACAAAAAAAACTATATTATTTACTCATATTATATCACACTCTTCGTCATAAATATAGACTTGGTAAAATTATAAGTTGCGCTAAAAGTATACAACATCTCTTTGTTTTGTCCCTTCGCATGCATAATCAGTTATAGAGTCAAGTATAACCTACATTCTGCAAAAACATTGAGTTGGGATCAATGGAGACAGTAAAAGAACATGAAAAGATGGTTAAACCTGCTTCATAATTGAAAAAAATGGTTTCCTGTTTTTTCATGCGTAACATGTATAAGCATAAGTTAAAAAAAAAAAAGTTGTTTCAAACTCTCTCCTGGGTGGACTCATCAATAATTAATAGATCATTTAGTCAAGTGATAGGCATGGTTTGTTTTTCTACAAAAGTACTTTTTGAGCACTTTTCCATTCTGACGGGTAGACGTTTCGTAAGTGCATGTCTTCTTCCGCAAACTTGGAAAAAGACAAAAGACATTTAACCACTTCCAAAACAAACAACACTTAAGTAACAAAGGAAGAATAAAGTTGCAAGAGAGCTCCCAAATCATACACATCACAATGTTCAAATTGGTTAAAAAAAGTCCCAAGAAGTTTAAATATCCACATTCTCTTGTTAGAAAGACCTGATAAATGTATCCTTAGGTTTGCTTTCGGAAAATATACCATTTTAAAATTTTCCTATTTGACATCACCATTTGGAAATTCTCTTCAGATGCATAAAAGCTGTTGCAAAACATACTTATTATTCATAACTAAAATGCCAATTAGGTCAAACAAAATTAGGCAAAAAGAAGCAAATCATAACGGGTTTTAGTTTTTACCCCATATTACTCGAAAGCACCTTAAACATGTCTAATTTGGTATAGGGTAACCACCAAAGAAAAATAGTGGAGAAATAAACCAAAGCTACAGGAGCAAATAGAGCCAGGGGCAAAATCTTCCAATTAAGAAAAAAGCAACAAACATGGGATAAATCGACCCAAATGAAGAGTTGCAGCTAGATAAGCACATCCAACACAAGAGCAAGACAGCCGAGAGAAACCCCAAACCAAACTGGATCAAAATGAAGTGGGGGAAGAACTATCAAAAAGGGGCAATTATGCCTAAATTTGTTTCAATTCATGCTTACACATGTTGTAGCCATGTAGGCATAAGGAAAAAGGAGCTACTAAGTCAGATTAGAGGAAGAGATACCTTGCATCAGAACCAAGGATAACCAAATCCTTCCTTAAACATTTTGGTTTCAATCGGTTGGCCACCATATACCTTTACAGGAACACTTCTAAAGATTAATCCCTGAAGTTCTTCACATGATAATATAAAATTTTCAAATCTCACATAATGTAAAAATAAGAAAAATACATCATAACTACCAATATTTAAAATGCGCTCGGTTTACTTGTTTCCATCAATTTTAAAGAACATTGATAGCTTTAATATCAAAAAATCGTCCAAATCTGAGACCCTGCTCAAATCCTTATTTTCAGTAGCTTCTTTATGTAATAAAATTGATAACATTTAAATACTTTAGATATAAAATAAAAGCAACAGTCGTAATATCTTGAAAGTGAAACTTATAATGAGAAAATAAATCAAACCCATATGTTGTAACTCACTAATTCTTAATAGACTTGAAAGGGGAGAATGAGACAACCAAAGAACAATGCTACTGACAGTTTCACCAATAAATAACTAACTGAGGGTAAAGCTGTAACATTATTTTGATTAATTCATTATGATTTTTTACCCTGGAGACAAGTTCAAGATGACTTTCTTTGACGTTTCGTTACAATAGCAATCAAAATCAAAACCCATATGAACCAAATCTAACATAGCAAAAGATAAACTATTAATGTATTGTAGACAAAAACATATGGTTAGGAAAAAAAAATACTTAGATGCATTTGTACCACCATTGATGAAACTGAACTATATATAAAGAAGAACCATTAATGTAACCGGATAAGATCAAACAATATAAGTTTTGTGAAAAACATGTGTTTTTGAGGAAGGTTAACAAACCAATCAATGAAGAATTCGACGGGATGAACCATCCTTCCAAGCACCTGGTTAATACTTTGGAAATCCCATAAAATCAAGTGTCACCCTAAAAAATCAGAAGCATATTAGTGTTTCTTCATATCAGTAAGTGCTAAATGGTGGTGGTGATGGTAGTGCATAGGGTTTTTTAGAGAGAGAGAGAGAGGGGTGTGTGACAGAGAGAGAGAGAGATAGGAATCATGCATGATGTATACTACCAGAGTTCCGACAGTGGCTGATTTATGAGATTGATTCTAGGGTTCCGGTGGTGGCTGATAGCGGTGAAGAAGGTGGTGGCATTGCCAAAACCGAAATCTATCCGTATTAACCAATTTCAAGAAACTTTTGTGAGTAAGGATTCGATTCAATTAGAAATCTCTTCCCTTGCATTGACAAAACCACAAAAAAAAAAAAAAAAAAAAAAAAAAAAAAAAAAAACGCAGAGTGTATCAAAACGATGTTTTTATGTGATAACTGAAATCAGAGGTTATTTTTGTTGAGATTGCAAATGGGAAAGAAGGAGGGGATGGAATTTAATGGTGGTCGTTCGATTTTAGAGAGAGATGATTGGTACGATGACGGTGCGATAGGTGAAATTTTAATCTGGTGTGCTAATGATTGGTCTAGCGGTGGAGGGTGGTGACCATTGAATAGGGACGCTCATGGATGAGATTGTGAGGACGGTGATAAATGTTCGTGATAGTCGAATATTGATCCTGGTTGGTGGTTTCAAGAAGTGATACATATGAAGGGTTTATAGAGATAAGTGATGTTTCCAAACCATATTGAATTTTCAATTTTTGTTAAGAAATATCGGGAATAAACGATATATACAGAAGAGGTATAGTTGGTTACAGAATATCGGGAGTGGACGATTATTTTATTCATTTGATATTTGAAGGTTTGGTTTAAAAATGTGACTATTTGGTTTATATGGTTGTTTGACTTAACATTTAATATTATTATATTAATGGGTTGTTGTACCTTAAGCTTAAACATATGAATGTCTTAAAAAATAATATTATTATATTCAATCTATTTTTAGAAATAGTTAGATTTCTTTTATAAGACTATATATATATATATATATATATATATATATATATATATATATATATATATATATATATATATATATAGAAATTAACATGAATCCTTCATAATAAATGAATGTTTTTTTGCCACATGTCAATCTCTCATGAGTTTTGACACTTGTCATTATGTGGTATTTTTGAAATAAATATTATCCACTTTTAAATTTTTGATTTGTTTCAATTTTTAAAATTAAAGTCATACTTATATATGTAAAGTATTAAATATCATATATATTATATTAAATTGCAATAAATATGCTTATTTCTTTCTTATTTTAAAGTTGTATATTAAAAAATATTTTCTGTTTACATTTTAATTTAATGTTTAATCTTTTTTTAAATCAACCCGTATAATACACGAGTCTCACACCTAATATATAATAATAATAAATCGTATTTTAATCATTTCACTTTTGTGAGGGTATAAAACCACATTAAAGTCCAAACTTAATCAAGGTATTGTTAGAAATGAAAATGGATTGGAAAACCAAATTTCAAACAACCTGATAAACAATTTTTTGATTTAGTTTAGGATTTTTATAATTTTTTGATTTATTTTGGTGGGCCCTAGACCCATCATGAAAATAAACTAATATAGTAAAACCATGCATTTAAAAAGTTCAGTGTTGTATAGTTTTAACTGGTATTTTTTTAAAATTAAAATATCTGAATTTATTATCAAATCTATAACTTTTAGAAAATATAGATACTATATTTATGAAAATGGAAGTTATTAGAAAACTAACTTAAGGAAGTTGAGCGTTCTTTTTCTTTCTAAAACGTTAAATTTTCCCAACTTATTGTCTTAATTATAATAAATAATTATGATTATGATCTATTTATTTAAAAAATCTAGGTTATGTTAGATAAAAATAAAACATTATGTGCAAATTTAAACGGATTAAACGACTAGACATTTATCTTAAATCTTAAATAATATATATTTTATATACAACCTCATAAATTTTCTTATCCAGAAAGCTAAACTATTTTGGCAATAATATAACTTTAAAAATTATATTTAACATAAAAATTATATAAAATAAATAAAAATATTAAACAGATATTTTTTTTTCAACCATCCTAGAAAATATTACAATCATACAATAAGATTTTAATATATTTATAAGAGAAAATTACAAATATAACAAAAACCGTTAATTACTTTGTAGAAAACAGCCAAAAAAACCTCAATTACAAAAAATAATATGTAAAATCGTAGATGGATTAAGTTCATTTGCGATTTGACAAAGCCATATGCAAAAATACAAGTCGCTAAAGCGCATCTATGATTTAGCGACTTGTACTTTCGCATATGGACTAATCCATCTCCTATTTCACATTTCATCTGTGATTTCATTTTTTCGCAGCTATAAAAACATAAAATTTTTTGTTTGTTTCATTTTTCACACTTTTCGTTGGAGAACTCTTTCTCTCGAAGCATTATCGACGATTTGACAAAACAAATATTTATTCATTTTATTAAAAAGATTTTAAACAAATTTTCCAAAGAAATAACAACAAAAATGATAAATTTTTGCAAAAATCTATATATAATATGGTTGTTTCCTAATCAAACCTTATCAATTTCGTAGTGAAAAATTATTAAAAAAAAAAAACGAAATCTCAGAAGAACTTAGTTCATTTGCACTTTTAGTCACTTGTCCCCCCTATTTATAAAAAAAATAATTATCTACGAACGTACAAGTCGCTAAATCACAGATGTGCTTTAGCGATTTGTACGTTCGTAGATGGTTTGATGAAATCGCAGTTGAACTTAATCCATCTATGATTTTGATGACTATTTTTGTAATTTGAGTTTTTTTTTTTGCTATTTTATACAAAGTAATTTACGATTTTAGTTATATTTGTAATTTTCTTTTTATATTATGTTTTACTTCTATTATAATAATAATTATTATTATTATTATTGTTTATTTATTTTTCTATCTATTGCGTGACGATCGTGCACTCTATGTATTGACTATCAAGACGGCTCCAAATATATTCTCCCCCACCTCTTTGAAATTCCTGTGTGAACACTACTTGTTTATCGTGATATTACATGAACAGTCCTTATGTTTCCCAAAATAACACCGAGCCCCCTTTCTATGCCGTTATTGTATATAATTTAATTTTATCATAAAAAGTGCAAATGGAAATTTCCACAGAAAAATATGATTCATTTCAAGGAAATAATAAGGTTTTACGTAACAAAACGATATTAACTTTTTTATTTTAATTTTATCATAAAAAGTGCAAATGAAAATTTCCACACAAAAAGACGATTGCATTTCTAGGAAATAATAAGTTATTGCCTAACAAAAAGAGATTAACTTTTATTATTTATAATAGCAAAACGGATAACATACAAATGGTATTCAAATCCTGGGAATATGACCCATAGTATTAACCAACGCAACAATAAAAAAAGAGATCATGCTCCTTGGTCTTTTGCAAGAATCTATCCAAAAAATGAAGAAACAATAAGTGTATTTTTGTGGCCGTGTTTATCTAAATGCAACAATTTTTATTCTATTCTAATATAGATATACATATTCGTGATTAAAATATTTAATTATTGGATATTAAAAACTACTAGAAAGGATTGATGACTTTCATTTGAGTTTTCATTGTTGAGTAGAGTGAGCCCAGACACCGGTATCTATTTTTGAAACCAGAACTCTCAGTTCTAGAACCAAGGTCATTGGTTTCAATTTTGGTTCCTAAAAGTGGAAACCATCAAGGACCGATTCCAGTTTTTATTTTTTAGGAACCGTTACTCGTTGGGTAACCGTCAGAATCGGATCCAAAATTTTAAAATATTTAGTACTTAAATGAATTGGTTGTAACAACGCTGATGACTAAGACATTTGTTGGGACTATCTAATTGGATCTTGGAGGTAACATCCTAATAAGTAATATTTGCAACTTTTTTTTTTCCCAAAACAAATGGTCTAATGTGCATGTGAATGCATAACAGTAAAACAATTTGAACATACGTGATGATAATATCTTTTGAGAATATATGATTTTAAATAACATTAACAAGTGGATGGTAAGAACATTAATTTTGATTTATGACTTAATTTAGCAACATAGATTATCTTTTAAAATGATAATTTTTTGGCATTGTAACCGGGTTACCGGGTTGTAACACCCGATTTTTCATACCAAGTACACCTCAAATACAATTTTTATTTAAAAATTTACAAAACAATGTGGTGTACCCTGGCACACTGGAATACAAGAAGTTACTTCTAGGGATCGTACTAGACACAAGTACAAGATCCGAGTCGGACGCTACTATCATTAACCTGCAAAACAACCACAAATAAAACATCATAAGTCTCACAGCTTAGTGAATAACAGTTACAATAACATATAACATATATATCAAGGAATTCAATATCACAACTAAATTCCACCAAACAATTGGATTCTCAAGTCCACTTAAGAGATTTGACAAAATATCTCCATAATGGTTATCGCCTAATAATATTCTAAGGCTTAACCGATCAAGTACCACTATCGTTATACACTTCTCTTAAGTATACTCTGTTTCAGATGAATACACCAATCATGTCTCATTTAATTCACATATAATTATAATATACCATCATGTGGTATCAGAGTATCTCTCTTTCACACACACACACACATATATATATATATATATATATATATATATATATACACACACACACAGTCACAGTTTTATGCATCTTTTAGGGTAATTTTTATTATCATTTAGCATCATATTTTGTACATTTGCATGTCATTTATTTAAATAATGTCCAGCTCATGTATTTTATTAGAATTCTCGTACTGCTTATGTTTTTTATGTCAATTACAGATAGTTCGAGTGGAGCAGTGTTTTGGGAGCAATTGGATAAACGTTTGAAGCTTAATTGGAGTCTAAACTAAGGTAGGATGTTGATGAATGATCAAAAACAACTTATTAGGAAGAATAATGATAAAAAAGGCACAAAATTTGATACATGCGATTGTATGTCTTGTCCATATGATCGCAACTTTATCCATGTGATCGCATGTTTGGCTCGCAACTTGTCTTCGAGGTTTTTTAATGTCAAAAATTCATCTAGGAGAAGAAAATGAATGTATGCAATCGCAACCAATGAATTCATGCGATTGCAACTTTTCCAAATTGTTCCAAAATAGCAACCTACTTCATTAAAAAGGCCCGAGACGCGTTTTTCTTATAAACATGCGATCGGAACCTTGCTCCATGCGATCACATGTATTTCCGTTTTTCCTGTTGGACGTATAAATAGATCCACATAACCATCCAGAGTTAATTGAAGAGCTTGTTTTGATTAACTAATTTAGGTAGAAGAGGTAATATTAGAGTTTGTTAGTTTTTCTCAGTACCAGCTTAGATAGAACGCATCTCAAATAATCAGATCTGGACTAGTTGCATGATTAGGAAAGTCGTAGCAGAGCTAAAATCATTTTTATTATTCATTTTCGTTTAATTTAATATCACTGCATTTTTAGTTTTTAGTTTAATCAAAATCCCCATTCTTAATAATTTTTGTCTTGACTAGATTGTGCCTGATGCAAAAAGGCATTGACTATGAGGCTGTGTCCTTGAGGATTCGAATCTGCTTCCTTGTGTTATATTTTTAGTGCAACCAAAAGTAATAAATTTATTTTCTTAATACGCGTGCGAGAGCATGTTAACAAATCGGTACTTTTTATGGGGACACGGTGCTTTCTGATAGTTTTATGCCCATAATTTTCCGTTCAGGTACACCTTTAGTTTTTGATTCAGAAATCGAAAGAACTGCAAGGAGACTGAAGAAAGAATCAGCAAGAAAGAAACAGTAAGGTGGTCTCTTTGGCTCATCTTTCGTACCTCTAGAAACCTCCACACCACAAGGCACTCCCTTGTGGAACGAACCATATCCATTTTTTCTGAAAGTATCCCCATCTTCTCCTAAAAACGCCCTTATAAAATATACTCTCCACCACCCTCAGTCAAAACCAAACCCACAAATTCTTCAAAACCCGAATATGAAGAATCAGACATGAGTAAAGATGAAGCAGAAAAGACTCTTAGAGAATGGGTCACTCAAGAGGTCAACCAGCAACCCCTCTTGTGACATACCCAAAATTACGGCCAGAAAAAACCGATTTCATTTATGCTTTTAAAATAATTTCATAGTAAATCCTTTTGATTTAAAAGAGTTGCGGAATTTGTTCCCAAAACAAAATATGATAAAACAACGTTTATCAAAGCATTTCATCAAGAGATGCATTTTCATTATATAACAATATTCGGGATGTCATGTTCCGATAAACATATCAAAAGCATAAACTACAAAAGATAGACCATACAACAGTTACATATAACACCTGGTCTAATATCAAAAGATCTTGATAAGTCATCCAACTTATGCTCTCGCGCCACTACCTGTAATACAACAAAACTGAGTAGGTTAGGCTTGGGAGCCTGGTGAGCCTATAGGGTTTTCAACCAATAATAAATAATTATATTTAATTTCACCAACCAACAATAACCCGATTACCCATTCCCGTTATCCTCACTTTACGTCCCTAAAACAACATCTATCTCAAGGG
Organism: Lactuca sativa; assembly: GCF_002870075.4. Taxonomy (NCBI): domain Eukaryota; kingdom Viridiplantae; phylum Streptophyta; class Magnoliopsida; order Asterales; family Asteraceae; genus Lactuca; species Lactuca sativa. Next base: position 343,596,223 of record NC_056627.2, on the reverse strand, counting down.
ACCTATTCTAGGATTTTCATGAGGACGGACATTACTACAAAGGAGTTTCCTCAACAGTAGATGTCCTAAAGGCAACCATCAAGGGGATAGAGTACACCGGTGAACACATCGTTCACAACACCTACAGGTTATGAGCCTGCTAGCGTTCCACATGACTGTCTAGAAAGAGTCTGTGGTCGTTATCCATACTCCGCTGAATAACTACATCAACAACAACAACAACATCGAGGTCTCTCATCTATTTATCACACATCAACTATCTATCCATGTTCTATCCAACATATTAGTAGATAAAAATATATATATTTTTATACATAGTTTATAACCTTTATAACATTCTCATTCAATACATATTCCAAACAACAGATGAGACACATACACATAACACGTATTTCATAGAGAATAAATCATATCTATGAGATAAAAGAAAGTTAATATACATTCACACATATAACCACAAAATATATACATATAACACGTATTTCGTATAAAATACTTCATAATTATGCGTTAGGAGAAAGTAACTACACACTCATTTGATCAGAAGGAGATCGGACAGCACTACGGCTTGTAGAAGTAGTATTCTTTGGTAGATCTGGAAGATCTTCACAAAAATTGGCTTCTCGCGGGCAGAGCTTCGGCTCGGGAATTGCACTTCTCGGGATCTTCAGGGCTTTGGGACTTGCTTCAGGGCTCGGGATTGATATCGGGGCTTCGGGATATTTTTTGCACGTAAAACGATGCAAAAACGAGAGAGAAAGAAGAGAAAAGGAGCAAAGAACTCGACAACCTCGACTTCCTTTTATAGGGGGCTAGAACCTTCGATTACGCTGGGCGTAATCCTAGGTACATCGGGCGTAACCCGGATAAGCCTGGTGACTCCCCCCCCCCCCCCCCCTCTTTGGATAATATCTGAATTTATATTTTAATTTAATATTTTAATTATTTAATAAACTTCAAACATTCATATCTTCCTCATACGAACTCCGTTTTCGATATTCTTTATATCCACGCGTAGGTGAGACTACGCTCTACAACTTTCGTTTAGACTCTGTCGGCTAATTTTGAATTTATTTTTAGTAGGCCGGGACAGAAGAACTCTGTTATAAATTCATAACTTCTTCATATGACGTCCGTTTTCGTCTGTCTTTTCACCAATTCACTACTATCAACGAGATTTTCGATTCTCGTTTAGATTGTTTTGACCAACAATCACTCGATCTCGAATTTGAGTTTCGGGTTGCATACTGCTAAGCTGAAACTTAGAAAAATCATAACTTCCTCATACGAAGTCAGATTTGGGCATTCTTTTTATGCACGCTCTAGGTTTAAGGAACTCTACAACATTCGTTTAGATCACTAGGGCTAAATATTGCTCTAACGTAAATTCACTTTTTACATCATTCAGCGTCGTGTCGGTTCTGTCGCGAAACTTCGACAGATCATAACTTCTTCGTTATAACTCGGATTTCGGCATTCTTTATATATTCGGAAACCTCGTTTCAACTACTACAAAATTATCCATAGATATCGGCTTTATTTAATATTTAATTTTGACACTTATTTTCATATTTAATTCAATTAAGTCACACAGTTAAGCACGAAACACATAATACTCAAATAATACACTTCTATTATTTCAAAACGGTTTATAAAGGTTAACCTAGACTATTACATCAAAATTAATGACAAGCCCAGAAACACAGGCATTACAATTCTCTCCACCTTAGAATGATTTCGTCCTTAGAATCCACATCAACAAACAAATGCGGGTAGGGACTCATCATCTCACTCTCCGTCTCCCAGGTGAGATTTGGCCCATTCGTGTGTTTCCATCGGACAAGCACTAACTCGACCATCTTGCGTCGCAACTTCTTAGTCTTTCGGTCAACGATTGCATCTAGTTCTTCAATTAACCTTTTGTTCTCATCAATTCTCAACTCCGAAAGTGGAATTATGTCGGGAACTTCTGCCGTGAACTTCCTCAAATAACACACATGGAAAGCGTTATGAATTCCATTCAGTTCTTCGGGTAATTCAAGCCTGTAAGCTTGGTTCCCAAACCTTTGAAGAACTTTAAACGGTCCAATAAACCTTGGACTTAATTTTCCCCTTTTACCAAATCTTATAAGTCCCTTCCACGGCGAGACTTTAAGCAAAACCGAATCTCCAACTTCAAGAGTCATCCGTCTTCACTTCTTGTCATCATAGCTTTTTTGACGATCCTGAGCTGCTAACATTCTCTCCCTAATTATTTTCAACTTTTCAGCAGTTTGATGGACTGCCTCCGGTCCCATAAACTGCTTTTCCCCAGCCTCAAGCCAACAAGATGGCGTACGACACTTCTATCTGTACAAAGCTTGATAAGGTGCCATCTTTATGCTCGAGTGGAAACTATTATTGTAGGAAAATTCTACCAAAGGTAAATGTTCATCCCAATTACCTAGGAATTCCAGAGTACATGCTCTCAGCATATTTTCAAGTGTTTGTATCGTTCGTTCGCTCTGACCATCAGTCTGTGGATGGTACGCTGTACTTAAACACAAGTTGGTACCCAATTCCTCTTGTAGACCATTTCTCCTTGGCTGCTATGAAATGCAAGCTTATCCATAGACAATTTCTCCTTGTCTGCTATGAAATGCACACTCTTAGTGAATCGATCAACGACCACCCAAATCATGTCATGACCATTCTTTGTTCTGGGTAGTTTAGTGACAAAATCCATAGCAGTGTCTTCCCATTTACCCATAGGCACAGGTAAAGGTTCTAAACTTCCGTATGGTTTCTGATGTCGTGTCTTGACTCTCGCACAAGTCACACACTCGGCCACATACTTTGCAATATCAAGCTTCATCGTCGGCCAACAGTAATAGGGTTTCAGGTCCCTATACATTTTAGTGCTACCGGGATTAATCAAAACATGCAAAATGGTTTCTGATGGCGAGTTGGATGAATTATGCCTTGGACTCGGTGAGTCCTTTCATGGACTCGGCGAGTCTGTTGGGCAGACAACATCAAAACTCGATTTTTCAGCTGCTTTTGCAAGCATAACAAGAAAACAAGCCTAGGCTTTGATACCACTGTTGGGTTTTGAGCATTCTAACACTCCTAAGTGTACATGCAACCCTAAATACCTTGGATCTATGTTTTCTCTATTATACATGCAATTATGAACATCCAAGGTATTATCCTAATCTAAGCTATAAAACAATGAATATAACAAGATAGAATACATACCTCTTTGATGTAGAATGTCTTCATGAAGCTTGAGTGCCTAGTGCCCCAAGTGTGACACCTCAAATGGTTCACACAACACCAAATACAAATGGAATGACTTGAGAGAACTTCACACTTTCATGAAAATCGGCTAGCCCTTCTCTAGCATGATCATAGTGCCGATTTTGGTCAAGAATAAGATGCATCTATAGTTAGGGTTACACCATGTAAACCCTAATTGACATGGCCTTTCATTTCCATGATCCATGGGTACAAAAACACCATGAAGCATCATATGGGTTTTAGGCCAACTAGATAATCCATGGAGCATTAGCCCACTATATAAGTATGGATGATTTACACAATCAACCCATATATTTAATTAGTCTTCTTTTGATCACTTAATTAATCCTAGATTAATTCTTGATCAATACTAATTAAATAATCCTATTAATATATTAGAACTTATAATATATTAATAATCCTTAAGTGTTATTTCTCTCATTATAGTCTATCCAAATGCATGATGCCATGCAACCCAAATGAACCATGTCGGGTCGGGTCAAGTCTCACCAATTATAGTTATGGACTTAGACATTAATCTAACACTTTTCCCTTTGGGTCAAAAACCAACCCAACCCAACACCTGACGCATCGCTATAAACAGCGAAGTCTTCAACTCCATCGGGTAGAGAAAGTATCGGTGCCTCGCATAGTTTCTTCTTTAGCTTCTCGAATGCTTCTTTATGCTTATCACTCCAAGAATAAGTAGCTCCTTTGTGGGTCAAAGCTGTTAATGGAGTAGCGATCGAAGAAAAGCCTTGGATAAACCTTTGGTAATATCCGGCTAATCTTAAAAAGCTTCGGATCTCCGTGGGACTTTTCGGTTGTTCCCACTTCATCACAACTTTAATTTTTGTTGGATCAACCATTATCCCTTCTTGGTTGACCACGTGACCCAAGAATTGGAATTCTCGAATCTAAAAATAACTTTGGAGAACTTAGCATACAACTTCTCCTTCTTCAAGACTTCTAACACTTCTCGCAAGTGTCTGCCATGCTCCTCTTGGCTTTTTGAATAAATCAGAATGTCATCTATGAACACTATCACAAATTTATCAAGGAACATATTACAAACTCTGTTCATTAAATCCATGAATGTTGTTGGAGCATTGGTTAGTCCAAATGACATAACCAAAAACTCGTAGTGTCCATAACGTGTTCTGAATGCAGTCTTCTGTATATCCTGCTCTCTTACTTTCAGCTGATGATATCCTGACCTAAGATCGGTCTTCGAGAAATATCTCGAACCTTGTAGTTGATCGAATAGGTCATCAATCCTCGGAAACGGATATCTATTCTTTATTGTTGCCTTGTTCAAATCTCTGTAATCGATGCACATTCTCATACTTCCATCTTTCTTCTTCACGAATAACACCGAAGCTCCCCAGGGTGATGAACTAGGTCTAATGAAACCTTTGTCCAATAACTCCTGAAGTTGCATCATCAGCTCCTTCATCTTTGTCAGTGCTAATCGGTAAGGTGCCTTTCCTATTGGTGTCGTCCCTGGTAACAAGTCTATTCTAAACTCCATTTGTCTATCAGGCGGTAATCCGAGAAGATCTTCGGGAAATACTTCTGGTTAATCACACACGACATGATTGCTCCGCATCTCCTTTTTCTCCTTTGGCTAAACACTATCCAGCTTTCATCAATGAAATGATTCCAAAATTTACTCTGTGTTTATCTCCATACACCATAAACGTCTCTTTCCCAGGCAGGTTTACTTTGGCTATTTTGTCTTCTTGCACAATATCTAGGCGTCATTGGCACTAAGCCAATCAATTCCAAGCATGATGTCAAAATCATTAAGTTCGATAGGCAATAATTCATCATGAAACTTATTCCCATTCAAGTCAATTAAGATGTTTTTCATACGATGGATAACAGGTACAAACTTGCCACTAGCAACTTCGACTAATAAAGCATTATCTAGTCTATCGACAGGCAAAGCTAGTTTTCTACCAAATTCATGCGAAATAAAGGAGTAATTGGCTCCAGAATCAAATAAAATTTGGGCAGGCAATTCGTTAACAAGAAAGGTACCTGAAGCGACATCAGCTTCATCTTTAGCAGCTTCCAGTGTCATCTGGAAGGCTCTCGCCTTCGGCTTTGGCGGAATGTTGGGTCTTGCTGCCTCCTTCTTTTTCGGGCAGTCCCTAGACATGTGTCCCTCCTAACCACAACCATAGCAAACTTTCTTGGTGAGAGTGCATTCATTAGCAAAATGCCCTGGCTTTCCATATTTGAAGCATGTGGCCACTACATCATATTTTCCGTTATGCTTCTTCTTATAGTTGTTGCACCATTTCGCTTCGCCTCCTCCTCCTCTCGAACTAGACTTCAAGAACTTGTTTTTCTTGTTGGTCCCTGAAGGTCCATCGAACTTCCTCTTTTCAACAAACTCTATCCTTTCCAGACCCTTTTCCTTCTGTTGGGCCTCCACATTCTTAGCAACTCGAACAACTATTTTCAGAGTGGTTGCCATCTTGACTGTTGGGCCAAAGTCGGCAGGCAGTCCATTAGCGAACCTCTTAATCTTGGAGAGTTCCGTTGGCACTAGGTACGGAAATAACTTCAATTTCTTAGTGAATGCAGTAGCATAGTCGTCTACGCTCATTCTAACTCTTCTTCAAGTTTTGGAACTCATTGTTCAGATCAATCAGATCTATCTATGAATAGTACTACACCCTTAGTTGTTCCAAGAAGTCCTCCCATGACATTTTCAGGGCTTCTCCTCGTGGCATAGTATCCGCCAACAACTTCCACTAGCTCAAGACTTCGGTCTTCAGGTGTCTAACTACAAAGACAGTCTTCTGTTTGTTGCTACAGTCATAACTTTCAAATATTGTCTCCATTTCGGAGATCCAATCCATAATCTCAACAGGCTTTGGGCTTCCAGAAAGACATGGCGGTTTGGCGCCCAAGAAATTCTTATACATTCGCCCATCCTTGTTGTTTCCCCTTTCCGGGTCGTTCCTGCGTTCTCCTTGAGTCCCAACTTGACTCACAGCGTGACTATTGTTTCCTTCCTCCGATTGTTCGGGAATTAGTTCGGATTCCTCAATGGGTATGATTGGTTCGTCCCTATTTTCATGTAACATCTGTCGCATTTCTTCCCTTTGTTCGGCTAACATAGCCCGAATCATGGCTTGCACCCCAACCATTGTTATTGGCTCCGGTGCAGCAGCTACGACAGGTATTAGCTCAATCACTGGTGGTTGATTCTTGTTTTCATCCGCGTTTCCAACCCCACTCCTGGTTCTTACCATTTTTTATCTATACACCAAATAAGGTGAAATTATATCCGCATCCATGACAGATAATTACATCAAGAAGAGGAATCGGGAGCCAATCTGAAAGGTAACACCTTTATGGAGCCAATCTATATAGAGGGATTCTTCTTAGCAGAACGAATAAGAAGAATCAATTAGGCAAAAAGATAAAAGGTTTCTCCAATCTGAAAGGAAAGGAGAGTACTTTAGTATCGTGTTTTATGACCATCCTAATGATTATGGAACCATATCACAATTGATCCTCTACGGACACCTTACTGCATAAGTATGACTAAGAAGAGGAATTGGGAATTGTTGAAATGGTTAAATCAAGAAGATGAACCATACTTCGTTCCAAAATCAAGTCTTAGCGTCATCCTCCGCGATTGTGCCTTGAGTGACATATCTTAAGTAGGTTTACAATACATCATGAAAAGTGGAGTAGAAAAGTTTTCTTACTCATGCACATTTGAAGTTGGTAGTTTTGATGTTTTAGATAAAACAAAGACCAACTCAGACCAATTGTATGAAGTGTCTTTCTTGATAGGAACCCGCATTGACTTTTGAATATTTGTTTGTCAAGTAATGTTTCTTGACAAGAGAATCTTATATGTCAAGAGTTCAGTGGGAGTCTTAATGGTCTTGGATAGCTTCAAGAACTAATCAAGAATAAACCTATTGTTTATCACTAGCACACGCCTTGAGGTTTATAACCTATTGTGTTGACATATTCTTGTTTCTATGCCCATTCGAGTTGGATTTAAATGTGCATGTGAGTTCTATGAGTTCTCATTTGACTGCATAAGGCAAAGCACCTTGGTCATTGAAAGTACATTGATCTGTATGTCTGAGCTGCTTAATAACTTGGAAGCACTAGTAGGCCCTTGTGCTGCCAGATGGCAAGAAATTAAGAATAAACATGTTCAGTCTGCATGAGTTTGGATTTGTCATAAACCTTGTCTTCTGATAGTGGTTTAAAGTGACAAATTCATATGGATAGGAACACATACACCTTAAAATCTAAGTGGTAATAGGTTTCTCTCTACTTCATGAAAATGAATGTGAGGAAACACTTTCACTATTAGATTTTGAAGGATTAGAGTTAGCTGGTGTGATGATTGTGTTCTCAAATTCGAGTATGATTACGAAATTCCTTTACATAGTTCGAATTGTGAGAAACAGAAAAAAGTTTAAACATTTGGGACTTATCGCTATAAGTTTTGAAAAGGTTTAGACACACACATAAGCTGTCTGTTGAAGGGTGTATCAGCTTGAGAAGCTTAGATAAAGACTTATTGAAGCACCACGTATCAGAAATATGAACTTTGGTAAGAAAGTCAATAGGTATTGATTTCTAGAAGTCAAGCTGATTTCTGAGTACTTATCAAAGCTAGTGGGAGCATAATTGTTATGCTGGTAAGAACATAATTGTTATGCTAGTGGGAGTGTGATTATTATGTTAGGTGTTGCAAGTTAGCAATGCTATTTATAGGAAACAAAGTTCTAAAATTTCAAAGCTACAGATTTTGGAAATTGTTTTTCTATAGAAAGTTTTAAGGGAGAGGAACTCATACTTCATTTCGAATCTAAAAGTTTAGATTGAAATTTTAATGGGACTTAGTCATGGATATATATGAATGTAATGTTGAAATGTTTCAACATCGGAAATTCTATATATGGAAATATTATAGCAAGAGACTGGTCAAGTATCATGTCTTTGTGTAAAACATTATGAATCGTATCCCATATGCTTCGGGTATAAGATCGATTGCATATGCTATAATATTCACTTGTTCAAATTTTCCAAATGTGTGGCGCATTAAGAGGGAAAAGGGACCAGAACCGGATATGACTAAAGTTGTTAAACAACTGTCAAGGACAATCTAACCGAAGATTGGTTGCTTATGGACAGTTGGAGGTATAGTGATAGATGTACCATATTGGTATAATTTTGAATAGATAGGATTCTATTTAGAATGGATAGTTATATGGCAATTAAGGAAATGTTTCCATAATGGGAGTCGGATATTAAGAATCTATGTGTAAGTTAGAAACTTTTATGCAAGAAGGATGTTCAAGGAATGTACCTTGAATATGAGACTTCATCTCCATGGAATTGTTCTGTAACAAATCTCTAGTGTAATGTTTTGTAATATCATTGGCAAAGTCTCTGTGACTTTGGTGCTTTGACATTACAAAAGGAACATTGCATGTAAGTTTAGATCTAAAGATTATAGTAGTTATAAGAATTTTGTATTCTTACAATAAAGATTAGGGAATTGTGAAATGAGCATCATTGGAAATGTGTTCAATCGATATATTTCAAAAAGTAAGGACCATAGGTAAACATAGTGTGCGTGCTTGGAGCATGACATAGCTATTGTTTTAATTCGGGTATCAAGTTGATTGATCGAAACAGTATACAATGAGTAAGATCTAATTAATATGGTGGTTAAATAATAAGTGTTTTATTTATATTCAAAAATTTGAGACCATATTGGATTAGGTTATTCTTGTGTTTCACTTCACATGTTTTACTTCCTGGATAACTAGGTTATTCAAACATCCACAGTCAATCATACTTTGGAAGTAAGTAATGAGGTAAGACTGTCATGAATCCGACTGTAGATTGTCTAAGTGTTTAGACATGGCAAATGTTTGTTGCAGTGTTCATGAGTACTCCTAAAATAAGACTTGAGTATTGGATTAAACCCATGCTCATTTGAATCACTTCATGAATTTTATCATGAGCGATTATGAGACGATAATATCTTATATTCATGAAACAGATACATATAGTTGTAGTTTACGAGTCGGTTGCACATTGATAATATGTAAAACGCATCAGTAACTTGATGTTATAAAACGTATTGGTGTGCGTGATTTGATGAGTAAATAGTACAAGCATATTAGTCGAAGATTATCTGTTTGTTTTACCCTTAATGGGATAAAAGCGATATATGTGGGCCCCTCGATGATTTAGTGATGACACCTAAGATTGGCCAAGCCTGGACTAAGTTGATGTGTTCAATTGTAGTCTGTTGTCAGTCGTCATAAATCGGAAATCGGGAAACAGCACATGGATATAGATAATGATTATAATCCATGTCTCATGTACATACGATATCTTGTAGAACGGGGGAACGTTTGATCCCTTATCTAAAGGACACGTTTATGATATGATCAGAATTCGACAACGAATGTTGTGAGCTACGATTGCTAATCGAGTTACGAAGTTACATTGGTAGTTATAGTTATTAGACTTATCCAAGTGGGAGACTGTTGGATTATAGTTATTAGACTTATCCAAGTGGGAGACTGTTGGATTAGGTGTCTAAGCCCATAACCATAATTGGTATGTACTTGACCCGATAGTAGCATGGTCCTTTTGGGTTGCCTTCACCATAGCAATTTGATAGGATGAATTATGGAGAAAGTGGTTGATTATGAATTATTAATACATTATAAGAATAATATATTAATTGAGAAATCATATTATTTAATTAATATTGATCATAAATTAATTTATAATTAATTAGTGATCAAAAGAGACTGATTAAATTAATGGGGACTGATTATGTAAATCAGTAATAGTTTTAGTTTGGGATAATGGATCCTATTGGCATAGGTTGGACGAAAATCTATGGGGAGCCCGTAGAATTTCGTCCAAGGCATGCCATATGGGGATCTATATGTTGCTTAGGGCCTAAGCAAGGGAATTATGGCTTCTAAGTTGTAAACCCTAGGAGCCTCAACTATAAAAGAAACCCCATGGCTCACAAAATCGGACCCCAAGGTTTCATAAGAAACCCTAGCTGATTTTGAGGCCTCCTCCTCTTTCTCTTGTTCTTCCTTGTTGCTAGTGGTGTTTGTGACTCCATTAGAGGTGCATATTTGAGGCACTAAGCTCTTGAAGGTCAAGATCAAATCACTAACAATAAAGTAATTCTTCTAACCCTAATTTGAATTAGAATTTCAAAATTATGTATGCTAGACCTAGGGTTTATGCTTTGGATATGAAGTACATGTATAACTTAAGAAAAACCTAGATCCAAAGCATTAGGGTTGCATGTACACTATAGGAATGTTGTAGTGCTCAAAACCCAACAGTTTGATAGACTAATGTTAGTTGGATTGTATTGATGATATCTTTGGAATATTGGTTGTTATAAATTAAAAATGAAATTTTTGGGTCATATTTTTTGGATTTTACATTTGGCTTTCTCAAGGAAGCAAAGATTCCATCTGCGAGATGCTTGTTTCAATCCATAGATGGATTTCTCAAGCTACCACACTTTATTAGGAAACTTGTCATGTACAAAACTCTTTGTTTGCCTCATGTAGACGTCTTTAGATAACTTCCCATTTAGAAAAAGCGGTTTTAACATCCATCTGCCAAATTTAATAATCATGAAATTCCGCTATAGCAAGCATTATACTGATATATTTTATCTTAGCTAATAGTGAAAAGGACTCATCATAGTCAATCCCTTGGGTTTGAGTAAAGCCCTTAGCCACCAGCCTAGCTTTGAAAGTGTGCGCTTTCCCATCCATGTCGGTCTTCTTCTTGAAGATCGTTTGCACCCAACTGTCTTTCGACCATTTACATGATCAAACAAGTTCCACACTTGGCTATCATACATGTACTGAATCTCACTCTTCATTTCCTCCTTCTATTTAACAGCCTCAGGGCCTACCATCACTTCCTTGTAGTTAGTTGGCTCATCCAAATTTACCAATGTTTTATTATTGATAAATGTATCAACATCTGACATTGTATGGAAGCCATAGAACATATGTGGCATGCTAAACCTACTGGATTGACGAACGGGTAATGAGTTTTCAGCTGGCTTAACTGGAATTTCTTCCTCATGTAGAGTGCTAGTTTTGTTTGACGTTCCTTCATTAGATGACTCTTGAATTTCTTCAGGATCAATAACATTCACATTGTCCTCTTTGAATATGAGCTCTCTCTTACAAAAGACTCATTTTCGAGCTACAACAACCACATTCTCACTAGGTCTATAAAACAAGTATCCAAAGGAATTTTGTGGGTACCCAATGAAATAACACTTCTCGACTTTGGGTTCAAGTTTTTCATGTGTCTCTCGTCTTACGAGTGCTTCACAACCTCAGACCTTGATATGTGTGAGTGAGGGACTTTAACAACAACATACATTTCAGTTTCTTGGGTTTAGGTTCAACTTTTTCATGGGTAGCCAAAGGACTTTAACAACATCATACTTTAAAGAGGTTATGTCCTATCAAATTCGTTCAGCTATTGACCATCCACCAAACAAGGGAGCAGTATGTGAGAATGGACACTCATTATTTCACATCCATAAATTTAACGCCAAATTTAAACTTTTCCAATCATAATTAAAACCTAAATAGTGTTTGTTTACAAATTGTTTTCAAATCATTATCCATCAGAGTGTCCCAAAAACAGATCGTAAGGATGAGTAGCGGTACGGTCATGCCTTCACCTTGCCACGATCTCCTGAAGTACCTGAAACAATAACTGGAAACTGTAATCCTAAGGGCTTAGTGAGCTACCCCCAAAATACCAATACCACACTGATAATATCATATCAGTAATAATCAATCAATCAATATGCATACTGGGCCATCGGCCCGACTGGACCGCCCTACAGGGCCTACAGTCTAACTGAATCTATACCAAGCCTTCGGCATGACTGGACCGCCACGTGGCCTACAGTCTCCTCAGACCGCTCATAGGGTATCTTGGCCTTCATCACAAAGCAGGACCACCTCAACCCAACAAACCAACAAATAAGCATGTGCGCATAACTAACATATACTGGCATGTACAGACATCAAACATATTTATCTTACGGATCATTAATCATAGCGATCTCTTATAACTAGAGCTCAGGCCCAGCGGGCCACTACATACAAATCCCTAACGATCATAAAACATACCATACTGTCTATCCTCATTCCAATCTATCAGATCATAATCACATACATCATATCATAACCATAACAACTAAAGGGTCAGCCTTGGTGCCTTAGACCCTTTTGATACAGTGAGGATAACTCACCTCGCAGATGTCGACTTGGTAGACAAATCCCAACTCTCGGATCACTCGCCAAAGACTCCACCACCTATTACCATAGTACAAGCATACTCATAAATCCTCAACCCCACAAGTACTCCATAAACCAACTAGTCAACCCCAGGTCAAAGTTAAAGTCCTCAGTCAAGGTCAACAGTCCATGTTGACCTTAACTTGCTGAATACCCTCGGCTACTCGCCGAGTTCTTTGGAGTTCTTTCCTACTCGCCGAGTCACCAGGTGACTCGTCGAGTTCTTACGATTTCCGATCGAAACCTTAAGGCCACCCGTCGATTTTCCTTCTTGCAACACGTTGGCTACATACGCATTCATAACTCGAGGAAAACTCATCCAACTCGCCGAGTTGTTCATACAACTCGTCAAGTCTAAGGCAATCTTCATCGGACTCGCTGAGTTGTTCATCAACTTGTCGAGTTCAATGGCTATCTTCATATGACTCGCCGAGTCAACCTTGCGACTCGTGAAGTTCCTTCAGTCCTTAATCCATACAGATTTACTTAAGCCATGCAATGGCTCCAAATTACAGATCCAAGCTTCTAGGACATGCTTTTCACGTAAAGTTGCAAACTTTACGTGCATGCATGACTAAAAAGGCTCTTAATGCCAAATCTAAGCTCTTAATGGGGTTTCATGCACAAGGAGGGCCTCAACCACGACCAAAACAAAAACTTTATGATTCTAGAACTTGAGAAGGGTCCAGATCTGAAGTTACAACTTCGGATCTACCCCATAGCTCACCAATACGACTCCTAAAAATCCATAAAACCCTAAAACTCAACCACAAGGAGATCTAGAAGAAAAGGGGAGTAAAGATTGCAACTTGATACTTCCAAAAGATGCTAGTTGAGGTAAGTTCTGTTTCCCACACCTTCCTTGCCTTAACTCCTTTGCTCTTCAAGCTCTTCCCTCCAAGCCAATCTTCTTTCCAAGGTCAATACCCCACCACAAGGAGTACCACACGAATTAGGGTTTCACTGAGCTCTCAAAGACTATAAGGAGGCTGAGGCTTCCTTAAATAGGGTGCAAAACCCCGAGATTTAGGGTTTCCTCTGCCATCTCTTACTCGTCGAGTCCCTCCCTGGACTTGGTGAGTACGTCCCTTATCACGCGATCTCACCCCGTTGCTACTCGACCAGTAGGGCAACCAACTCGTCGAGTAGGACTTAAACCAAAGAGCCTTTTATTTAAATCCATACCTGAGAATCGGGGTGTTAAAATTCCCCCCCACTTGAACTAGACTTTGCCCTCGAAGTCCGTTGAAATAAACAATGCCAGGTAATGCTCCGCCTCCGGCTCCCATGCCCACTCGGATCCCCTATGGTGTTCCCACTGCACCTTCACCCATGGTATTTCCTTGTTTTGAAGAATCTTCTTCTTCCTTTCCAAAATGGACACCGAACTCTCCACATAATTCAGGCGCTCATCGACCTGAATATCGTCCAATGATACTACTGCCTCATGATCCATAATGCACTTTCGCAACTGCGAAACATGGAACATGCTGTGGATCCGGCTAAGCTCCTATGGGAGCTCGAGCCTATAAGCCACCTTGCCAACCCTGGCAATGATCCTGAATGGCCCAATATAATGGGGACCCAATTTTCTCCTCTTCTTGAAGCAAATCACACCCTTCCAAGGTGAGACCTTCAGAAGTACCATGTCACCTACCTGAAATTCCAACTCAGATCGGCGTCTGTCGGCATAACTCTTATGCCAACACTGAGTGGTATACAAACGCTGTCTAATTTGCTGTATCTTTTTGGTAGTTTGTAGAACTACCTCTGTCTGCCCCATCACCCTGTGCCCAATCTCACCCCAGCAGACTGGGGTTCTACACTTCCGCCCATACAACAGCTCAAAAGGCGGGGCGCCAATACTGGAATGATAGTTGTTGTTGTAGGCAAACTCTGCAAGCGGTAGGTGGGAATCCCAACTCCCACCAAAGTCAACGAAGCACGCCCTCAACATATCCTCGAGGGTCTCGATGGTCCGCTCACTCTGCCCATCGGTCTGCGGATGGAATGTTGTACTAAAATGCAGTCGCTTACCCAGTCCTCATGGAACTTCTGCCAAAAACGGGAAGTAAACCTGACATCCCGATCGGAAACAATAGAAACTGGAACCCCATGGCGAGAGACAATCTCGCTGACATACATGTCGGCCAATTTCTCAGCCGACGAACTTTCCCGTATGGCCAAGAAATAGGCACTCTTGGTCAACTGATCCACGATGAACCATATAGCATCAAACCCCTTCGCCGTCCTCGGCAACTTCGTAATGAAATCCATCGTGCTCTGCTCCCATTTCCACATGGGAATTTCCAGAGGCTGCAGCTTACCATGCGACCTCTGATGCTCGGCCTTGACCATTCTACAGGTCAAGCACCTCTTAATATACTCAGTGATTTCTCGCTTCATTCTGGGCCACAAATAACTCAAACTCAAATCACGATACATCTTGGTGGCCCCCGGATGAATAGAAAAGTGAGACTTATGAGCCTCCTCCATCACTGTCCGCTGAACTCCTCCGGACATCGGAACCCAAACCCGACCGTACCGGGTCAACAACCCGCGGCTATCCTGAACAAACCGGGCACTCTTGCCCTTAATTCTCTCCAACTTCCAGTTCTCCGGTCTCATACCCTTAACCTGAGCATCCCTAATCAAGCTCATAAGCGAGGAATCCACCGCTATCCTCATACACCTTGCTAGGGTAAAAGACCCAGCTAACTTGAGGCTTAAAGCATCCGCAACCACATTCGCTTTACCAGGATGGTAAAGGATCTCACAATTGTAGTCCTTGACCACATCCAGCCGCCTGCGCTGCCTCATGTTCAGGTTCAGCTGATCCATGATGTGTCTCAAACTCTTGTGATCCGTATATATAGTGCAACGGACACAGTACAGATAATGCCTCCAAATCTTGAGAGCGAAAACCACCGCTCCCAACTCAAGATCGTGCGTACGGTATCTCGTCTCATGCGGCTTCAGCTGCCACGATGCATAGGCTATCACCCGTCCCCTCTGCATGAGGACTGCCCTCAAACCCGAGATGGATGCATCAAAAAATACTATAAAATCCTCGACTCCCTTGGGGAGTGTCAACACCGGCGCCTCACATAAACACTGTCGGAGGGTCTCAAACGCCCTCTGCTACTCAGGGCCCCGTCGGAAATCCACCCCCTTCCCCGTAAGATGAGTGAGGGGTATTGCAATCTTAGAGAAATATCGAATAAATCTCCGGTAGTACCCTTCCAAACACAAGAAACTCCTGATGTCTGATGGAGATTTCAGAGTCTCCCACTGCATAACCGCCTCCGCATTGGCCGGGTCGACTAAAATCCCCTCCTGATTAACGAGATGTCTGAGGAACTAGACCTCTCATAACCAAAACTCACACTTCGAGAACTTGGAATACAGCCGCTCTTGCCGCAAAACCTCTAACAGCTCCCTGAGATGCTCCCCATGCTGCTCTCGGGTCTTGGAATATACCAAGATATCGTCTATGAACACAATGACCAAGCGATCGAGCATCGGTCTACAAACTCAATTCATCAAATCCATAAACATGGTCGGAGCATTGGTGAGCCCAAACGGCATCACCAAGAACTCGTAATGACCATAACGAGTCCGAAACGCAGCCTTCTCCACGTCTTCCTCCCTCACCCTAACCTGGTGATATCCGGATCTCAAATCGATCTTGGAAAACCAAGATGCACCCTGCAGCTGATCGAATAGATCATCTATCCCCGGGAGTGGATAATGGTTCTTCACCATTAACTTATTTAACTCCTCATAGTCAATGCACATCTTGTGCGAACCGTCCTTCTTCCTGACGAAAAGGATCGATGCTCCCCAGGGTGAACTACTCAGATGAATAAACTGCTTACCCAGCAACTCTTACAACTTAGATGATAGCTCCTGCATCTCAGGCGGTGCCAGACGGTATGGCGCCCTAGCGATAGGGGCCGCACCCGGCACTAGGTCAATCCTGAACTCAACATGCCTCTCCGGAGGCACCCTGAGTAACTCCTCTGGAAACACTTCAACAAACACTCTAACTACTGAGACCTCCGAAACCGAAGGTTGATCCCTAACCTGCGTATCCACCACGTACACTAAATAACCGACACACCCATGCTGAGTATACTGTTGAGCCCTGGCCGCCGAATAAAACCCTGATCCCATCCTGGTGCCGTCGCCATATACCGCCAGTTCTCCCCTACTTGGGGTTCGAACCACCACTCGTTGTCCTCCACAATCGATCATGGTGCCAAATCGACTGAGCCAATCCATCCCTACGATCACACATACTTCCCCCATGGGAATAGGAATTGATGTGTGTGAAATGAACTAGTTTTAATCCTACTAACTTAGACACAAAATAAACACACAAAAGGCAGTGTACCTATCGATTAGTAATATAGTTCAAGCAAGTAGGGTATCGAACACAGGGAACGGTAAACAATTAAAATAAATGCTAATATTATCTAAATAAAACAAGTAATAGAAATGGGGTTTTCTCTAGTTTTGCAAGACTAGAAACTTAAATACTTAACTAACACTCAAACTAAGCAACTAACAGCTAAAGCAAATAACCAATTAACTAAATTCAATAATGAAGAAGACTTATGTTTAGGTTTTGAATCATCTATTCCTATGGTTGATTTTATGACAAGTGCAATGGATTAATTGGCTTTGGCTACCAATTAGTGTGCTTAGGTTCATGTTCGCTATTACTAATCCTTAGAAAACAAATTAATTCAAGCAATGTCCAGTTGTCTAAATTAATAAATTTCCTAGGTTGTTGATTCAGGTTAAGTAAGACTTGTAATTAACTAATCAAGATGGTGATTCAATTAACCTCTTGTTGATGGTGTATCACACAAGCTCACACATTAACTTACCTATCTTCTAGTTAATTCTAGTTTCGCATTCGTTATTCCTAGACATATAACTATGTGGTCACATAAATCATATGAAATTAATAACTAAGAGATGTTCATACAACTTAATTACTGATTTATTAACAGAAAATAGTTGTAATTAACACATAAGGTTCTTTAACAAGCTTAACAAAACAAAATCACCAAATTAAATTAATCCAATCATAAAATCAAACCATATTCATAAAATCATCTATTCTAAACAGAAGTTATGAGTTTTTAGCTCATATCTACATCAAATAACAAACTAAAAACATAATCTAATGATTGAAACATGGTTCATGCAAAAGATTAAGATAAAAGTAATGTGTTATTGCCTTTGATTTTCTTCCAAATTGATATCTAAGTTGAAATCTCGAAAACCACAGCTTCTAAGAACCCTTCTGGCCTCCAAAAATCATCCTAAACTTCCCCCATTAATTAGGGTTCGAATGAGAAGCATTTATATATTTATATATATATATACATATATATATATATATATATATATATATATATATATATATATATATATATATATATATATATTCTGAAAACCAGGGCTACTCAGCGAGTCCAGTGACCTACTCACCGAGTCCATCACTTAAAATCCCGTGTACGGCAAGGCAAAGTCAAGAATCGCGAAACTTCTAACCAACTCGTCGAGTTGATAGCCTACTCGTCGAGTACGTTTGGAATCAGCATTTTCTAAAAACACGAAAGTCGTCCGAAATTGTGTCTAGTTTTCAGAACATTTTGAACCTCGTCAATCGGAGTTACGGTTCATGAGATATGGCCAAAACACTGACGAGGGTTCAAGCTGTCCAGCAACATCCTTCTTTCTTCAAAATCCAAGATCCAAGCCTCCAATCGCCAATTCCTCTTCATTTTCCATTCGAGCATGTCTTTGTTGCTGAAAATGAAATATTTAACCTAATTAAGCACCTTCAGTTCATTATTTGAGATAAAATGAACATAAAGTATTAAGATCATGCATGATTTTTAGGAATCAAATCTATCGGGAAGGACACCCCGAAGATCTCCAACTCACATCCCCGACAGATCGAAGAAACAGAGACCCCGTGCTCGTTGGCCATCGAAACCCGCATCGGAAACTCAAGCTCATCTATCGGCACACTAAACCCTCTACTGAAAGTCTGAGATACAAACGACCGACTCGCCCCCGAGTTGAATAAAAACAAGGCAGGCAAAGAGTTTACTAAAAACGTACCTAACCACATGTACAACCAATAAGCATACACAGATAAAATAGTGAAACAGAAAATAGAACATACCAGCAACCACATCAGGTGCTGCCTTGGCTTCCTCGGCCGTGAGCTGGAAAGCGCGACCCTGAGCCTTTGGAAGCTCCACCTTGACTGGCCAACCATCCCCAATCCTCACAGTAGCTGGTACGGAACCCTGCGCCGGCTTGGCGGCGAGCTGCGGATAGTTGATCTTCACATGACCAACCTGATGACAATGATAAAAAATCTTCATATCTGTTGGAGGGGTGGACTGAAGACAGTCCCTGGCATAATGCCCCTCTTTGCCACATTTGTGGCACCCGCCTCCTTCTCAACAAACCCCAGAATGACCCCTGCCACACTTTCCACACGTACGGATCTGTTGACTCCCAGTCCAAGTATCAACGGTCTTAGACCGCTTGGGCGCTGGCTGAGACTGTGCCGGTGCCTGACGCTGCTCTTTTAGCTGCAGCCCTAACTCCAACTCACGCCGTCTCACGGCTTCCTAAAGATCCAAGAGGGTATCACAACGCTGTGTAGACACGAACTGCCGAATATCAGTCTTGAGCATACTCAGATAACGAGTCATCTGAGACTGCTCTGAAGCAAACTCCGGGCATAACATCGCACTCTCCGTGAACATACGGGTAATCTCCACCACAGACTCTCCATCCTGCCTCAAAGTCAAGAACTCATGAGCAAGCCGTTCCTGCTCAACACGTGGAACGTAGCGGGTGTGGAGCATATCCCGGAACTGCTCCCAAGTAACAGCAGCTCGCTGATCATCAGTATACGGCCCTGTCGTTAATCTCCACTAGTCCTTTGCCCCGAGCCTTAGCAGGTTTAGGGCACACCTGACCTTCTGGTCAGCCGGGCACGAGCACCTGAAGAAACAACCCTCCACGTCAGACAACCACCTCATAGCCCTAATCGCATCCTGTGTACCATCAAACGTCAGGGGCTTTGCATTATCGAAGTCCCGGTACTGGAAAGCCCTGTCGGCTCCTCCTCCAACCCCTGTCGCGGTTACAGTCGATGTGGCTGAAGCGGCCGCTGTCTCAGCTAGAGCTGCATATCACTCATCAAAATACTCGACCATCGCGGTCTTAATCGACCCAAACATCTTCGGCAGCTGCGCTCGAAAGGCCGTAGCGACCTCATCGTGCAGAATCTCCCGGATCCTGGCATCCAACTCCTGTCCCTATCTGAACCACGGGCTCAGGTGCTACCGGCACCTCTGACCCTCCGTCTCCCGACCCTGACCCTGATCCGGATCCCGATCCTGATCTGGACCCAGCAGCAAAACGTCTCGTCACCACGATACTGAAAGATACACTCAAGAGATCTGATAAACAACATAATATCGGGAGACCAAAACCCACATACCCTAGGGGTTGTGACTTCCTTGCTACGTGTATGGGTCCTGTGCTTTCAGTAGTACGGGCCCATACTACCTTCCACACCTACCCATATTTGTCTCAGGTATCACTACAACACCCTAAAACTATCGTCAACATAATATGCGCTCAACCCTCGTTCCTAGGGGAGCATTGCCTACCTCGCAACTGACCTCACTGCTCCCACAACTCACACATCCATGAAACTTCCATCAACCCCTCCCTGCAGCGCTAGTGCATGCTAGTTGCACATAACACTGGACCCAATAGACTTTCGAATATCCAACCCTTATCTAAAGACTGAATCCAAAAATGTCAGGCTATAAGATCTTGATTATACACAACCGTGATGCATACACCAAACATGTACAGTTATGATGTCAATTCCATATACAAGAAACCCTAAGCTAATAGGCATCATATAATCAGGTAATCTATCATGCGATTCCTGAAGATCCCTAGCCTAGCACTGGCATGTTGTTCTAACACATCATAATATCAAATAACTGTATGGTATTTTGGGGTTTACTTACAGGCTCCGACTGATCACACCCTCTGCATTCTCCAACCTTTATATTGAAAACCATTTTAAAAAAAAAATTATTTTCCGAAAATTCCCCTGATTTGAGACTGGATTCACACGAGTGTTCCTCCAATTCACTCAAACCAAGGCTCTGATACCAACTTGTAACATCATAAATTTTACGCCACATTTAAACTTTTCCAATCACAATTAAAACCCAAATAGTGTTTGTTTACAAATTGTTTTCAAATCATTATCCATCAGAGTGTCCCAAAAACAGATCGTAAGGATGAGGAGCGATACGGTCATGCCTTCGCCTTGCCACGATCTCCTGAAGTACCTGAAACAATAACTGGAAACTGTAAGCCCAAGGGATTAGTGAGCTACCCCCAAAATACCAATACCACACTAATAATATCATATCAGTAATAATCAATCAATCAATATGCATACTGGTCCATCGGCCCGACTGGACCGCCCTACAGGGCCTACAGTCTAACTGAATCTATATCGAGCCTTCGGCATGACTGGACCACCAAGTGGGCCTATAGTCTCCCCGGACCGCTAATAGGGTATGTTGGCCCTCAGCACAAAGCAGAAGCGCCTCAACCCAACCAGCCAAAAAATAAGCATGTGCACATAACTAACATATACTGGCATGTACAGACATCAAACATATTTATCTTACGGATCATCAATCATAGCGATCTCTTATAACTAGAGCTCAGGCCCAGCGGGCTACTACATACAAATCCCTAACGATCATAAAACATAACATATTGTCTATCCTGATTCCAATCTATCAGATCATAATCGCATACATCATATCATAACCATAACAACTAAAGGGTCGGCCTTGGTGCCTTAGACCCTTTTGATACAATGAGGATAACTCACCTCGCAGATGTCGACTCGGTAGATAAATCCTAACTCTCGGATCACTCGCCAAAGACTCCACCACCTATTACCCTAGTACGAGCATACTCATAAATCCTCAACCACACAAGTACTCCATAAACCAACCAGTCAACCCCAGGTCAAAGTTAAAGTCCTCAATCAAGGTCAACAGTCCCTGTTGACCTTAACTTGTCGAGTACCCTCGGCTACTTGCTGAGTTCTATGGAGTTCTTTCCCACTCGCCGAGTCACCGGGTGACTCGTCAAGTTCTTACGATTTTCGATCAAAACCCTAAGGCCATCCGTCGAGTTTCCTTCTTGCAACACGTTGGCTACACACACATTCATAACTCGGGGAAAACTCATCCGACTCTGTAACGCTCTGATTCTCAGGTATTGCTTAAATAAGATTTATTGGGTTAAGCTCTACTCGACGAGTTGGTTGACCTACTCGTCGAGTAGAAGCGGGATGGGATCGCGTTTTAAGTGACCTACTCGACGAGTACATATTTGGACTCGGCGACTAGGAGCTAGCAGTTGAAACCCTAAATTTCGGGGTTTGCACCCCTATTTAAAGGGACCTTAGCCTCCTTTGGACCTCTTTACAGTTCTAGAGAGTCCTGAGAGTCCTTATACGTGTGTGTGTGTGTGCCATTGTGTGGGTGTTTGAAGCTTGGGAAGAGAATCTTGGAGGAAGAAAGCTAGGAGTGCAAAGAAATTGAAGCAAGGAAGGCATGAGAAGCAGGATTTACCTCAGCTAGCATCCTTTGGAGGTATCAAAGTGCCATCCTTACTTCCTTTTTTTCTTGTGTTGAGTTTCAAGGGCTTTTTATGGATTTTCAAGTTGGTATGATGATGTAAGGTCCTGAAAGGATCTTACCAGTGATCAAATAGCAATAACAATCAGATAAACAAATAAGAACGATTAGAATAAAGAATCAAACAAGCTTGCACACACTTTTCTATTAGAATCACGTCTGGTACAACTTGCAGTTTACAAGAGCTGAGAATACTGAGGCATCAACAACCACAAAAGACCTAACATACCTCGATATATACTATCATGGGCCGTCCTTGGGTTTACGGTCGTAAACAGGCTTACGGCCGTAAACTCATTACAGTGACCGTAAACTCCAAGCACAATACTATAAGCTATCAAATGACCAAAACAACCTATTACATGGAAAGCCTAGAACAAACCACTAATTGGACCCTTCAATCTCCCCCTTGGTTTGGTGCTAGCTTTAAATCAATCTTTGTCTATGATCATTACATCATCCAGCCCCATCGCTCCATTCCACATCTGCTTGTTGATAATTTCAGCAACCATTGTGGTATATTCTTTCACAGCAGTCTCAAAAATCTCCTCAGCAACTTGAATCTGGAAATGACTCAAATGGTGAATGTCCCATTTACCAAACTGGTACAAATCCCTTCTGTCATATAAATGAATGCACCCCTCCTTCAGTTTGATGACAGCAGATACTGTGTGTAGAGACCCATTTTGCTAACGAATGGTGAATGCGGAAGAAAGATATATCGAGATTAGTCGTGTTTTTGGAAGTATGAACACGAAGAACATAATATGAGTTCATAAGAAAGAAATAAGAACAAGAGAGAATAATAATATATTTCATGAAGAACATGGTCGGAGAGAAACTCTCCCTAACTAAAAAAAGTAACTCTAACTAAAAAAGTGAAAATGAGCTAGCTAACTTTTTAAGAGATGACCAACTCCCTTTATATAGGAGGGAGAGTATTTACACCAACAATACAAAATAAAGGGAAAATACAACCTATACAACCTAACTATCACTCATTATATGTGGAGCATTTACATGCCCCAACATTCTCTCCGTAAATGCTTACAAATGATGAGAGATACAATAAGTGATACAAGGCTATAATACAGTAATCTGACTAGCAAGTGTTGTAATAAAATGAAATCAAGTGCCGAAATACCTCTGAAACTCTGAAATGTCTATGAAGTCTGAAACTAGCCATGAATCTCTGAAATGAAGGTCTTTGGCTTCAAAGCACAACCAATGAAGTAGAAAAATAAGATCCAAATCTTCAAACCAGTCATAATCACCCGAAGAAGGAGGTCACCATGAGAAAGTAGAAGATCTAATAAAAGAAACACTTCGTCTTCAAAAGTCTGAAAAACATCTCGAGTTCTCGAATCATAATACACCAAAATTCTTCAAAGAATAACCTGCTAAAAATGTGAAGCATCCATAAAATGTAGTCCGGATAAAAATAATGTGAGTCCAAAAACATGGTCCAGCAATGCCAAAAATTTGATCCAAGGATCAAAAGTAAGTGCCACATCACATCGCCAACATAATCTTCGTCTTCAACATATCATAAATCCAAACTCGTGAAACCATAGGATCTGAACTAGATGCTAACACAAAATCATCCCGTGGTAGAGTCCGAATAATAAATAATCTGAATCGGAAATCATCGAGTAATGCCAAAATTTTGATCCGTGAAGACCAAAAATAAGTGTCACATCGCATCACTTAAATAAATAATCATCTTCAGAAGTCTTCAAAATCCAAACTCAAACAATAATAACCAAATCCGGATGATATTCTCTCCCTATTTTTGATAACCAATGACCGGATATCAGAAATCAACAAATCATCGAATGGAGAGTGTCGGATACCAAGAGCTAAGAGAAGCTCTCCCTAGATGTATGAAGGGTCTCGATAAGAAACGAGAAAGAGTAAAATAAATACTCATGCGGTCATGAAAAGGCGGGTGATATAGTTGTTGAAACTGTGCTGAGAAAATCTGTTGTGCCAAAAATAATATCCAAATATCCAAACTGCGGTGCCGGAACACTTGAAGTGGTCTTCAATAGAGAATAAAGTCCACAATCTCAAGATACATGATTCGTCAACCAAAAATCAAGAGCGTCAAGTCATAATATCCCACAAAGTGAAGAATGCGAAACAACTTTGTTGATCAATCGTCGTTGTGGTGCAAGCATCACAAAAAGATAATATGAAGTCCGATTGCGGTAGGAGTATTCTTCCAATAATAATAACCGGCATGAAATGAATAACCAATGTGACAATCCATGGGTAGATGGTGGCAAAAATTGGTTTTAGTAAAAAATTGGTTATAATAAAAAAGGCTAAAAAAATTGGTGTTAAAAAAAATTGTCTAAATAAAAAAAATTGCGTTAAAAAGTTAACTGAATAATAAAAAAATTGGTGTTAAACAAAAATTAACTGAAAAAAAATAAAATAAAAAAAAAACTGAATAAATAAAAAAAAAGGTTTAAAGAAAAAGAAAGGCTAAAAAAAAAGGGGGGGGGGGGGGGGGGCTGATGAGAGGGGAGGAAGGGAGAAGGAGAAGGAAGAAGGAGGGGGGAGGAGGAGGAAGAAGGAGAGGGCGTGCCGGAGAGAGGGTGCTGCGGGTAGGAGGAGTTGCGGATCAGATGGGGGAGGTTTGGGTGGGAGGTGATTGCGGATGAGGGGTAAGCAGGTGGGTGCGGTGGGGTCTTAGGTGCGGATGGAAGAGCTAGTCGCGGATGGATTTTATGCAAGGGACTTCGGATGTGAGCCGCAGTCCGAGATGGAGTAAGACGCCTGCGGTTCGAAGCTGAGAAGGAACGTTGTGGTGCGAGGTCTTTGGTCCGAGGCTTCGGTCTGAGGGTGTCCGCAAGAAGGTGACTTCGGTTCATGGAAGGGGTTGCGGTCTCTTGGCTGCGGACCAAGCGACTGCGGCTCAAGGCTTCGGATCAAAGGCTAAGAAGGGCTTCGGGGAGGCTTCTCAGGGGACTCCGGTAGGCAATTTTTGGCTGCGGTTCGGGGGTCCGGAAAGGGCTGAACAGGTGACGAAAATGTTATTTTTTCATGAAAAATGGTACCGCAAAGGCCATTTAATCATATTTTAATATGGGAATCTTTTTATAAAGCATTTAAGTCAACAAGTGGGTCTTGGGAAGGCAAAAAGAAGAGTATACAGGGGGTTTTGAGAGGACAAAAGGTGATGAGATTTGTCATAGCCACATGTTTTTGCTTGGGAAGGGAAATATGAGTGAATTACTCTTTACCCAAAAGAGCAAAAAGGACAAAGTGCTTTTTACAAACACAATTTACGTCCAAATGGTCTTCAACATTAGATTCACAATGGGAAAAGTTTGAAGAATAGAAACTTGATACCTCTTGTGAAGAAAAGTTGTTGGGAAAGAAAATAAAATTCACTTCTCTTGAAAATAATCCCATTAAATTTGTGTCTTCTCATCCAAGAAAAGAAGTTCCTGGAGAATATCTTCAACACTTTGGAGACCACAAAAATAATTTCTTCACCAAATTTCTTCATTTCTTCAACAGCAAAAATTGTAAGAACTTTAAGAACATCTTCTTCCAGCAATAAATAGAACGAGCAGCAGCAGCAACAATTTATTTTATTGAGATAGAATCACCCAAAAGATAGAACTAAGAAAGAACTTAATAAAAAAAATTCCGGTTTGCAACCCGAAAAAAAAATTCTTGCAGAAACACGAACAAATCACAAGATAATCACCGAACGGGAGTCGTTCCCTTGAACTAATCGTGAGATCTTCAAGGTACGGCTCTGATACCAATTGTTGAGCACTTGATTTCATCTTATTACCACACTTGCTAGTCGGATTATTGTATTATAGCCTTGTATCACTTATTGTATCTCTCATCATTTGTAAGCATTTAGGGAGAGAATGTTGGGGCATGTAAATGCTCCACAAACAATGAGTGATAGTTAGGTTATATTTTCCCTTTATTGTATTTATGGTGTAAATACTCTCCCTCCTATATAAAGGGAGAGTTGGTCATCTCTTAAAAAGTTAGCTAGCTCATTTTCACTTTTCTTAGTTAGAGTTACTTTTCTCACAATGTAATTCTAGAGAGAGAAAGTGGTGGGTTCTCCCCACCTAGGGAGAGTTTCTCTCCCACCATGTTCTTCACGAAATATATTATTATTCTCTCTTGTTCTTATTTCTTTCTTATGAACTCATATTATGTTCCTCGTGTTCATACTTCCAAAAACACGACTAATCTCGAGATATCTTTCTTCCGCATTCACCGTTCGTTAGAAAAATGGGTCTCTACACTGTGGTTTCATCAAACACCCAGTAAAGCATAGTGCTGAGAGATCCATCCAAGTAATCTTAAAGCACTGGAATTTGTTTGACCTGATTTGTAACATGCCACATCACCACCTGAAGCGGATTGCCAGTCTTGGGATCAATAACATCAGGATGATCCATTATCACAGACTCAGCAGTCTTCATAGCTGGAAACCCTTTCTTTACTTGGTCTTCCAGAAAATGCTTGAAGCTTGTTGCTTGCTGGTTATCAGTCAGGTTTGAGAACGGAGATTGTGATAGCTCCGAAAAATCCACTCTAGTCCATGAATTAAAATCATGACAGTCCTTGTAGAGCTCTGTATTGTTGCTCTTTCAGCAAACAATCCACATTTTCAATGGATCATGAAAACCCCAAGAGATGATACCTAACCTATCACCATAGGTGTCTCTAAACCTTACGGTTTCGAGATCCGTAACAGTGATTTTGGACTGATTTCCCGGTGCATTGTTATCAGAACTCCTCTTTAATAAGATTCGTCCCTTCTTGGCATCCTTCTCTTGTTTATCCCGAATGATCTTTGAAATATGCGGAGCATGGATGGGCTCTTTTTCAAAGCGATTCATGACCCGTGAGTTATTAGCAGTTAGCACAGCAATGGGATGAGCCAAAGAGCGAAGATTAATTATATATTCATCAGTAGTAGTCTTGTACTTAACACCCAAATCTTCTTCAAGCTTCTTCTTTAGATCAAAGTAGCTGGAGGTCAAGAGATTAAAATTAGCTTGGAGCTCAGAAATCTGTTTGTTCTTTGTCGCCCCATCTTCTTTGAGATCAGAGACTTGAGTCTTTAAATTTATATTTTCACTTAGAAGATCTTCAACTTGGATGCAAAGCTCAATGTTCTTCTGATCAAGAACATTTACTCTTTTCTGAAGTTCATTGATCACAGAATCTTTATCTCTAGACTGGCATTCATTAAAAACGATCCCTTTTGCCTTAGAAGCAGTTGCACCGGTTTGCTCTTGAGCTAAACGAATAGAAGCTTCTTCATGATCTAGCCCTGGAGAAGAGAACCCTAGTGGTATAGAGGGACCACCGGTTTCAAAAACGATACTAGGGCCTTCACTGAATGGTTCTGCAGTTACGATAGCTGGAGTAGTAATTGGAGTAGTAGGCACGCATTGAGAAAGGCCAGAGTCCAAAAACCCGACCCTAGGATCTCTTCTTCTCCTTTTTGATGGAGGCTGCACTGTCTGGTCTTCTTGTTGATCATCTTAAAGTGGCTCAAATATGGGCAAAGCACTGTCAAGGGGAGGAATCCCTGACACTGTCACCGTAGGAATTGAAGAACCAACCACTTGCTCTTGAGAAACGGGGGTTGAATCAAAAACGTCTTCCTTCTCCCTTGTCTCCGTTACTGGGATAGTAACATCACTGACATTATCTAGCAAAGAGTTGAGATTTACGCTCGTTAGGAAGTCATCATTTCTTCCAAAAGTTTCAGGAATGTCATCTTGATCAAATCCGGTAAGATCAAGATCTTCAAATTGGTTAGGCTGGGCTATGTTCTTAGATGACCCCTCATTGTAATCCCCTTCTATCTAAACATTTTGTAGATTATGTTCCTATGCAACTGATACATCATGAGCTTCATCCTCTTCTCCCTCTTGATCCGATATAATGACCACATCTCCTTCTGAAATAACCCTTTCCGATGAAGTATGCTCTGACAAAATTTTGTCTGACGATCCATGAGACTCGTTTCTTTGTTCGATTCGGAAAATCGTCCAAACTTGACCAGAGGATGCAACCCTTGAAAAACCACCTTTCCCTTTCGGTTTTGCTTAATGAGCCCAATAGTATGAGGACCCAAAGACTTCATATCCAATGTTTCTCCATCCTTCACCAAATTAGGAAATTGCTTGTTGATGAAGAGTTGAATAAAAATCGAGGGTACATTAAGAAAGTATCCCAAGTAGTGGCATTAATGTTGACCACAAACTCGTCTTGAATAAATCTAGAAAAGTTGAAGCCGAACCCTACCGCGATAGAAACAATAGCGCCAGTGTTTCTCAGGGAAATCTCATCAGCACCGGATCTTCTACCAGAGATAAATCTCACGAACACGTGGGATAGAAATCTCCAATAAGGCGGAAGAAGTTTATTTATTGTTGGTGGAGTATCACCCTCGTATCCCATCCTTAGAATCTTTTGAGCATCACTAATACCAATTTCCGTGGGAAAGGTTGGAAGGTCATTAATCAGCAGAGTCTCTCTCACAAAGGTCTCATCAATGACAATCTTACATCCCTGAATGATTGCATCTACAGTTACAGCTCCATTGTCGTCCCTTGTCATCTTAGCAGTCTGCCAGAACTCACGAATCATTTTCTGGTACACCGCAGTGTTCATCGTAATGGCAGAGGCCAAGCAACATTCTCGAAGCCTGTGAATCAGCGACTTGAAATTCTGATGTGCCACCGGAGAGTCAGCAAGAATCATCGCCAGGTTGTGCATATC
The DNA here is from genome assembly GCF_002870075.4 of Lactuca sativa. Classification (NCBI taxonomy): domain Eukaryota; kingdom Viridiplantae; phylum Streptophyta; class Magnoliopsida; order Asterales; family Asteraceae; genus Lactuca; species Lactuca sativa. The sequence continues at coordinate 343,566,981 of NC_056627.2, read as the reverse complement.
TGCAAATTTCAAGGCTGCCATTTTATCTGCACTAAACCATACCAAGTGAGACAAAAAAAATGAACAATTAAATTTTAAATGATTTAATTTTTGACCTCAAAATGAATTAACAATTTTTTTTAATTAAAATTAGGTCAAAGTCAAAGTTTGCTGTCAACATTAGGGTTTGCGGTCAACAAGGGTTTATGGTCGTAAACCCTTGACCGTATGCTAATGACCATTTGAGGAGTTTACGTCCGTAAACACCTTACGGCCGTAAGCTTCGGCCGTAAACTCCGAAAACCCTTTTTGTCGATTTCAGCCTCAAAAACACGGTGAATCACACAACGAGATGCATATTCCTGGTCGAAAATGCAGTACCTTCAAGACTATCGGATTAATTTCGCAAAAAATCGATGAAAATTTTTTCGGAGGAGAGAGAGGATGAGAGAGTTTGCGGCCGGAATCAAGAAAATGATGGAGATTCCGGCTGTAAACCTCCTTATATACCCACTTTTCATTTACCTAATAACTACACAGTATAAGGCAGTCTCCAACACAGTCCAATATTTTTCAAAATTTTTAAAAACAAATCTTTTGAGAATTAATATTAAAACTAAAATTAAAAATAAAATAAAATAAAATTAACTTTGCAAAATTAAAAATAATAATAATAAATTAAAAATTTTTGTGTTTAGCAGTTAACAAAATAAAAATAAAATTAAATTAAAATTAAAATTAAATTAACTCCAACTAAAATATACAACTTAAAAATTTAATTATTGAGAATGAATTTGTGACACTGGGATCAAAGTTATTGGACAGCCTTATTCCACTTGTCGGTACCCTTATTTTCACGTCTTCGTCTGATCGATCGCCAATATAGTGGTCTACTTAAACACGAAACATTTGTGACATAATTTTGGACAGTTTACCAATAATATGTCATTTTTAACCCTTATTCTTAAGTAAATTTCTTAGGGACCATTTATCTGACGACAACCAAGGATATTGATGTCCATCTAAATTGAGCAGCGAGATCTACAGACAATTTGTATGTGTTCAATTTTAATTATACTAGAACGTGTTTCTCGCTTCCTGATATGCCCCAGCCATCAAGGACTTCCAGAATACTTCTTACACCAGGTGAGCAGACAATTATTAAGAGAGAAGATAGATTTAGAATGCATATGTTGTACATCCAGGTTGAATCTCTTCCAATCACGCAAAGGATGAAACATATGACTAACTAAAGTTTTTAGAGAGATTGAGAAGAAGAGAATGGTGCATATATTGTGTACCAGGTCGGATTTGAGTCACGTAGAGGAGACAGTATATGGCTAACAGATAGAAAGAATTGCATAGATAGAAGATGCAGAGAGATAGAGTTCCATATGTTACAGTCCAGGTCGGATCTCTCGATCACGCAGAGGAGGCAACATATGACTAACAGACAGAAAAAAAAAGAAAATAACCTTCTACAGACCTAATTTTTCGGAATTCCCCAGTCACCCCATCCAACCAGAATTAAGGATAGAATCCGCACATCGAGGAAAAGTGAATCCACCGTTCTAGATACTAGTTCTTTAGTGTGATCAGTAGATTCCCGTGTATATCTCTCTGCTCAACCTATCCGAGCGTCGTATTGTCAGGCTAAACGGATCTAACTAGGTCAATGTTTTTCAAGTCCTTGAATTTATTAAGTTCAACTCTCCCTAGTCAAGTCCATTTAAAATCTTTCGTGCCTACCAGCGCATCGAGCACAGAGCGTAGATAATTCAACTTGGGTACGTTACGCAGATTCAGATTGCCCGTTATCACTTGCTAATTTCATTTCCCAGTACAACACCTGCAAACAAGACTTTCAACAATATTTTTAATTTTCCGAATTCTTATTGTTTTTGGATTTTTGGATTTTTTATTGTTTTTGGATTTTTGGATTTTTCTCCCCCTAAATTTGTGCATGAGAGAGAACAAAAATAAAATGAAATGCACAAATTTAAATTAACCTACCTACAGAAACCAAAACAAATTTAAAAATTTTAGAAGAATTAAGAAATAAGAAAAAAAAAACTTAATCCTCAAAACGAATCATTTTAAGAAATCCCACAAGCACATCGAAGCGAGCTTTGTTAAAAGGTTTAGTGAAAAGATCTGCGACATTATTTAAAGCGGGAACCTGTTCGAGCCGGATTAGTGAACGTTCATAACAGTCTCTGATAAAATGAATTTTAATATCAATGTGCTTGGTTTTAGAGTGTTAGACTGGATTTTTGGCAATTTGGATTGCGGCCTCATTATCAAAGTAAATGGGGGTTTCTATATAATTCAAACCGTAGTCCAATAGCTGATGTTGGATCCAGACAACTTGAGAGCAGCAAGCAGATGCAGCAACGTATTCCGCCTCCGTTGTTGAGTTTGAAACAGTGTGTCGTTTCTTGCATTGCCATGACACTAATCTGTCACCAAGGTATTAACACCCTCCCGAAGTAGATTTCCTGTTAAGCTCACAGCCTCCATAATTACTGTAAGCAAAAGCATATAAGTTAAATTCATAATTCTTCGGATACCAAAGACCCAATTTTGGGCTACCTTTGATATACCGAAAAATGCTTTTGACAGCAATATGATGTGAAAATTTAGGATTAGCCTGATAACGTGCGCATTGACAAACTGCAAACATGATGTCAGGACGACTTGCAGTAAGATATATCAACGATCTAATCATCGATCTGTAGAGCGTCTGATTTATGGATTCGCCATCAGGATCTGGAGTTAGGAGAGGTCTTTCAGCCATTGGCGTCGATGCAGATTTGGCATCGTGAAACCCGAACGTCTTAAGAATATCTTCCACATACTTGGCTTGATGTAACAGGATCCCGGTTGAATTTTGTTTGACTTGAATCCCCAAAAACATGGCCATTTCCCCCAATGAACTCATTTCGAACCTCTTTTTCATAACACCTTCGAATTCTTTGCATAGTTGCGGACTGGTCGACCCAAAGATAATGTCATCAACATAGATTTGCACCAGTATCTGATCATTATCGACATGCTTGATAAACAAAGTCTGATTGATAGTGCCACGAGAGTAACCATGCTCGAGCAAATGCTTTGTCAGAGTTGCATACCACGCTCGAGGAGCTTGATGTAACCCATACAATGCTTTGTCCAAATTGTAGACATGATTAGGAAACCTTGAGTCAACGAACCCAGGATGTTGATCAACATAAATTTCTTCCTTCACCTTTCCATACAAGAAGGCGGTCTTGACATCCATTTGGTAAAAAGTAAAGTTCATGTAGGAAGCATATGCTAGGAAGATACGAATAGCCTCCAAGCGAGCTATTGCAGCAAAAACTTCAGTGTAATCAAGACCCTCGACCTGTCGAAACCCGCGAACCACCAATCTAGCTTTGTTCCACACTATAACCCCTGAATCATCCTTCTTGTTTCAATAGACCCATCGTGTGTCAAGAGACTTTATTCCCTTTGGCAACTCAACTAGCTTCCAAACCCTAAGTTTTTCAAATTGTTGTAGCTCTTCATGCATCGCATCTACCCAGCTGGGCTCATTCAGAGCCATTTCAACATTCTTGGGCTCTATTTGAGAGATAAAGCAAGAGTAAAGACATGTATTGACATCTCCACTCTGACTTCTGGTTTTAACCTCATCGCCCAACTGACCAATGATGTTGTTGATCGGATGATCACGTTGAATCCTTGAGGGTATTTCCTGGCTGATGTCATTAAGAGAGACAGGAAGATTGTGAATATTTACACCTCCCTCATTTGCTGATTGAGCCACGCCAGACGACTCTACCACAAACTCATTTGAAAAGTCTTCAGGAAAGAGTAGCTCCATAAATGTTGAAGTAGCAGCGGAAGAGTCTTTGGACATGAACTCTCTTTCTATAGGAGTAAGTGGTGTTGTTTCAGCATCAGGAGAAGTATTCTGAACTAGAGATTTCGGACTATCAGGATGTACAGATCACTCCCCCTCAGGTGAAGCGAAGGACTCCCACTCAGGCGAAGCAGGAGTCTCCCCCTCAGGTTGTTGAGAGGATACCGTTGGAGGTCTATATACAACTTCTTCATCTTCGTCTTCAGAAACATTCTTCGAACCAGAGATAGATCCAGATGAGCTACCTGAAGACACATTTATAGATTTGAACAGAGATGTGTAATTAAACAACCAATCCGGACCTACTCGAGCATCCGTCTCATTTTCTTCCAACCAGCGCACGTCATACGATTCTACAACTTGCTTTTTCTTCTTGTTATAGACCAGATAGGCGGTGCGAGCAGCATACCCTATGAAGTAACAATCATCAGCTTTGGCATTGAACTCTAGGTTGCACTCTAAGTGAAGAAGGGTGCAAGGGCAGCTAAATACACGGAAATGACTGGCTGAAGGCTTGTGACCATATAGAATCTCGTACGGAGTATTCATTTGAGCTTTTTTGATCAACACGTGATTCTAAACGTAGCAAGTAGTGTTTATCGCCTCAGCCCAAAAGACGATTGGCAGTTTGAAGTCACACAGCATCATCCTTGCGGCGTCTTTCAAATTTCTGTTTCTCCTCTCAGCCACACCATTTTGTTGGGGTGTGTGAGTGGAGTTGTATTGACGCATAATACCCTTTTCTGTGCAGAAGTGATCGAGAACAGAATTCTTAAACTCTGTTCCGTTGTGAGTACGAAGCACCTTCACCCTGTTGTTAGTTTGGTTCTCAATTAACACAATGAATTTCTTAATCAGATCAGCAACTCCAGCTTTATTGGATAGAAAGAAAACCCATGTAAAACATGAAAAATCATCAATTACGACTAGACAATAGGAATTTTTGTTAATGATGAGAACGTTTATTGGTCCGAACAGATCCATATGTAGCATTTGAAGCACCTGACTAATTGAGTTAACCTGTTTTGGCAGGTGTGGTTTTCTATGATGCTTACCTTGGGCACATGACACACACTTCTCAAACGTGATAAAGTCCTTGACAAGAAAACCACGTACCATCTCATTCTTTGCAAGACGATTCAAGTTCTTGGCGTTAGCATGACCAAGTCTTCTGTGCCACAGCATTGCAGTTTGTTGGGAAATCTTTGAGAAGAGGCACCTAACTTATTCTGGAAGATTGCTATTCATATCAATGATGTAGGCATTCCCATCCCTTTTAGATTTTACAAGAATCTACTCTTCAGGAATGACAAAGCCTGGCTTGAGAATCATATATTCCTTCTCAGTGAAATGTGTAGAATAGCCTTTGTCGCATATCTGAGACACACTCAACAAACTATGCTTCAATTCCAGAGCAAAGTTGACATTTTCGAAACTCAAAACCCCATTTGTGACAGTTCCTATTTGAGTGATCTTGCCACTGTCTCTACCTGCAAAGGAGATGTGTCCCCCATTAAAGGATTGAATGTTGTGTAGTTGGGCGATATCTTCTGTCATATGCCCGGAGCAGCCGCTGTCGACGAACCAGGGTCTGACGACATTCCCCCGCAACTGTGCCTGCAAGATGTGCGGGTTTAATTAGATTTGGGAACCCAGGTCATTATTTTCCTAGGTGGTCCCGATGCCTTCTTAGATTTATTATCATTTACGGATTTTTCGGAGGACACGGATGATAAATTGGAAGCTAATTTGAGCAACCATTGATAATTAGGATTTATAACAGTCACGTGTGGTTTTGAAATCGAATGTTTTTCAGTTTGCTTGAAGCATTTGGGTTTTCTACTAGAATTATTTGAAGACCCACTACTGCTTCTTGACGAAACTGACCTTGGCTTGGCCGTGCTCGGTTTTGGCAAACTGCTTGGGACTTTGTTATGAAAGACCTTTTTATGTTTTTGAAAAACAACCCGTTTTCTACTCCGATCATTTATCCAATCATCATACCGAGAACGATTTCTAGAGGATTTTCTAGTTAAAGACCTTCCTCTTAATTCGTTCTCTCCTCTTGGAAATTCGAAATGTACAAACATACAATTTTGACAATTTCTAGCTATATGACCACTAACACCACAATTGAAACAAATCTATTTTTTATTGTTATAATTTGTGCTACATTGATCAGATTTGTTTCCATACTAACACCCTTGCTTCTCTCACAAGAACAGGAACAAGGATTAGGTTGTGAGATAAGTGAGGGTACATTAGATGGAGAAGCTTGTGAAACTGGTGGTTTTTCAAAATTATCATCACAAACATCAGAATTGTCAACTAAATTGTTTAAACTAGTATCAGACACTTTAAAACCATTCAAAATAGTATCAGAAGAAACATAAACACTACAAAAAACATTGTCATTTGAAACATCAGAAAAATTATTGTCTTTATTTAAAGCTAAAACTTCAGGTTCAGACTCAGTTTTATTTTCAAAAACAGATCCTTCAACTTCGTGCTTTGACTGATTCAAGGATTGATATGCAGGAGAAGTAGAAATGTTAGTACTTTCAACATTAATAAATCCTCCCGAAACAAAACCAGATGGCTTGTCATAAACCATGAATGGTTCATTGGCAATCTCTTCTTTGGACGGGGGTTGAAACTGATATGTATGATTGAAAGGAGGAGGCACTTGATTATACCCTAGACCCTTTGACTGATTTCTTTTAAATTGCATGCAGTGGTCTATCATATTTGCAACTACCTCACTCGATACATCAAATTTTCTAAAGTCAAAACTAGCAGTTTCAAATTTTCCCTTTAATGATTCAATTTCAGCCACTAGTTCAGTGTTCTGTTTCATTATATAGTCATAATTTTCACATTTATTACTATAGTCTTCCTGAAGTTTCCTAAAGTCCTTTATTTTAGATTCTAATTGGGCTTTAAGAGGTTTTTGACCCTTTCTGAGTTGGTAACCTTCATATCTAAGATCTTCTGCTTCCCTTTTTAGTGAGTCATTAAGTTCACGGAGAATTTTAAGGTTCTCTACTTCACTACCTACTGTCTCAATTTTCTCATGCAGAATTTTAACATAATCAATACAAGCTTGAGAGCATGAGGGTAGACTTACCTCGGTTTTATTAGGTTCATGAGAAGAAGATACCATCAATGCAAACTGTAGCTCCATCATTTGATCTTCAGCTGCAACAATCTCTGTCGGAGCATCATCACTAACCTATGCCAGGTGGGCATTTTCAAGTCTAGATAAGTTCAAGGCATGCATCTGATCCTCCTAGTCAAACGATTGTGCAACCATAGCCTTCTCGTTGTTGACCTGGCCACCACTTCGATTGTTCCCAATTGCAACTATTGTCCTGTCATTATTTAATCTTTTGTCTGGTTGTGGACAATCACGAGCAAAATGCCCTGGCTCGTGGCAGTTGAAACACCACAACTTTCCCTTGCTGAACCCAACCTTCTTGTCAGCACTCATCCCCCAGTTGTTCTTTCTGGTCTTCTTGGCAAACTGTTTCGCCCTAAAAACAGCCATGGCAATCTGCCATGTAATATCCATCTCTTCAACATCTTCAGGGTGAATCTGATCAAGATCGACAAATGATAGTTGGGGTGGAAGATCTCCAGTTACGAGTGCATTGTAGCAATTGGCAAGCCCTGTAGCAAGAGCGACATTTTCATCACCCTCATTTCCTTTTGAAGAAGAAGCCACATTGGAGGAAGAAGTAGCTTGAGCAGCCACGAACGATTGGTTCTGTAAGAAAGGCATGGCTGATGTAAAGGAAGCTGATGGAGTGGGGAAGGACTAAACTTGAGCTTGCTGAGTAGCAAATGATTGACCTGCAGAAGGAAAAGTGAGAGATGAAAGAGCATTGTTTGAAGAAATTCCAAGGTTTGCAGCTGAGTATGAGTTCACATGGTTGATCTCTCGCTGCTTGTCATCAATATCACAGGCCTTGATGACAACCATCACTTCAGCAGAAGAGAGTCGGCTAAGATCCTTAGTCTTCTTTATGATAGCTACATTCATGTCCCAGGACTTTGGGATAGAATTCAGTAGCTTCTTGTTTATCTCAAACTTTGTGTAGAAAATCTCGGCCACAGTCATTTTAGTGTTGAGAGATGTGAACCGCTGCAGCTGTGCTTCCAGAGTTTCTCCCGGAATGTAGTTGAACATATTGAAACGTTGTCGCAGCATATCTTGGCGACTCTCCCTCATATCTTCGTTCCCTTCATAGACCTCAATTAGGGCTTCCCACAAAGCCTTAGCAGAAGTGTACTCCATGAAACCTTGAGCAATGTCTGGAGATAGAGCCATGGTCAAGGTGGCCAAAGCCTTATCTTGCTCTTCAACCTTCTTGAAGTCTTCATCAGTGTAGTTTTCCATCTTCTTGTCAACCACTTGCCCTGCAACAGTAGTGGTTATTCTGACATGATCTTTTATTATGCTTCTCCAGATTTTGAAGTCCTTCATCTTTATGTACTGCTCAATTATGTACTTCCATTCTTGGAAGGCTTCAGCGGATAAGAGTCTAGGAATTCGAGTGGTTGTGCCCATAACTGAATCCAACTCGTGATCGTTTGTTTGACTTTGAGAATCCATTATTATTATTTAATTAATATGAAACATAAATTAAATTATTTATGATTAAATTAAGCTTCTAGTCAAACACAGTCAAAACACTATTTGCGTCCGTAAACAGAGTTGACGGTCAGATGAGGGTTTACGGCCGTAAACTCCGAGTTTACGGTCATAAAGTGTTCACGGTCTAAAGTTCATGGTCCAAGAACAGTCAGTTTCCGGCTTATGAATATTCCTTATTTACGGCTCAAGAACACAATTTACGGTACAAGAAATTTGAAGAGTTTGCGGCTGTAAACTAAGATTACGGCCGTAAGCTAAGGCCGTAAGCTCTTAAACTTGAGAGAAATTGCAGATCTTTCGACGAAACTGAGAACCCTTTTGCAGAAATCACCAACTTTAGTTGCAAACAGATGAGAACTCGCTCAAAAATCGATTGTAAAGTGCCTTTGACGCTGGTCTTGCTCTGATACCAATTGTAAGGTCCTGAAAGGATCTTACCAGTGATCAAATAGCAATAACAATCAGATAAACAAATAAGAACGATTAGAATAAAGAATTAAACAAGCTTGCACACGCTTTTCTATTAGAATCACGTATGGTACAACTTGCAGTTTACAAGAGCTGAGAATACCGAGGCATCAACAACCACAAAAGACCTAACATACCTCTATATATACTATCATGGGCCGGCCTTGGGTTTACAGCCGTAAACAGGCTTACGGCCATAAACTCATTACAGTGACCGTAAACTCCAAGCACAATACTATAAGCTTTTTGGATAAGGTGTCTAAGTCCATAACTATTTATGGTCAGTACTTGACCCGACCAGGCATGGTCAATTTGGGTTGCATGGCAGCATGCAATTGGATAGACTAAATGAGAGAAATAACACTTGGAGATTATTAATATATTATAAGTTCTAATATATTAATAATATTATTTGATTAGTTTGATCAAAGAATTAATTTAGAGTTAATTAAGTGATCAAAAGATAACTAATTAAATATATGGGTTGATTATGTAAATCATTCATATCTTGTATAGTGGGCTAAGAGGCTCCATGGATTATCAAGTTGGGTTCCACCCATAGGATACTCCATGGATGCTCCATGGGAGTTACAAACCCATGGGTCATGGAAATGAAGAGTCATGACACATTAGGGTTTACATGGTGTAACCCTAGATGTGTCAACACTATATAAGAATCCCATTCTCCACCAAAATCGGCTACACATATGAAACAAGTGGGCTAGGCCGATTTCAAGAAGTGTGTATTCTCTCAAAAGTCTTTCCAAGAGCATTTGGTGTTGTGTGAAGCATTTGAGGCATCACACTTGGGGTGATAGGCTCACAAGGTTTCAAGGAACATCAGCAACAACAAGGTAAGTTATTCTATCTTTCATTCAAGTTAAAAATTGTTCCCCATGTATGCTAGATAGGAATACAACCTTGGAATTCAACTTTGCATGATAATTAGACAAACATAGATCCAAGGTTATTAGGGTTGCATGTACACTTAGGAAGTGTTAGAATGCTCAAAACCCATCAGTGGTATCAGAGCCTAGGCTTGTTTGTTTGTTATTTGTGCTTAAAAGTTGAAAAAGGTTGAAAAGCTTGCTGTCTGCCTAATGAACTCGCTGAGTTCACTTGTATCTTCAACCTACTCGCCGAGTAGGTTCATGCACTCGGCGAGTAGGAGCCACAGAGTGCAGATTTTCGACTTTAGTTGCTGGAAATGGACTAGAAACATTACCCTAAACTTTTTTGGTACTTGAAAACTTGTTTTAGATGGTGTAATGTCTTTGCTAATCCATTCACAACAACTAATTATCAAAATTACAAAGTTTTAAGTGTAATTTTGATTCTTGAAAGTGTTCATGTTCATGTTCTTGATCTTATGATGTTTAGATGATTATAGGAATTATTTGTAACCTATGTGGTAGTTTAATTCTTGATCATAATGTGTTTTAATGGAGTCCATAACTTGTCCTCAAGTTATGGAAAAACCAAAAGTCACTTGAATTAAAACCATTAAAAGAACACAAGAGATAGAAAAATGAAGAGTCTTCATTTTTATTACTCTAATAAACTCATAAGTTACAAGAAATGAAAAGTTTTGAAAGTTTACAAAACTTGCCCTCAAGTTTTGGAACAAGTAAAGTCATGCTAAAACTTTAGTTCCAACCCTTAGAATTTTAAAAGTTAAAATTATACCCTTATACTTATAATATTATAAGTTAATAATATATATATATATATATATATATATATATATATATATATATATATATATATATATATATGTATAAGATTAAAGTCGTCTTACCGCTAGTACGCCTCATTCACGAAGCCGGTCTATAAGGTAGGTATAAGGTTGTTGCCTATAAAATCGCAACTTAATGGGTGTCCACTCTCACTCACCGCTTGCTTGACTGGTGGAGGGTCGTTAGCTGAACGGGTAGGACAAGGACTTATAAATTCTCATTAAAAGTATGATGAATATTATAAAGTAACTAAATGTTTTATTAAATTCCCAATCTTAGTTACTTTAGGAAAAATGTGAATAAGGTGCTAATCCATGAAATTACACTTTACACTTTGTTTAAGTCGTTGGTGGAGCGTGTGTGGTTACCCGGCACACTAACTTGGACTTAACAAGGTAGGTAAAGGGTGACTTAAAATTTATTATAGTATCGGTGGAGCGTGTGTGGTTTATCGGCACATTGATTGAGTGATAAACTTTAAGGATACCAAGTGATTTGCATGGTTACTTCACACCTCGTTTTGTGATCCTCGGTATCCCAGTCACAAAACTTGGAGGGCACACTCGAAATTGAAACATGCCTTTGAAAAGTTCATTGAATCTCAAAGAATCTAGGAATTTCTAAGAACCAATAAAAAACCTAATATTTAATATTTCGTTTTTCATGGTGGAAATTGGTGAATCGTCATTCACCTACCTTTCAAATATGTTATAGCTTGGATTACGGCATACCTCTTCTAAGTTATAATATATTGTGATTGGATCCTAGCCTTAAATATTATATTTGGGTGTTTTATTAAGGACTCTCTTAATATCTAAACTAATCTTGTCCTCTTCCTTCAGATGTCTTCAAACAATGTTGCTTCTGGATCTAATCCTAATGGCTCATTTACCCTTATGAACTTGTGTGGGAAAGTCACTTTTGATGGATACAACTTCAATGAGTGGATCAGAAACATCAGGATGATTACCCGCTACGAGGAGAAAGAATATGTCCTTGACAAGGAGTTTAAGGAGATTGATGAGACCACTGCAACTCCCCAGGAGATCGCTGACTTTCAGGCACATGAAAGGGATGCTACCAAAGTGGCATGCATCATGATGGCCACGATGACAGCGGAACTCCAAAAGTCCTATGAGGATTTCTACCCTTATGAAATGCATCAAGATTTAATGGAAAGATACCATCAAAGTGCACGACAAGAGAGGTATGAAATCATCTGCTCCACGATAACAACCATGATGAAGGACGGGGAATCCGTCACGAGCCACATGCAGAAAATGCAAAGGTATGTGGATCGATTGCTGAAGCTTAATGTGAACTTCCCTGAGGAGCTTGCAATAGATATCATTTTGCACTCCTTACCATCGTGCTATGATCAATTCCGCATGACATATCACATGAATAAGGAAGAGGTCACACTCAGCAAACTTCAGGGACTTCTCAAGACCGCAGAAACAGGTCTTAAGGGGAAGTCAGTTGTTAACACTCCTACTCCAAACTCCACTCCGGTTTTGGCAATCGGGAAAATTCGAGGGAAGAAGAGAAAGAGCTCTTTAAAGGGTACCAAGGCTCGGACCCTTGATGGCTCTTCTTCAAGTGGAACCAAGAAAGGTTTTGTTACTCCTTCTTCTGACCCAAAAGAGGCTGAATGCTTCTATTGCCATGAAAAATCACATTGGAAGCGGAACTGCCCAAAATACCAGCAAGATGTGAAGGATGGGAAAGTTAAACCCAACCATGCAAGTATTTACACTATCATTTCTAATAACTCACCCATTCTAAATCTTGGGTCCTTGATACCGGTTGTGGTATTCATATTTGTTGTGACTTGCAGGGACTAAGAAGAAGTGAGAATGTGGAGCAAGGAAGAATAAACCTAATCATGGGGAATAGGAAAGCTTTACCTGTCACCAAGATTGGAGTTTATACTTTATCGCTAAGTAGTGGGTTTAGTTTAGATTTGAATAAGTGTTGCTATTCACCAGAAATGGCAAGAAATATTATTTCCTTTCATGCATTGTATAAACAAGGTTTCACCTTTTCATTTGATAATGAAGTTGGTTCGATTAATGCTTTCTTTAATAATGTTCTTTATTTTAAAGCATTACCTTGTGATGGCGTGTATGAAACAGTATCTGTGGTTGATAACTTAGGAAATAATGTATTGTGTATTGATTTTGTTAATAATAACTTGGATAAAGCATCATTATGGCATTGTCGTCTTGGACATATAAGCAAGAAACGCATAGGCCAACTCCAAAAGGATGGAGTCTTGGAGTCATTTGACCTAAAGTCAGATGACAGTTGCGAATCATGTTTACTTGGAAAAATGACAAAGTCACCCTTCACAGGCTCGTGTGAGAGGGGTGAAGGTTTGTTGGACCTTGTACACACGGATGTGTGTGGACCATTCAAACATGCCACAAGGGATGCTAATCGTTATTATTTTACTTTTACTGATGATTACAGTAGATATGGATATGTCTACTTGATCAAGCATAAGTCAGAGACTTTCGAAAAGTTTAAGGAATTTAAACAGGAAGTCGAGAATCAATTGGGCAGGAACATTAAGATGCTTCGATCCGATCGTGGTGGTGAGTATCTTAGTTCAGAGTTCCTTGACTATCTAAGGGAATGTGGGATAGTCTCACAATTGACACCTCCCAGGACACCACAGTTGAATGGTGTGGCTGAGAGGCGAAATCAAACCTTGTTGGATATGGTTCGTTCCATGATGAGTCGAGCTTCGCTACCAATCTCATTTTGGGGGTATGCCTTAGAGACTGCCGCCGATATCCTTAATCTAGTCCCTACAAAGAAAGTTGCCAAAACTGCTCACGAGATGTGGACTGGTAAAGTACCTAAACTAGACCACATCAAGATTTGGGGTTGCGAGGCTTTCGTGAGACGCGAGACTCATGATAAGCTCGAACCTCGAAGCGAGAGGTGTATTTTCATCGGCTACCCACAACAATCCTTTGGTTACCTCTTCTACAAACCTAATGAAAATGTGGTCTTTGTAGCTAGGAGGGCTTTCTTTAGAGAGAGAGAGAGAGAGAGAGAGAGAGAGAGTTTATAAGCCAAGGAAATAGTGGGAGGAAAGTTGATCTTGAAGAAATTCAAGAGTCAAGCGGTGAAGGAACTTCAAACCCTAGCACTCAACTTGAGGAGGAAACTCCTGTTGAGCCAATTGATAAGTCTGTACCTCTGAGGCGGTCCACAAGGGTTAGGAATGCTCCTGAGCATTACTATGGATTCCACATTACTGCAGAAGGTGATACACTTATCAGTGATGAGTCACTGATAGGTCTGGATGAACCTAACAGTTACACGGAAGCCATGGCAGGCCCTGAGTCAGCCAAGTGGAAAGAGGCAATGGACAGCGAAATACAGTCCATGTATGACAATCAAGTTTGGAACTTGGTTGAGAATGTACCAGGTCGAAAGACAGTAGGGTGCAAATGGATCTTCAAGAAGAAGACCGACATGGATGGCAAAGTACACACTTATAAGGCTCGACTGGTTGCAAAGGGCTTCTCTCAAATTCCTGGAGTGGACTATGATGAGACCTTTTCTCCAGTAGCCAAGATTAAGTCTATTAGGGTTCTGTTAGCCATAGCTGCATTTCATGACTATGAAATATGGCAAATGGATGTCAAAACCGCTTTCCTTAATGGAAAGTTGGCTGAAGATATTTACATGAGTCAGCCAGAGGGTTTTGTCAGCAACGAGTACCCTAATAGAGTGTGTAAGCTTAAGAAATCCATTTATGGATTGAAGCAAGCACCTCGCAGATGGAATCTTTGCTTTGATGAAAAGGTCAAGGAATTTGGCTTTTCTAGGAGTGAAGATGAGTCTTGCGTGTATGTCAAGGCTAGTGGGAGTATAGTTAGCTTTTTGGTATTGTATGTGGATGACATACTACTCATAGGAAATGACATCCCAGCTCTGCAGGAAGTTAAGTCCTAGCTTGGGAAGTGTTTCTCTATGAAGGACCTAGGAGAAGTTGCCTATATTCTAGGGATAAGGATCTTGAGTACCTACTTGGATAAGGTGCTGAAGAGATTCAGCATGCAGGACTCCAAGAAAGGAGAGTTACCCATCCAGAGTAACGCCAGATTGAGTACGACACATAAAGCCCTAGCACTGAGGTTGAGATTGCAGAAATGAGTCGAATACCTTAAGCTTCGGCTGTAGGATCGATCATGTATGCAATGACGTGTACTCGACCTGGTGTAGCCTTTGCACTGAGCATGGTTAGCAGGTACCAGGGGAACCCTGGCAAGGCACACTAGACTGCGGTAAAGAATATCCTCAAGTACCTACGGAGGACTAAGGATTGGGTCCTTACCCTCGGTGGGAGTGATGACTTGAGAGTTGTAGGGTATAGTGATGCTAGCTTCCAGACTGATAGGGATCATTTCCGCTCTCAGTCGGGCTGGGTTTTTATTCTAAACGGAGGAGCAATTTCTTGGAAGAGTCCAAGCAAGAGACAGTGGCTGATTCAACTTGTGAAAGCGCTGTTGCCTTAGCCAAGGAACCAAGGGATCACGGGAGATCCAGACACATCGGCAGAAAATACCATTTTATCAGACATCGGATAGAAGAAGGACTCCTCGTGGCAAAGAGGGTATCATCGGATGAGAACCCAGCAGATCCCCTCACGAAGGGACTGACTCGGGTTAAGCATCTCCAGCATGCTCGGAGCATAAGGCTGAAGGATGATATTAGATTTAGTAGTTAGATAACCTTGAAATTTGTAAAGTGTAATTGACGTTAGATGATGAATAAAATGTGTTTTATTTATGAGTAAAGTGTTGCTATCTCTTGTCGATCGTTTACTATATTTCTTTTGCATGTTTTGACTTCCAGAATAATTTTGTTGGGTATAACATATTATTCAAACCTCCACAGTCGGTCATATGTCGGAAGTAGGTATGAATCAAGACTGTCATGATTGGTTGCAGAGGTCTACGGTGTTGGACAAGGCTACAACAATCATGAGTGCTCATAAGTTCTAAGCATTGGACTCAACCCACGCTCACTGGAATCACTTCATGGAATTTATCTCAAGTGATCGTGAGACGGTAATATCATATAAGTCTTCAAACCTAGAGATATGATTTGTTACTTACAAGTTGGTTATGCATTGATTGTACGAAAATGCATTGGTAACTTGATGTTATAAAACGTGCTTTTGTGTATAATTCAATGAGTGGTAGAACAAACATATGAGTCGAAGTTTATCTGTTCCTTCTTGGATTAGAAGCTGATATCTGGGCCCCTCGATGATTTTGTTTTGACCTATGTACCGGGCCCGGTCAGAACTAAGTTGATGTGTTCAATTAACTTCTTTGTAAAACAAATCGGAAATCGGGAAACAAACTGTTGGACAATAAGTAAGACATTGTTCCATGTATTTGTCCGGCTGATATCTAGAACAGAGGATTATATGATCACTTATCTTAAATGGTGTATCAACATCTTCTCAGTTCCGAGAGACCTTGAAAGAGCTACGATTGTCGGTCGGTTCCTGAAGTACTGGAGTTATAGTTATTAGACTTATCCAAGTGGGAGACTGTTGGATAAGGTGTCTAAGTCCATAACTATTTATGGTCAGTACTTGACCCGACCCGGCATGGTCCATTTGGGTTGCATGGCAGCATGCAATTGGATAGACTAAATGAGAGAAATAACACTTGGAGATTATTAATATATTAAAAGTTCTAATATATTAATAATATTATTTGATTAGTTTGATCAAAGAATTAATTTAGAATTAATTAAGTGATCAAAAGATAACTAATTAAATATATGGGTTGATTATGTAAATCATTCATATCTTGTATAGTGGGCTAAGAGGCTCCATGGATTATCAAGTTGGGTTCCACCCATAGGATACTCCATGGATGCTCCATGGGAGTTACAAACCCATGGGTCATGGAAATGAAGAGTCATGACACATTAGGGTTTACATGGTATAACCCTAGATGTGTCAACACTATATAGGAATCCCATTCTCCACCAAAATCGGCTACACATATGAAACAAGAGGGCTAGGCCGATTTCAAGGAGTGTGTATTCTCTCAAAAGTCTTTCCAAGAGCATTTGGTGTTGTGTGAAGCATTTGAGGCATCACACTTGGGGTGCTAGGCTCACAAGGTTTCAAGGAACATAAGCAACAACAAGGTAAGTTATTCTATCTTTCATTCAAGTTAAAAAAATTTCCCCATGTATGCTAGATAGGAATATAACCTTGGAATTCAACTTTGCATGATAATTAGACAAACATAGATCCAAGGTTATTAGGGTTGCATGTACACTTAGGAAGTGTTAGAATGCTCAAAACCCATCAAAGCTATCAAATATCCAAAAGAACCTATTACATGGAAAGCCTAGACCAAACCACTAATTGGACCCTTCAGATGAGCTATGGACTAGATCTGAAGTTGTAACTTCAGATCTGGACCCTCTTTGGATTATAGAAGCATAAATTTACAATTTTGGTCGTGATTGAGGTCCCTCTTGTGCATGAAGCCCCATTAAGAGATTAGAATGGGCATTTAGAGCCTTTAAAGCCATGCATGCACGTAAAGTATGCAACTTTACATGATAAGCATGCCCTAGAAGCTTGGATCTGTGGTTTGGAGCCGTTGCATGGCTCAAAATAGGTCTATATGGAAAGAGGACTGAAGGGACTTGGCGAGTCGCAAAGTTGACTCGGCGAGTCACTTAAAGATGGTCGTGGACTCGACGAGTTGGATGAACAACTCGGCGAGTCCGATGAAGATCGACATAAGACTCGGCGAGTTGAAGAACAACTCGGCGAGTCGGACGAGTTTTATCCAGGATTTGTTTTAGTGTTTGTCCGTCGAGTTGCAAGGAGGAGACTCGACGGGTGGCCTTAAGGTGTGATCGAGAATCGAAGGACTCGACGAGTCACCCCGATGACTCGGCGAGTTAGAATGTGCTTCAAGGGACTCGATGAGTAGCCGAGAGCACTTGGCGAACTGAGTTCAACATGGACTGTTGACCTTGACTAAGGACTTTGGCTTTGATCAGGGGTTGACTAGTGGGTTATGGAGTACCTTATAAGGTTAAGGACTTATGAGTATATTGTACTATGATCATAGGTGGTGGAGTCTGTGTCGAGTGATTCGAGAGTTGGAGTTTACCTTCCGAGTCGACATTGCGAGGTGAGTTATCCTCACTATATCGATAGGGTCTAAGGCGCCAAGGTCGGCCCTTTTAGTTGTTATTGTTGTAGTATGCTATATGTGATTATGAACTGTTCGATCGAAATTAGGATAGACAGTATGTTATGCTTTTATAATCCGTATGGATTGGTATGCTAATGACCTGCTAGGTCGGTGTTCTAGTTACAAGAGGATTCTATGATTTGCAATCAATGAGATAGATATGCTTGATGTTTGTATATGCCAGTATATGATAGCTATGCGTACATGGTTGTTTGTTTGTTGATTGGGTTGAGGCGATCCTGCTTTGTGCTGAAGGCCAACATACCCTATGAGCGGTTCGGGGAGACTGTAGGCCCATGTGGCGGATCAGTCATGCCGAAGGCTTGGGATAGATCCAGACAGACTGTAGGACCGGTAGGGCGGTCCAGTCAGGCCGATGGCCCAATATGCATGTTGATTGATTGACTGTTACTGATACGGTATTGTCAGTGTGGTATTGGTATTTTGGGGATAGCTCACTAAGCCCTCAGGCTTACAGTTTTTAGTTTATTGTTTCATGTACTTCAGGAGATCATGGAAAGGCGAAGGCATGACCATACCGCTCCTCATCCTTATGATATGATTTTGGGACACTCTGATGGATATTGATTTGAAAACATTTTTTTAAACAATGCTATTTGACTTTCATTTATGTTTGAAAAAGTTTAAATTTGGTGTGAAATTTATGGATGTTACAAGTTGGTATCAGAGCCTTGGTTTGAGTGAATTTGAGAAACACTCGTGTGAATCCAGTCTCAAATCAAGGAGATTTTCGGAAAGTAAGTTTGAAAATGGTTTTCAAAATAAGGATGGAGGATGCAGAGGGTACGATCAACCGGAGCCTGTAAGTAAACCCCAAAATACCATATAGTTATTTGATATTTTGATATGTTAGAACAACATGCTAGTGCTAGGCTAGGGATCTTCGGGAATTGCATGATAGATTTGCCTGATTATATGATGCCTATTAGCCTAGGGTTTCTTGTATATGGAATTGACATCATAAATGTAGATGTTTGGTGTATGCATCATGGCTGTGTATAATCAAGATCTTATAGCCTGAGAATGTCTGACTCGACCTTAGTGTAGGATTGGATATTCGAAAGTCTATTGGGTCTAGTGTTATGTGAAGCTAGCGTGCACTGGCGCTGCAGGAGGATGATGGAAGTTTCATGGATGTGTGAGTCGTGATAAGTGGTGAGACTAGATGCGAGATAGTTGGTATTCCCCTAGAAGTGAGGGTTGAGTGTGTTTCTATGTTGATGATATTGTTAAGGCGTTGTGGTGATACTTGAGACAAATATGGGTAGGTGTTAAAGGTAGTATGGGCCCGTACTACTGAAAGCACAGGACCCATACGCGTAGCAAGGAAATCACAACCCCTAGGGTTTGTGGGTTTTGGTCTCCCAACATTATGTTATTTATCTGATGACTTGTATATATTTCAGTATGGTGGTGACGAGACGTGTTGCTTCTGGATCCGGATCAGGATCAGGATCAGCATCGGGGTCGGGAGACGGAGGGTTGGAGGTGTCGGTAGCACCTGAGCTCGTGGTAAAGATAGGGACCGAGGAGTTGGATGCCAGGGTCCGAGAGATCATGCACGATGAGATTGCTGCTACGTCCGAGCGCAACTGCAAAAGATGTTTGGGTCGATTAAGACCGCGATGGTTGAGTACTTTGATGAGCGATATGCAGCTCTAGCAGAGATAGCTGCTGCTGCAGCCACTTCGGCTGTAACTGCGGCAGGGGTTGGAGGAGGAGCCAGCAGGGCTTTACAGTACCAGGACTTTGATAATATGAAGCCCCCGACATTTGATGGTACACAGGATGCAATCAGGGCTATGTGGTGGTTGTCTAACCTGGAGGGTTGTTTCTTCACGTGCTCATGCCCTGCTGACCAAAAGGTCAGGTGTGACCTGAACCTGCTGAGACTTGGGGAAAAGGACTGGTGGAGATTAACAACTGGGTCGTATACTGATGATCAGCGGGCTACTGTTACTTGGGAGCAGTTCAGGGATATGTTCCACACCCACTATGTTCCACGTGTTGAGTGGGAGCGGCTTGCTCAGGAGTTTTTGATGTTGAGACAGGATGGGGAGTCTGTGATGGAGATTACATGTATGTTCACGGAGAGGGCTATGTTTTGACCGGAGTTTGCTTCGGGGCAGTCTCAGATGACTCGTTATCTGAGTCTGCTCAAGACTGATATTCGACAGTTTGTGTCTACGCAGTGATGTGATACCCTCCTCGACCTTCAGGAAGCCGTGAGGCGGCGTGAGTTGGAGATAGAGCTACAGCAGAAGGAGCAGCGTCAGGCACCGACACAGTCTCAGCCGGCGCCTAAGCGGTCTAAGACCGCTAATACACGGTCTAGGGGTCAGCAGAGCCACACTTGTGGAAAGTGTGGCAGGGTTCATTCGGGAGTTTGTAGAGCAGGAGGTGGGTGCCATAAATGTGGCAAGGAGGGGCACTATGGCAGGGACTACCGCGCAGTCCGCCCCTCCCACGGATATGAGGATTTGTTACCATTGTCATCAGGTTGGTCATGTGAATACCAACTGTTCGCAGCTCACCGTCAAGCCGACGCAGGGTTCCGCGCCAGCTACTGTGAGGATTGGAGATGGGAGGCCAGTCAAGGTGGAGCCTTCGAAGGCTCAGGGTCGCGCTTTCCAACTCACGGCCAAGGAGGCCAAGGCAGCACCGGATGTGGTTGCTGGTATGTTTCTTTTCTCTGTCTCAGTTATCGTATTTGTGTTATGCTTATTGGTTGTACCTGTGATTAGGTACATTTTTAGTGAATTCTTTGCCAGCATTGGTTTTATTTGACTCGGGGGCGAGTCGGTCGTTCGTATACCAGGCTTTCAATGGAGGGTTTAGTGTGCCGATGGATGATCTTGAGTGCCCGTTGCGAGTTTCGATCGCCAACGAGCACGGGATTTCTGCTTCTTCGGTCTACCGGGGGTGTGAGCTGGAGATTTTCGGGGTGTCTTTCTCGATAGATTTGATCCCTATTCCCATGGGGGATGTATGCGTGATTGTAGGGATGGCTTGGCTTAGCCATTTTGGCGCCGTGATCGACTGTGAGAGACAGTGGGTGATGGTTCGAACCCCAAGTAGGGGAGAGCTTATAGTATATGGTGAGGGCACCAGGTTGGGATCAGGGTTTTGTTCGGCAGCCAGGGCTCGACGGTGTATTCAGAACGGGTGTGTCGGTTATTTGGCGTATGTGGTAGATACACGGGTTAGAGAGCAGCTCTCAGTTTCTGAGGTCCTGATGGTGAGGGAGTTTGTTGATGTGCTTCCGGAGGAGTTACTCGGAGTGCCTCCGGAGAGGCAGGTTGAGTTCAGGATTGACCTAGTGCCAAGTGCGGCCCCTATCGCCAAGGCGCCGTACCGTTTGGCACCGCCTGAGATGCATGAGCTATCATATCAGTTGCAGGAGCTGCTGCGTAAGCAGTTTATTCGTCCAAGTAGTTCACCCTAGGGAGCACCGATCCTTTTCATCAGGAAGAAGGACGGTTCGCACAGGATGTGCATTGACTATGGGGAGTTGAACAAGTTAATGGTGAAGAACCGTTATCCGCTCCCGAGGATAGACGATCTTTTCAATCAGCTGCAGGGTGCATCTTTGTTTTCCAAGATTGATTTGAGATCAGGATATCACCAGGTCAGGGTGAGGGAGGAAGACGTGGAGAAGACCACATTTCGGACTCGTTATGGTCACTACGAGTTCGTGGTAATGCCGTTTGGGCTCATCAACGCGCCAGCAACGTTCATGGATCTGATGAATCGAGTATGCAAACCGATGCTCGATCGCTCGATCATTGTGTTTATAGATGATATCTTGGTGTATTCCAAGACCCGAGAGCAGCATGAGGATCATCTCAGGGAGCTGCTGGAGGTTCTGAGGCGAGAACGGTTGTATGCCAAGTTCTCGAAATGCAAGTTTTGGTTATGAGAGGTCCAGTTCCTCGGACATCTCGTTAACTAGGAGGAGATTTTGGTCGATCCGGCCAAGGTGGAGTCGGTTATGCAGTGGGAGATTCCGAAATATCCCTCAGACATCAGGAGTTTCTTGGGTTTAGCAGGGTACTATCGGAGATTCATTCGGGATTTCTCCAAGATTGTCGTGCCTCTCACTCATCTAACGAGGAAGGGGGTGGATTTCTGGTTGGGCCCTGAGCAGCAAAGGGCATTTGAGACCCTGCGGTGATGTTTGTGTAAGGCGCCAGTGTTGACACTCCCCGAGAGAGTTGAGGATTTTGTGGTATTTTGTGATGCGTCCATCACAGGTTTGGGGGCAGTCCTCATGCCAAGGGGACGAGTGATAGCTTATGCATCGAGGCAGTTGAATCCGCATGAGACGGGTTACCCCACGCACGATCTTGAGTTGGGAGCGGTAGTCTTTGCTCTCAATATTTGGAGGCACTATCTGTACGGGGTCTGTTGTACTATATACACGGATCACAAGAGTTTGAGACACATCATGGATCGACCAAACCTGAACATGAGGCAGCGCATGTGGCTGGATGTGGTCAAGGACTATGATTGTGAGATCCTTTACCATCCTGGTAAAGCGAACGTGGTTGCGGATGCTCTGAGTCGCAAGACAGTCGGGTCCTCTACCCCAGCCAGGTGTATGAGGATAGTGGTGGATTCCCCGCTAGTGGGTTTGGTCAGGGATGCTCAGATTGAGGGTATGAGACCGGAGAACTAGAAGATGGAGAGGATTAAGGGCGAAAGCGCCCGGTTTGTTCAGGATAGCCGCGGATTGTTGACCCGTTATGGTCGGGTTTGGGTTCCGATGTTCGGAGGGGTCCGGCAGACAGTGATGGAGGAGGCTCATAAGTCTCGTTTTTCTATTCACCCAGGAGCCACCAAGATGTAACATGATTTGATTTCGGGTTATTGGTGGCCTGGTATGAAGCAAGATATCACTTGGTTTGTTGAGAGGTGCTTGACCTGTAGGATGGTCAAGGCCGAGCATCAGAGGCCGCATGGTAAGTTGCAGCCTCTGGAGATTCCCATGTGGAAATGGGAACGGATCGCGATGGATTTCATCACGAAGTTGCCGAAGACGGCAAAGGGGTTCGACGTCATATGGGTCATCGTGGATCGATTAACCAAGAGTGCCATTTCCTAGGCATACGGGAGAGTTCGTCGGCAGAGAAGTTGGCCGACCTATACGTCCGCGAGATTGTCTCTCGGCATGGGGTCCCAGTTTCCATTGTTTCCTATCGGGATGTCAGGTTTACTTCCTGTTTTTGGCAGAAGTTCCACGAGGAATTTGGGTACGAGACTACATTTTAGTCTGGCATTCCATCCGCTGACTGATAGACAGAGTGAGCGGACCATTCAGACCCTCGAGGAAATGCTGAGGGCATGCGTCATTGATTTCAGTGGGAGTTGGGATTCCCACCTACCGATTGTAGAGTTCGCCTACAACAACAACTATCATTCCAGTATTGACACCCCGCCTTTCGAGTTGTTATATGGGCGAAAGTGTAGGACCCCAGTCTGCTGGGGCGAGGTTAGGGAGAGGCTAATGGGTCGGACTGAGGTAGTTCTACAAACTACCGAGATGATTCAGCAGATTAGACAGCGGCTGCAGACCGCTCAGAGTCGGCAGAAAAGTTATGCCGACCGACGCCGATCTGAACTGGAATTTCAGGTGGGTGACATGGTTCTCCTGAAGGTCTCACCCTGGAAAGGTGTGATCCGCTTCAGGAAGAGGGGAAAATTAGGTCCCCATTATATTGGTTCATTCAGGATTATTGCCAAGGTTATCAAGGTGGCTTATAGGCTAGAGCTTCCAGAGGAGCTGAATCGGATCCACAACACGTTTCATGTTTCGCAATTGCGAAAATGCATTATGGACCAGGAGGCAGTGGTACCATTGGATGACATTCAGGTCGATGAGCGTCTAAACTATATGGAGAGGCATGTGGCTATTTTGGAAAGGAAGAAGAAGATTCTGCAGAACAAGGAAATACCTTTGGTAAAGGTACAGTGGGAACATCAGAGGGGATCCGAGTGGACATGGGAGCCGGAGGTGGAGATGCGCGAGCATTACCCGACATTGTTTATTCCAGCAGACTTCGAGGGCAAAGTCTAGTTCAAGTGGGGGAGAGTTGTAACGCCCCGATTATCAGGTATAGCTTAAATAAGATTTATTGGGTTAAGCTCTACTCGACAAGTTGGATGACCTACTCGTCGAGTAGCAGTGGGATGGGATCGCGTGTTAAGTGACCTACTCGACGAGTACATATTTGGACTTGGCGAGTAGGAGCTGGCAATTGAAACCCTAAATTCCGGGGTTTGCACCCCTATTTAAAGGGACCTTAGCCTCCCTTGGGCCTCTTTACAGTTCTAGAGAGTCCTGAGAGTCCTTATATGTGTGTGTGTGTGCCATTGTGTGGGTGTTTGAAGCTTGGGAAGAGAATCTTGGAGTAAGAAAGCTAGGAGTGAAAAGAAATTGAAGCAAGGAAGGCGTGAGAAGCAGGATTTACCTCAGCTAGCATCCTTTGGAGGTATCAAAGTGCCATCCTTACTTCCCTTTTTCTTGTGTAGAGTTTCTAGGGCTTTTTATGGATTTTCAAGTTGGTATGATGAGCTATGGGCTAAATCTGAAGTTGTAACTTCAGATCTGGACCCTCTTTGGATTCTAGAAGCATAAAGTTATAGTTTTGGTCGTGATTGAGGTTCCTCTTGTGCATGAAGCCCCATTAAGATCTTAGAATGGGCATTTAGAGCCTTTAAAGTCATGCATGCACGTAAAGTTTGCAACTTTACGTGATAAGCATGCCCTAGAAGCTTGGATCTGTGATTTGGAACCGCTGCATGGCTCAAAATAGGTATGTATGGAAAGAGGACTGAAGGGACTCGGCGAGTCGCAAGGTTGACTCGGCGAGTCGCTTGAAGATGGTCGTGGACTCGACGAGTTGTATGAATAACTCGGAGAGTCCGATGAAGATCGCCATAAGACTCGGCGAGTTGAAGAACAACTCGGCGAGTCGGATGAGTTTTATCCAGGATTTGTTTGAGTGTTTATCCGTCGAGTTGCAAGGAGGAGACTCAACGGGTGGCCTTAAGGTGTGATCGAGAATTGAAGGACTCGACGAGTCACCCTGATGACTCGGCGAGTTGGAATGTGCTTCAAGGGACTCGGCGAGCTGAGGTCAACATGGACTGTTGACCTTGACTAAGGACTTTGGCTTTGATCAGGGGTTGACTAGTGGGTTATGGAGTACCTTATAAGGTTAAGGACTTATGAGTATATTGTACTATGATCATAAGTGGTGGAGTCTGTGTCGAGTGATCCGAGAGTTGGAGTTTACCTTCCGAGTCGACATTGTGAGGTGAGTTATCCTCACTATATTGATAGGATCTACGGCACCAAGGCCGGCCCTTTTAGTTGTTATTGTTGTAGTATGCTATATGTGATTATGATCTGTTTGATCGAAATCAGGATAGACAGTATGTTATGCTTTTATGATCCGTAGGGATTGGAATGCTAGTGACCTGCTAGGTCGGTGTGCTAGTTACGAGAGGATTCTATGATTTGCAATCAATGAGATAGATATGCTTGATGTTTGTATATGCCAGTATATGATAGCTATGCGTACATGGTTGTTTGTTTGTTGATTGGGTTGAGGCGGTCCTGCTTTGTGCTGAAGGCCAACATACCCTATACGCGGTCCGGGGAGACTGTAGGCCCATGTGGCGGATCAGTCATGCCGAAGGCTCGGGATAGATCCAGACAGACTGTAGGCTCGGTAGGGCGGTCCAGTCAGGCCGATGGCCTAGTATGCATGTTGATTGATTGATTGTTACTGATACAGTATTGTCAGTGTCGTATTGGTATTTTGGGGGTAGCTCACTAAGCCCTCGGGCTTACAGTTTTCAGTTTATTGTTTCAGGTACTTCAGGAGATCATGGAAAGGCCAAGGCGTGACCGTACCGCTCCTCATCCTTATGATATGATTTTGGGACAGTCTGATGGATATTGATTTGAAAACATTTTTGTAAACAATGCTATTTGACTTTCATTTATGTTTGAGTAAGTTTAAATTTGGTGTGAAATTTATGGATGTTACAGACTCGTCGAGTTGTTCATACAACTCGTCGAGTCTAAGGCAATCTTCATCGGACTCGCTGAGTTGTTCATCAACTCGTCAAGTTCAGTGGCCATTTTCATATGACTCGCTGAGTCAACCTATCGACTCGCCGAGTTCATTCAGTCCTTAAGCCATACAGACTTACTTAAGCCATGTAATGGCTCCAAATTACATATCTAGGCTTCTAGGACATGCTTTTCACATAAAGTTGCAAACTTTACGTGCATGCATGACTAAAAAGGCTCTTAATGCCAAATCTAAGCTCTTAATGGGGTTTCATGCACAAGGAGGGCCTCAACCACGACCAAAACAAAAACTTTATGATTCTAGAACTTGAGAAGGGTCCAAATCTGAAGTTACAACTTTAGATCTAGCCCATAGCTCACCAATACGACTCCTAAAAATCCATAAAACCCTAAAACTCAACCACAAGGAGATCTAGAAGAAAAGGGGAGTAAAGATTGCAACTTTATACCTCCAAAAGATGCTAGTTGAGGTAAGTTTTGTTTCCCACACCTTCCTTGCTTCAACTCCTTTTCTCTTCAAGCTCTTCCCTCCAAGCCAATCTTCTTTCTAAGGTCTAAAACACACCACAAGGAGTACCACACGAATTAGGGTTTCACTGAGCTCTCAAAGACTGCAAGGAGGCCAAAGGAGGCTAAGGCTTCCTTAAATAGGGTGCAAAACCCCGAGATTTAGGGTTTCCTCTGCCAGCTCTTACTGGTTGAGTCCCTCCCTGGACTCGGCGAGTAGGTTACTTATCATGCGATCTCACCCCGCTGCTACTCGATGAGTAGGGCAACCAACTCGTCGAGTAGGACTTAAACCAAAGAACCTTTTATTTAAATCCATACCTGAGAATTGGGGTGTTACACATTCAATGGTCATTTTATAGGTCGTTTTCTTATACATCCCTTATATTATGGCTTCGTGAATGATACATACTAGCAATTTGACTGACTTGTCTTATACATACAATATATTAAACTTTTAATCACATACAGTACAAGGTGTATTTTAAAAACTTCTCAAAATACTAGGGTTTAAAATTAAATTTCGAATAAACCTTTAATAATTAATTTTAAACAGCTAATGATTTACCAACTATCCTTTAATTAACTAATTAAATTAATTTAAATCATTAGGGATTTAAATAATTATCTTTAATAATTCAAATTTAAATCATTAGGAATTCAATCATTATTTTTTAATTAAATAATTAATAAATAATTAAAATTTAATAATAATCCTTTAACCCTTTTAATTAAAAAAAAAGGATAAGGGTTTCCAAGTTTTAATTATCTAAATTTTAAGGCATATAAAACTGTAATTAAGGACACTAGAAAACCTAGATGTAACATCCCAAAACTCATAGAAAAATTTTCATTTTTAAATGGTAAACCATCCAATCTATATTCCATAAAAGATCGTTAATGTCAATAATGTTTCAAAAGGGATATCAGAGTATTATCAAATCATAAATGTGAAATCTCTAGTGGATGCGATACAATCATGTCGGCCCTTCCTTTTCGAATTGGAAGTACCTGAAAATGTTAAAACACAAAACCATAAACACAAATCTTAGTGAGTTTCTCAAAATATCACATGCCACACTAATTAGTGAGCCCAACCCTGATGTATATTCCAACCCAACATACAATCATGGCCCCAACCTTGGGGTATATTTCAACCCAACAAATCATAATGGGCCCAACCCTGGGGTTTATCTCAACCCATACATACAATAATTGGCCCATCTGTATGGTGTATTTCAACCCAATCATACATGCAAGAGTCACAAAGACAACTAGCATTCTATATAGCACAATTTAGTGGACCGACATTGGTGCCTTCAACCCACAAGTACAGTGAAGACACTCACCTCAATCGATAGCCAGATAAAAACTCACACTCGAGCTGCTGCTACAAAAGCTCCCCATACTAAACATATCCAAAACAACCCCAATTAACAATTAAGTTAATTATCCCAAATTAGAAAGCCCAAAATACAAAGGGAAATCCTTATTTGGACAAAAGACCATTTTGCCTTTCCAAGTCTTAAAACCCTCACAGTTGACCAAGTAAAAATGGTCAAAAAGTCAACGGCTAGCCTTTTGTTGATCTACGCCTTGCGTAATCTAGCTCTACACTGGGCGTAAAGCCTTAATCCAGAAAATCGGGTGGGAACCAAGTTATGCTGGGCATAACCTGGATTACCTCCTGCGTATAGAGCCTGAAGCCTAACTTCATTTTAATCTCTTAATATCTTAAGACCAAACGTCCAATACTCATATCTAAACCTAATGGACGTCTAAAATGATAAAGTTCTTGACTTTATGCCTTTTCATGGCTTAATGGAGCTCAAGGTCAAACCCTGGTTCCATAGCTTCCTTTAATGACCTCAAGCGCTAGTTCCATAGTTCCTGGTTTTAAGCTCTTTGTTGTTTCAAAGGATCTTATGCTATATGATCCTTATAAACAATAGGAAATGATAACCTCAAGCTCTGGAGTAGCTATTACTCATAAAAGCCAACTCATGGGACCAAAATCATACAAATCTATAGGCTATCCTAGATCTAACCCAATGAATCATAAATGTTAGAACTGTATACCTCCTGAAGTTAGCAAATGAGATGCAAGCTCTGGATCTTCAAGCTTGAGCCATACCATTCCACATTTATAGACTCGTCCTTCTTCAAGATGCACCAAAACACACAAAAGGCTCAAAATAAGCTCACAAGGGATTAGGGTATCAAGTTGGCTGTTTGGGAGAGTGGAGGCTGAGGATAAGGAAAGCCTTAAGGGAGTTAATGTCTTTAATAGGTCCACAACCATAAAAAAGTAGGGTTTCGAACCAGAGCACCTACGTGTTTCATACACAAGGGTACGCCCCTGCATAGGGCTTTAAATTCCCGCGCCCACTTTCCCTTTCTACGCCCTACATAGAGAACTACCTACACACCGTGTAGGACCATATTTGCAAGAATTTTATACTTTAAGCTATAAATTAAAAGTACCTACAAATCAGGTGTTACATAAGGGATCCTACCAATTTGAAAAAATAAGGGTGGAGGCTAGGGTTTGAAGAACCCTACCCATTTTCGAAAATTTTAAGCCTTTAGGGTTTAATTTCCATAAACCCTAATTTTGATCAATTCATTTTTATGCACAATCAAATAGAAAACAAAGGCTCTAATGTCATTAATGGGTTTTCTAGGTTATAAAAATTCATGTGGCGTAAAAACACTTAAACCTTTAAGTTCACATGCAACCTAGAAATGATCTATGTTTTCTCTATTGATAGCTATAAACTATGAATATCAAGAAACCCTAGGAAACTCTGGTATAATAGAAACTACAAGAGGGATTAGAGTTACATACCTTTTGATTACTATATCAATTAATCAACCAAAATCTTCCTTTGAGTTCTTTGGAAAGCAAGCACCAAAAACTTGGATGCCTCTAATGGCTTGTACCTAAAACCCTAGCAACTAAAAGACTTGAGAAAAGAGGAGGCTTAGAGAAATTTTTGGCTCTTGAGGATTAGAAGAAGAGGACGGAAATATAATACCCTAGGGGTCTTTTTTATAGCAAATGAGGAAGCCTTAGATAACCATAATTTGAATATAATAATAATAATATCTTAAATTAGGTAATTATCCAACTCCTTAATTATCCAATAATATTAATCTAGAAACCCTAAAACACATTGCAAAATTCGTCCATGCATAGAAGGTTCTAGAAAACCTATCTTGCTCGATTATTGAACAATTACAGCTCAGTCCATGTACTTGTAATTAATTCTAATTTATTTCTGATTAGTTCTTAATTAATTATTACTATTTCTAATCAATATCTTTTTTGTTACAATTTATTAATCATATAATAAATTAACAAATCAGTATCTCTCTCTAAAAGTCATTCTATTTAGTTACCGCTTATGAGGGCAACCCAAGAAAGGTTTTTTTTGTCTAATTCAAGAATATGCCAATTTATTTACTGGCTTGGACACCTTTATCCAACATTTTAGGTTGCGGGGCTGCCTCCCCCCCCCCCCTATTTATCTTGGAGTTGTTATTGGCGCTAATATGAAGCTTAAGAAGAATTGAA
Source organism: Lactuca sativa (assembly GCF_002870075.4). Classification (NCBI taxonomy): domain Eukaryota; kingdom Viridiplantae; phylum Streptophyta; class Magnoliopsida; order Asterales; family Asteraceae; genus Lactuca; species Lactuca sativa. The sequence goes on along the minus strand of NC_056627.2, from coordinate 343,536,766 downwards.
GACCTGTCATTGATAAAGTTCAAGGTAAGCTTTCGGTTTGGAAATCTAAAGCCCGTTCTTTTGGTGGCAGATTGACTTTTGTGAAATTAGTCCTTGGTAGTATGCCTTTGTTCTATTTTCGATTTTTAAGGCTCATCCCTTTGTTTTTGATTTACTAGAAAAGACTCGTAGAAGATTCTTATGGAGAGGGTCGGAGGAAAAAATAAAATTAGTCGGGTTGCTTGAAAACATGTTCTCGCGGATAAAGAAATGGGTGGGCTTGGTGTTGGTTCCCTCACGAGCCTTAACATCTCCTTATTATGTAAATGGATTTGGAGATTAAAACAGAGAACCCTTCCCTATGGCAGCAAGCTATCTACAGGATCTATAATCTCTCCCGCAAGCCTATCTCCAATCTTTCCAAACGTTCCATTCCAGATGTGTGGAGTAATTTGGTGAGGAGAATGAACTTCTTGGAAGAATTTGGCATTGATTTTGCGGATTTTTGTTTCCTTCAAAATTGGATCAGGTTGCAAGACTCTTTTTTGATTGGATAACTGGACTGGAGGGGAAACTTTAGCTACTCGATTTCCTTTTTTTTATTTACACTGGACAAACGTAAATCTTGTTTTCTTATTGATAGGTTATCATCCCATGGTTTTACTTGGGCTTGGAAGAAAAACCCCAACCTCCGGTTGGAGGTGCAGGAGTTGGGTTATGTGGTACTTGATGGGTGTGTCCTATCCATGGGATCCAACACTTGGAGGTCCAACCTTTCTAAGGACGGGTTGTTTTACGTTCATTGTATTCAAAAGCTTATTGACTCTAAGATTACTATTGCGGTTCCCAATCCGAAACAGTTTGGATCCATTAGCCCCTCTTAAAGTTGTTTGTTTTGTGTGGAGGGCTAGTATGGATCATATCCCCTTTTTCGTTGCCCTTTCAGACGAGGGCTTAGAGTGGCTTCTATCAAATGTCATTTGTGTACTAATGGGGATGATGAAACGGACCTCTTGCTTCTTAATTGTGATTTTGCTAAGGAAGTGTTTAACTGAATCTTTCGGTGGTGTAATGTTCCCTCTAACGGTTTCGTTTTGGTGTCAGACGCTTTGAACTTTGCTGCTAAATGGGGGAAATGCCCTAAAAATGAAGGATCCTTCTCTCCATCTTGTATGAAGCTTTTTGGAGTATTTGGAAGAGTAGAAATAATAAAATCTTCAAATTGGTTCACACCTCTTCCACCAAGTTCGCGGATGACATCATGATTATGGTGCTTGGGTGGGTTAAGTAGAGAGGTAGTTTGAGAATTGTAATTGGACCAATTGGTGGTGTTCCTTTTTAGCATCATCATCATGTAACTTTAGTTTGTTGTTCGGGGTTGGTGTCGTTTCGATCATATTGGTTTTTTGTTTGTTCGTTGATAGTCTTTTTCTTGTAAGGCTACAACCTTTGTTCTTTTTATTTTATGTTATTTTTAAATTTGGCAAAAAGACAAAAGGAATAATAATGAATTATGGATTAAACAATAACCACTTGCCATATTTTTAAAAAAGAAAATTGTAATATTTTGGAAACTGAAATAAAAAAAACATTAAAGTCGTGAGAGAGCATTAAAATCTTTTGAATCTTCTGCCATAGACACTTAAGATTCCTCGGTCATCAATACAGTATGATAAAGAAAGGGAAGTGGAAATCAGTTCTCATTATTTATCACCAATTTCTCTCTTGATAAACCCTCTCCTCAAAACATTTTCTCAGTAGAGTGTTCTTAATCCAAATGAAACTTCCATTAATTCAGGTACACCTTCACCTCTCTATCATTTTTCACCTTAAATTTCTTCTCTTTCTTGTTTAGGATTATGTTTTAGAAAAAGGGTTCTTGATTTTGAACTTCAGTGTTAATGAATATAACAGATTCCAAGTGTTTTCGATATTTTTCTGGTTAGGGTTTGGTTTCTTTGTTGCTTATCTGGTTTTTTCTCCTTACTCAATGGAAATTTGATTTACAATTCGTGCTCAGTTTTTGGTATCAAATATTTCATTTGGATACTCATTATATTGATTTTGTAAGAAAAACTATGGGATCCCATCCTAGTATTGCTCGCTATTGATGTATATCTATTGCGAATTTTTTTAAGTTTCATGAATGAAATTGCAACATTTCCGTTTTATGGAAAGTCTCCAAGTTAGAAATAGTTAAATATATATAATTGATTTTATCTTGACTACATCGACTGGGATTGATTTGGGATCACAAGATTCTTTTTCTTTTTTTCTTTTTTTATTTTTATCTTTCTTTTCAAAGTGAATCTTTTTAGGAAGAAGTACATGTTGTAAAGTTTACTTAATTTAGATTTATTCCTGACATTGATTATTTGGCTTGCCATCTCATCGTTGCTGATTCTTGCGCATTTTTCCTATAAATTTGCAGATAATTGAGAATTTCTTGCGAATCTAACCCGATTTAGGGTTATAAGAACTCTAAATTATGGCTGAAATAAGAGATGCATCCACTAAGGTCGATACAGAAGAAGATATATACACTAAAGATGGCACAGTTGATTACAGAAACAATCCTGCTAACAAGAACACCACAGGAACTTGGAAGGCGTGCCCTTTTATTCTTGGTATATCCTGTTATCTCAATATTCAATTTTGACTTTAGAGAGTCAAACTAGTACCTCGAATAGATAAATTTGAAGCAACTTATCTTAAATTTTGTAATTTCCAAATTAATCCTGCTAAAAGACCATTTTGACGATTGATTATGTTTAACAGGAAACGAATGTTGTGAAAGATTGGCATATTATGGAATGAGCACGAATCTTTTGCTTTATTTCAAAAATAACCTTCATCAACATAGTGCGACCGCTTCCAAAAACCTCTCGAATTGGTCCGGAACTTGTTATATCATGCCATTGCTAGGGGCATTTCTGGCAGATGCGTATTTAGGCAGATATTGGACCATTGCCATCTTCTCTATCATATATGTTATGGTAAACTTTAGATCCCTAACTTTATTTATCCACTCTTTAAAAAGAAACACTCATATATAGCTTACCAGATCTTTGTGTTTTCTAGGGAATGACTTTGTTAACAATATCAGCATCAGTTTCGGGACTTAAGCCAACTTGTATCTCAAAAGAGAATTGCCATGCTACCGATATAGACATTGCTTTAACCTTTTTATCATTGTATCTAGTGGCCCTAGGAACTGGGGGGATCAAACCGTGTGTCTCATCCTACGGTGCAGATCAATTTGATGATGCGGATGAGGTTGAAAAGAAGCACAAGAGTTCTTTCTTTAATTGGTTCTATTTCTCAATTAATATCGGTGCATTAATTGCATCATCACTTCTTGTTTGGATTCAAGATAATGTGGGTTGGGGTTGGGGGTTTGGGATTCCGGCTGTGGCCATGGCAATTGCGGTTGGGTCGTTCTTTTCCGGTACTCGATTGTACCGGAATCAGAAGCCAGGTGGAAGCCCGTTGACCAGGATTTGTCAGGTCATCGTGGCTTCCTGGAGGAAACGTAGGGTCAACGTGCCTGAGGACACATCGGTTTTGTATGAGACCACCGATGCAAAGTCTGCTATTGTTGGAAGCCGTAAACTTGACCACACCAAAGATTTTAGGTAATCAAATTATGGGTATCAACAAATAAAGTGTTGTCGGGATAAATTATGCGTCCAAAAATCATAAAATTATTTGAGGAAATATATCAAAGCAAGTTTTAGTTATAAAATTATTTGAGGAAATATATCAAAGCAAAATTTAGAAAAATAGAAAGTAGCTACGACTATATTAAGGTTGTGTTTGGCGTGCCACAGTTGGCTAGCTGATAAGTTAGCTTATTTTTCAAGTTTTTTTAAGTTGTCATGTTTGATATACCAAAAAGTAATTTATAAGCTAGTTTTTTTAAGAAAACTATTTAGAGTTCAGACTAGTTTTTTTAGGAGTTTTTTAGAAATTTTCAAATATATTCTTAATTATTATAAAAATCATATTTTTTTTAAAATATCGTTTTATGTTATTTTATATTAGTTTTTCAGCTATTTTTTTTTATCAATTGTCATTTTTTATCGGTCATAAACTATCAACTAGCTTTTTAAACTTTTTTCAAATATATTCTTAATTATTATTAAAAAAATTTAAAAATTTTAAATATTATTTTATGTCATTTTATATCATGCGGTTAGTTCAACTATTTTTATCGATCGTTGTTTTTTATCAGCTAAGTTATAAACTATCAACTAACTTTTTAGTTATTAAATCGAAAATAGTCTAAATAAAAAAATAAGAGTATTACACAAACTTTGTGATTTTCCCAAAAATATAAATCAATTTAGTAATTCTAAAATGTGTCATCGTCTTCTTGTAGTTTCTTGGACAAGGCAGCAATGGAGTTGCAGTCGGATCATGTGAAGGAATCCGTAGACCCATGGAGGCTTTGCACGGTGACCCAAGTGGAGGAATTGAAATCCATCATCAAACTGCTTCCGATATGGGCCACAGGTATCATCTTCAGCGCCGTTTACAGTCAAATGAGCAATCTCTTCGTTCTTCAAGGTTCTTACATGGACATCACGATCAACAACTTCGAGATCCCACCAGCATCACTCAGCATATTCGATACCCTCAGTGTAATTTTCTGGGTCCCGATTTACGACCGGATGATTGTACCCTTTGCCCGGAAATACACCGGCCACAAATCAGGAATCACCCAGCTTCAACGAATGGGAATAGGATTAGTAATTTCGATCTTCGCAATGGTATCAGCTGGTGTTTTGGAAGTAATCAGGCTCGGGATTGTGCGCAGAAACAACTATTACGATTACGAACACATACCCATGTCGATTTTCTGGCAGGTTCCGCAGTATTTCTTGATTGGGTGTGCGGAGGTGTTCACATTCATCGGACAATTGGAGTTTTTCTATGATCAAGCGCCTGATTCGATGAGGAGTTTGTGTTCTGCTTTATCGCTCACGACTGTTGCGTTAGGGAATTACTTGAGTTCATTGTTGGTGACGATTGTGATGAGTATTAGTACGAAAGGAGGGAAACCAGGGTGGATACCGGATAATTTGAATCGAGGGCAATTGCAGAATTTCTTCTGGCTTTTGAGTGTTCTAAGTGTGTTGAATCTGGGAGCTTATCTTCTTGTTGCTAAATGGTACACTTACAAGCGGCCATTGGGGACTCTTCGTTAGGAGGTATAGAATTGGTTTGTGGGAGGGTGTGGTTTGAACTTGTCAATTTGATGTTTGTTTAAGTTTCTGAAGCTTTTGTGTGCGTCGATTGTCATTGTAATGGTAAAGGTAACCAACAATAATGGGTGATATGAATATCAGAATATGATAAAGGAATGAATTACAAGAATTTGATGTTGTTGCTCGAATATGCATATTGAATCCTCCCAACTGGGCTGGAGTTGTAATCGAATTGGTTTTAATGGAGTCTGCTTAAGTTGGTGGAACACCTGGTGCTTAACTAAATAACTTGGAGAAAGCGTCATTCATTTAGTCGATTAAACAACGGATACTCGCAAATTTGACTGCATGTTTTTTCTTAGGATAATACTAAAAAACTAAATAATTTCAACTTCACAAAATGAGCACCGAATTGAAATGGTCAAATGGGTTGTCTCGGACCCAATAACTGATGCATACATGTCCATTTAAATGATCTTTTTAATAAAAATCTGAAATGTGGTAACCAACATTTCCTAGAACAATGTTTTGGATATTAAATAGAATATGTCCAATAATCTCTTTGACTGGATAGTGAAGTATACAGCGAAATACATACATCAGTAGTTGAGTACAAGGCCATTTGTCCCGAGAGACAACATTATGAAATAGACTTGCACAAAATGACCGGTCTCGGACCGAACCAGAAAAAAGACCTAGACTGGACCGGTCTAAAACAAGATCGGACCGAAAAAAGACCAGCTCGAGACCGTCCAAGACCAGTCCAAGAAAAAACGGACTGTTCTGAGACCAAAGAAAGAAAAACCGGACTATTCTGAGACCAAAAAAAGACTGACCATTCCGAGACCGACACAAGACCGGAGACCGACCCGAGGCCGAGACCGATCTCAAAAAAGACCGGAAGCCAAAGTTAATAAATATATATATTTTTGTTTAATTACACAATTTTTAATCACACTATCTAACTTGATTTCTTTTTTTCTTTTATTATATTTTAGTGTATTATTTTTAATAAAGTTTAAATTATCATTTTGGTGTTAATCATACATTTGTTAAAGGAAAAACTCGAAACCGAAACTACAAAATCAACAAATACCAAAACAAGGCCGAAAAGACCCGAAAACCGAATCAAAAAATGTGCAAAGGAAGACTGCGAGACCGAACCGAAAAAGACCAAGACCGATCCCAGAAGAGATCGACCGAAAGAGACAGAAAAGATTGGACCGAAAAAAGACCGACACGAGACCGGACGTGACCGATCCTAAGAAGGTCAGACTGCGCCGAGACCAACCACAAAAAGACCGGACCATTTCGAGATCGACTCGAGACTGGTCCAGGACCGCAAATGTGTAGGTCTACTACAAAAGAGGCTACACATTTGGGCTAATACACACTAAATACAAATATGCTAACATCCTTCACAGTTTGATTGGGAGGAGATTGACTAATACACACTAAATACAAATATCCTAACATCCCTCGCAATTTGATCGGTAGGAGATTGACTAACATTCAAACTAGAACGGAAATCCGTGAATAAACTCTTAGGAAGACCTTTGGTGAAGATATCGACATATTGAGCGGTGGATGGAACGTGAAGTACGTAAATATGGCCGAGAGCAACTTTGTCACGAACAAAGAGAATATCAATCTCGATGTGCTTTGTCCTTTGATGTTGAACCAGATTGGAGGACATATAGACCGTGCTAATGTTGTCACAATAGACAATGGTTGCCGTAGGAGTAGGACAACATATCTCAAGTAAAAGATTATGGATCAAAGACATCTCTGCAACAGCGTTGGCAACGCCGTGGTACTCGACTTCAACATTGGATCAGAAGATGCAACCTTGTCTTTTGGAGGACCATGAAATGAGGTTGACCACGAGAAATACATAGTATCCAGAGGTAGATCGATGAGTGACTGAACATCCCCAGTCAGCATCCAAATAAGCAACTAGAGACTCAGTGGGGTGGGGGTGGGGGCATGTATCTGAAGTCTGTGATCTAAAGTACCCCGTAAGTACCGAAGAATCCTTTTTAGAGCATGAAGATAGGGCCCACGAGGATCATGCATGTACATACATATTTGCTGGACAACAAATGCAATGTCGGGTCTCGTGAAGGTGATATACTGGAGCACTCCCGCAAGACTACGGAAGGAAGTAGGATTCGCAACTAGAGAACCGATGAAGTCCAATTTGTAATCTGGTTCGACAGGAGTACGATAAGGATTACAGTTACCATGTTGGCTCGGTTAAGTATCTATGTCGCATACTTTTGTTGAGATAAGAAAAGACATGTAGATAAGCGAACAACATAGATACACAAAAAATAGTTAAGCGACCCAACATCTTTCATGGCAAACTCATGGTTGAGTCTGGTTGTGATTTTCTAAAGAAGACCTGTAGAAGATGTTGTAAGAATAATATCGTAAACACACAATAATAAATAAGTTGTCTCCTCAGCAGTGTGCATGATGAATAGAGAAAGATTTGTACGATTTTGCTAAAAACCAACTGTTAGGGCATGTTGAGCAAAACAGTGGTACCAGGCTCTCGAGGCCTGCTTCAGGCCATATAAGGATCAATCAAGGTGACATACATGATTTGGGAATTGAGTGTCTTGAAAACCAGGCGGCTAATGCATATATACAATCTCCTGTAAATGGTTGTGAAGAAACGCATTCTTTACATCAAGCTGGTGACTGTGTCAATGTCTCGAGACCACAATACTGAGAATACCGTGTGTCACAACTAGGAATTTTGATGCTTTGTAACAACAACAATGATAACATTTGTGAACCAAAAATGTGAAAGCATGTATGATGCTTATTCAATAACAATAAAACTTCCATCAAACACTCTATACAAGCACTTCAAATAGTCAACAAAGAATTGGAAACCCAAGAAATCCCGGTTTAAGTCCATTATGGACTAGGACTTCCTTATCGGGCCTAATGGGCCAATATGTATCTAATTTGACTATTATGGGCTTAGAACTCTTATATGGGCTCTAAATGGACCCGCTTTCATGAAACTTAACATTTTGGGTCATAATAGATCTAAAATGGACTAGTTAATCTTTAATGGGCCTTATTGGGCCACAACAAATCCAATTAGCTTTAATGGACTCAAATCCATTCCTTTATGCTAGATTTGGGCCATGAATCGCCTCCAAGGACCAATTGGGCCGAAAACCATCAAATTGGGCCTCATACTATAGAAATTAAGCACAAAAGGCCCAAAACACTTCTTCTCTCTCTCACTCTCGACCCAAAGTAAAAAAAAAAATTAATGGAGGAATTAAGGGGAAGATGACACCTCACCTTTGTTTAGGGGACAACCAAGCTTAGTATACAACATACAACAATGTAATCACATGTATCTATGCAAAATCCCTCTTTTTCTTCCTCCTTCCCCTACTCTCGGCCGAAACCAACTCAAGACACATCCACACACTCTCAAAAATCTCTCTCAAACACATAAGAACACCCTCCTTCTTTTCATCCAAATTTTCGAGAATTAGATGCATTCCAAGGAGTTTTTCATTCAAAAATCATTTCAAGTTACAAATCTTTGGTAAGTTCTTACTTAAATCCAAAGTTTAACTTCTATACCTCATCAAAAATCATCTTTTAATTCATTCAACTTCATGATCATACTCCTTAGAAGCAATCTAAGCTCAAGGACTTCTAAAGAAGCTTGTTAGGCCGAAATCTTCTCTCAAATCTTCATCAAAACCAAATCCAAACCTCAAGATGAGTTCATACCCCTCTATTTTCGGTTTTTATATGTTTTATGGGGGAGAATACAAGTAAAATGTGTAGATCTATGTGTATTTGTATGTTACGTGTGATTTCTTGTGTATATGTGGTAAATATGTGCCAAAAATGAAAGATATTTCGAGATCCATAGTTCATGAGGGAAAAATATGTGATCTAGGATGTATTAAACATAACTAGTTAAGAAAATCTACCATATAAGGGTTAAAACAAACAAGTTACAACATAAGACTCATTATTGGCTTATTTTTGTCATATAAGCAAAGGTTTGGGAAAATATTGTCATTCACGTTTTTCTTAAGGACTAAAAGAGTCAAAACAGTAAAAATGAATGTTTTTATGAATATCATACTCTTTTAAGGGCTAGAAATGTAATTTATAGCTTAATGGGCCCAATGAGCCAAAACTTGCGAAAATTACAACCTTCAAGGGGCTGAAGTGATAAACTTCTCAAAACAGGGGGTAAAAGGGTGAATAAAACAATTTCAGTGGTTAAAATGATGTAATTTCCAAACAAGGATTAAAATTGTAAACTTTTCGGATTTTGGGCCAAAATTGTAAAAGTTGCAAAAAGTTTGGGCTTTAACCGAAAAATACTTTTCTGGAAGGGCTGAAACTGCCAAAGAATAAGTTTTGAGCTAAGAATATCACTTGAACAAGTCTTTGGGTCAAAAGTGTCAAGAAAATCTTTTAAGGGCTTAAAATGTCTCTTTATTTTGTATAAAGGACTAAAATTGTCAATTTTACCAAAGAATGGTTGAAAGGGGTTCAAACCAAGATTTTGAGTCAATTATTTTATTTTTAAGATATTTGAGTTAAAATAAAAATATCAAACTACAATTCATGAAAATGGAAAGATGAAAATACGTATAATTCCAAACATCGTTAAAAATAACCGACCGACCTTGTTCTGGTCCGAAATTAACAATCACCCAATCAAACTTTACAACAATTAAACTATACCTAAAACAAGTAAACATTCAAATATTTGGGCTTGAAAGTTCCAATCATGCTTGTTGGGCCTTTGTGACCCATTAACATGATTTTTGGGCCCAAGGGATAATAATAAATGTTATTGGGCCTTCTATGACCCAATTTCATATTTAAGGGACCCTCAATGGCTTTTAAGTGCTATTGGGTCTTAGTGGCCCATTAGCATTGCTAGTAAGGTCCAAGTAAATCAAATGCGAAATGGGCCAACGTGTCCTTCGTATACCCAATAGCCATAAATAATTCGGGGGATTAATGGGACCTTGTAATCCTCTTCTCCCCGTTTATTAGGCCTACCTTCAATTCAGTAAACATATACAAGTTTTTAATCAATGATGATCAAATTCATGTTAGATTTAGTTAGTAATAGCAGGCGGCACCTCTATGGGTCGTCTGTAGTCTATAGTTATTGATGGGTTTTGGCCATATGAACATTCCTATGTGCACATACAAACCCTAATGCTTGGATCTAGGTTTCTCTAATTGAACATGCATTGAATCCAAGACTTCTAATGACTATTAGAGTATAATAACATAACAAATCAGATTTGAAAGATTACCTTGAATCACTTGCTTGAATCTTCTTGTCCTTGGAGCTTTAAAGTCACAATTGTCACTCCTCTAATGGCTTACAAACACCAACTAGCAAGAGTATGATTATAGAGAGAGGAGAGAGGAGAAAAAATCGGCCAGGGTTTCTTTAGAGACAAGAGTGTCGATTTCCCTTAACCCCTAGGGTCTATTTATACTAATAAGGCTCATAGGGTTTCACCCTTAAATCCTAATTGGATAACTTAGGCCTTAAGCAATCCAATACCCTAATGATAAGCCTTGGACGATTTTAAGGCCTATCCTAAGCCCTCAAAACTGTCCCCCTTTATCTTTAAGGAATTATAGCCCAAAGTACAACTATCATACAATTGACAGTTTATGCCCCTTTATTCAATTAATCTCTTTAAGTCACCAAATTAATTCCTAATTAATTTATGACTTATATTAATCAAATAATAATAATATTATTCCTTATATTATTCTTATAATATATTAATAATATTTCTTCTCTCATTATAAATCATCCTGTCAAGTTGCTATGGTGAAGGCAACCCAAAAGGACCATGCACAATCGGGTCAAGTACTTGCCTAATATAGTTATAGCCTTAGACACTATTCCAACAGTCTCCCACTTGGATAAGTCTAGTAACTATATACAAGTATAATCCGATTAGCAATCGTAGCTCTCAAAGACGTTGTCAAACTCTGATCTTATCAATCTTGTCCTTTAGATAAGGGATCGTACAGTCCTCTGTTTAGATATCATGCAAACATTTACATGGAACTAATTGTCTAACATTTGGTTTCTCGATCTCAGATTTATTTGACATAGAACTTAATCGAACACATCAATTCAGTTCTGACCGGGCCCGACACATAAGTCAAATCAAATCATCGAGCGGCCGAGATATCGCTTTTACCCTCTTAGGAAAAAAGTAACAGATAAACTTTGACTTATATGCATTTACTTATTCATTAATCAACTATACACAACAAAGCGTTTTATAACATCAAGTTACTGATGCGGTTTCGCATTATCAATGTACAACCAATTAACAAATAACAAACCATATATCTAGGTTTTAAGACCATATGATATTATCGTCTTGCGATCATCCTTTTTATCACATTCCATAAGGTGATTCCAGCAAGCACGGGTTTGTTCCAATGCTCAAAACTAGTTCATAAGCACTCATGAACGTTGCAGCAAACTTTTGCTATGTCTAATACCATTTAGACAATCTACACACCAATTCATGACAATCTTCTTTCATACCTACTTCCAACATATGAACGATTGTGGATAATTTGAATAATTCGATTATTCTTAATAAACTCAATTATTCTGGAAGTCAAAACATGCAAAGTGAAACAATAGTTAAACAATTAACATAAGACGGTAACATTACTCATAAATAATACTCTTTTATTTAATCATCAAATGTTAATTACATTTATCTATTACACGTTTCTTATACTATCTAATCTATACTAATATCATCCTTCAGCCCAATACTCCTAGCATGCTGTGAGTGCTTAACCCTACTCAGTCCCTTCGTAAGAGGATTGGTTGGGTTATCTTCTGATGATATCCTCTTAACCACGAGTTGTCCTTCTTCTACATGATGTCTAATAAAGTGATATTTTCTGTCGATATGTCTAGATCTACCATGATCCCTCAGTTCCTTGGTCAAGGCAACCACTCCTTCATTATCACAGAAAATATCCATGGGCTCCTTTATGGCAGGTACAACTCCAAGATCACCGATGAAGTTCTTCAACCATATTGCCTCTTTCGACGCCTCGCTCGCTGCAATGTACTCTGATTCGCACGTTGAATCAGCTACGGTTTCCTGCTTGGAACTTTTCCAAGTTACTGCTCCTCCATTCAGGGTAAAGACCCAGCCCGACTACGAACGGTAGTTGTCCCTGTCGGTCTGAAAGCTGGCGTCACTATACCCTCGCACCTTCAAGTCATCACTCCCTCCGAGGACTAAAAACCATTCCTTTGTCCTCCAAAGGTACTTAAGGATATTCTTAACCGCAATCGAATGGGCTCTGCCAGGGTTCCCTTGATATCTGCTAACCATGCTCAAAGCAAAGGCTACATCAGGGCGAGTACAAGTCATAGCATACATGATTGAGCCAACTGCGGAAGTGTATGGTACTCGACTCATTTCTGCTATTTCAGCTTCGGTACTCGGACTTTGAGTCTTACTCAACTTGGCATTACTTTGTATTGGTAATTCTCCCTTCTTCGAGTTTTCCATACTAAAACGTTTTAGTACTTTATCTAAGTAAGTGTTCTGACTAAGTCCTATTAGTATCTTACTTCTTTCTCTCACTATCCTTATTCCCAAAATATAGGAAGCCTCTCTGAGGTCCTTCATAGCGAAGCACTTCCCGAGCCAGGACTTAACCTCCTGCAGTGTCGGGACGTCGTTTCCTATGAGTAGTATGTCGTCGACATACAAAACGAGGAAGCTTACTATACTCCCACTGGCTTTGACATATACACATGATTCATCTTCGCTTCGTACAAATCCAAACTCTTTGACTTTCTCATCAAAGCAAAGATTCCATCTGCGAGATACTTGCTTAAGTCCATAAATGGACTTCTCAAGCTTACACACTCTACTCGGATGCTTCAGATCCACAAAACCCTCTGTCTGAGCCATGTAAACATCCTCAGCCAATTTCCCATTAAGGAAAGCGGTCTTGACACTCATTTTCCAAATCTCATAATCATGAAATGCGGCAATTGCTAGCATCACTCTAATAGATTTTATCTTCGCAACTGGTGAGAAGGTCTCATCATAGTCAACTCCGGGAGTTTGAGTAAAGCCCTTCGCAACCAATCGCGCTTTATATGTGTGTACGTTTCCATCCACGTCGGTCTTCTTCTTGAAGATCCACTTGCACCCAACAGTCTTACGTCTGGGTACATTATCAACCAAATTCCAAACTTGGTTATCATACATGGATTGGATCTCGCTGTCCACTGTCTCCTTCCATTTTGTAGACTTCGGGCCTGCCATGGCTTCATTATAGCTTATTAGATTCATCTAGATTTATTAGTGTACCATCACTAATATACGTGTCCCCTTCGGTAGTAATATGAAAACCATAAAACTGGGGTTGAACTCTAACTCTTTTGGAACGTCTAAGAGGTAATGACTCGTCAATCGGTTCAACCGAAGTTTCCTCCTCGGGTTGAGTGCCAGCGGTAGAGGTTCCTTCATCTATCGACTCTTGAATCTCTTCAAGCTCGATTTGCCTCCCACTGTCTCCTTGGATTATGAGTTCTCGCTCTCGGAAAACTCCTCTCCTCGCAACGAAGACAACATTGTCCTTCGGTCTATAGAAGAGATATCCAAAGGATTTCTGCGGGTAGCCGATGAAAATACATCGCTCACTACGAGGTTAAAGCTTGTCGTGAGTATCTCGTCTTATGAAAGCCTCACAACCCCAAACCTTGATATGTGCTAACGAGGGAGCTTTCCCTGTCCACATCTCGTGAGGTGTTTTGGCAACCTTCTTAGTAGGGACTCGGTTAAGGATATGGGCAGCAGTCTCTAAGGCATACCCCGAGAATGAGATAGGTAGTGAAGCACGACTCATCATAGAGCGGACCATGTCTAACAAGGTTCGATTACGCCTTTCTGCCACACCATTCAACTGCGGTGTCCTAGGTGGCGTCAATTGTGAAACTATTCCACACTCCTTGAGATAGTCGTGGAATTCAAGACTTAGGTACTCTCCTCCTCGATCGGATCGAAGCATCTTGATTTTCCTGCCCAATTGATTCTCCACTTCATTCTTGAACTCTTTGAACTTTTCAAACGTTTCTGACTTTTGCTTGATTAAGTAGATATACCCATATCTACTATAGTCATCGGTAAAAGTCACATAGAAGCGGTTCCCATTCTTTGTGGTTGATCTAAACGGTCCACATACATCGGTATGTATGACGTCATTAGATTTAATTGTGTATATACCTGCGAAAGATGGCTTGATCTTTCCTTCCCTGATGGCTTGCAGGTAGTCTGGGCAGCTTCTCTTCCAATGCCCTATTTTATGGCAGTGGTGGCACTCTGCCTCCTTTGGGTTAGGGTTAGGCTTAGCGGGATCAACTTTGGTTCCACTAGAAGAGGAACCATATCGGGACTTTCCCTTGCGGTGGCTCTTAGACGGAGCCTTCCTCTTCTTGCCCAATGGCCAAAACAGGAGCAGCGGGTGGATTGGGAGTGGGTGCAACAAACTTGTCCTTGAGGTTGCTCTCAGCAACCCTAAGGAGACCTTGGAGCTTACTTAGGGTGACCTATTCCTTGTTCATGTGGTAGGTCATCCTAAATTGATTGTAACACGGAGGCAAGGAGTGAAGCACCATGTTGATTGCCAATTCTTCCCCAAAGTCAACATTCAACTTGCGAAGACGATCGACATACCTTTGCATCTTTTGCAGGTGCACGGTTAGAGATTCTCCATGACCCATCTTAGCGGAGATCATGTTAGTGAAGATCTCGTAACGTTCCTGCCTCGCGTTTTGGTGGTATCTCTCCAACAAGTCTTTGTGCATTTCGTACGGATACATGTCCTCATAGGACTTTTGGAACTCAGCGTTCATTGTGGCTATCATGATGTAATGAACCTTCTTCGCATCACGTTCATGAGTCTTAAAAGCAGTCATTTCAGTCGGAGTAGCGATTTCTGGGTTGATCTTCTCGAGCTTCTCATCGAAAACATACTCCTTGTCCTCGCAGCGAGCAATCGTGCGAATGTATCTTATCCATTCGCTAAAGTTCGTCCCATCGAAAGTCACCTTTTGGCAAAGGCTCATCAATGTGAACGAGCTAGCAGCAGCGTTGTTCGCGTTCGACATCTACAAATAGAAAGGACAAAGATAGATTAGAATTTGAATCCCTAATTATCACCCAATAAGAAAAATTAGGGCTAGGATCCAACAACAATATTTACATATTAGAAAAGGGATGCCATAATCTAACATGCAAACAATTTGATGGTAAGTGAATGACGATTCACTAATTCTCCACCATGAAAACATAACTTTAAGTTCTAAATGTATTGAGAATTCCTAGGTTTTAATGAGATTCATTGAAACCTTTCAATGACATGTTTAAATCTCGATATGCCCCTCTCGTTTGTGACTGGGATACCGAGGATCACAAAGTGGGTGTGAATTACCATGCAAATTCACACGGTGCCTTCATTGTAATAATCACCTATTCGATGTGCCGGTAAACCACACACGCTCCATCGAACTATGATAAACAATGAATCACCCTTTGCCACCTTTGCTTAGAACCAATTAGTGTGTCGGTAAACCACACATGCTCCACTAACTTCTTAGCAAGGGTGAAAAGTGTAATTTCATAGGATTGCATCAATTCACTTTTCCTAAAGTAACTAGGATTGAGAATTTTTGAAAAAACATGTAGTTACTTTGTATTTCATATTATACTTTTAATGAGGAGATGAGGTTGCCCTATCCTACCCGTTCGGCTAACAAACCTCCACCGATCAAGCAAGCGGTGGGTGTGAGTGTACACCCATTAAGCGCCATTTTATAGGCAACAACCTTATACCCACCTTATAGACCGGCTTCGTGAATGAGGCCTACTAACAGTAAGACTAACATTTTTAATTATACACATATATATATATATATATATATATATATATATATATATATATATATATATATATATATTAATCTTGTAATATTATATTAGTATAGGGTTGAATTTTAAACTTGTAAAATTCTAGGGTTTGAAATTTAAATTGTCTAAATTAAACTTTTAATCACAAAACATAAATTTCAAAACTTGAGGGCAAGTTTTAAACTTTTCAAACATAGGGGATCAAATAACAAATAATCTAAATTCACATTTAATCACATAATTATCTATATTTGATTTATTTAATTATTTCTTGCAAAACAATTTACCAATTTAATTAAAATAATTAATCAATTATCATATAAGGAAATTAATATTTAATTAATTGATGAATATCTTCAATTAGGTCAAAAATATACTCAAATATATCATAAAATCAGATTTATATTGACCTATTAAGATTATGGTAAGTATCCAAAGGATAAACAGCAAGAAATCCCGAAATTAGCTCTTTCTGACGCTCGGACTCGCCGAGTACCTCAATGGACTTGCCGAGTTGAGCCTACTTGCCGACTCCACTATGGGACTCGCCGAGTCCATCATGCATAAACACAAAATTCGAATTTTGCAAGCAACAAACAAGCAACCAATGCATCAATTCAATAGAAACCAATCTAGGCTCTGATACCACTGATGGGTTTTGGCCATATGAACATTCCTATGTGCACATACAAACCCTAATGCTTGGATCTAGGTTTCTCTAATTGAACATGCATTGAATCCAAGACTTCT
This sequence comes from Lactuca sativa, assembly GCF_002870075.4. Lineage (NCBI taxonomy): Eukaryota > Viridiplantae > Streptophyta > Magnoliopsida > Asterales > Asteraceae > Lactuca > Lactuca sativa. The sequence goes on along the minus strand of NC_056627.2, from coordinate 343,519,821 downwards.
AATGACTATTAGAGTATAATAACATAACAAATCGGATTTGAAAGATTACCTTGAATCACTTGCTTGAATCTTCTTGTCCTTGGAGCTTTAAAGTCACAATTGTCACTCCTCTAATGGCTTACAAACACCAACTAAAAAGAGGATGATTATAGAGAGAGGAGAGAGGAGAAAAAAATCGGCCAGGGTTTCTTTAGAGACAAGAGTGTCGATTTCCCTTAACCCCTAGGGTCTATTTATACTAATAAGGCTCATAGGGTTTCACCCTTAAATCCTAATTGGATAACTTAGGCCTTAAGCAATCCAATACCCTAATGATAAGCCTTGGACGATTTTAAGGCCTATCCTAAGCCCTCAAAACCGTCCCCCTTTATCTTTAAGGAATTATAGCCCAAAGTACAACTATCATACAATTGACAGTTTATGCCCCTTTATTCAATTAATCTCTTTAAGTCACCAAATTCATTCCTAATTAATTTATGACTTATATTAATCAAATAATAATAATATTATTCCTTATATTATTCTCATAATATATTAATAATATTTCTTCTCTTATTATAAATCATCCTGTCAAGTTGATATGGTGAAGGCAACCCAAAAGGATCATGTACAACCGGGTCAAGTACTTGCCTAATATAGTTACAGCCTTAGACACTATTCCAACAGTTATAATCAAAGTCCTGGAGGGAGAGCGACAGTTTGTGTATAGATCTATACGGGGGTGACTCCCCCACACCTCAGATGTTCGCTACAGTTAGACTCGGCCAGTCTAGGGTGACAAAATCTTAATATCAATTCTGACGTTCGTTTGAATGCCAAGACAGACGAACTAGTCATTATCATGTATGGTTATAACAACTCAAAATTAAACAAATCTAACACTATCCGAGTAATCAGGGAAAATTCATAATTATTCGTCGTGACGGTATAACAATTTGAAAGAATAATATTTTTCTTTATCGGAAAACATCGGGTTTTTCGAGGAAATCAACACCATTCAATTGTATTTTTCAATAACTATAATGAAAAACCTTTCATTTATACACGCTTTGAAATCATTCATGCATAAACCTATGGATCTTCACACTTTGGTATGAATAATTGTCTTTTTCAGAAAATATCGGATTTTCTGGGTTTTATAAACTATACAAACATTTTCAAAACAACCATGCTTATGAACTCACCAACATTCCATATGTTGACGTTTTTCAAAATAACTTGTATTCTCAGGTAACAAGTAGGTCGAGGAGTAACACCAAGTATGTTAGGGTATTATGCTTTTGGAAAAACTATCAAACAATTTATATTATGGATATGTAATGATTAAACAATGTACTTGATGTGAACAATGTCAGTTCTAATGTGTTGATGCATGGTGATGTTTATTTTATGATTCATGTATATTCATTGTGATGATATTCAATTTAAGTCACGCAAGCCCTCGGACGTTTCCGCCGTCTGGTTCGGCGGTGTGACAGCATGCATGGTATTCGCTTTAACAAACAAAATAAATGTCTCATCACAATCAATACCATGTTGCTAACTACGTTCGTTCGCTACTAGTATGGCTTTGTAGCGATATATATATATATATATATATATATATATATATATATATATATATATATATATATATATCTTCATTAAACTTATGGCGAAACAACTACATAGATATGACAATATTGACCCTGGCGGGTTAAGGAACAATATTCCAAGTCTTATTTGAGATAAGTTCACTATACTCGTCGTGCATGTCCTGATGCCAGTTCGGGTCCTCAATAGCCTGCAGGTGTGACTGTTTGATATGGAAAAGGAAGAGACATGAAGATTAAGTTTACGAATGGGTTTGACGAGGATGGGGTGAAGGTGCAGATTTGGTGGGGGAGTGAAAGAAGGTGGAGTTGGTGCAGATGAATTTGGAAATGTGTGGGTCGATCAGGTGAATAGGAAGTAGTAGCTGAGGAAGTATGAAAGTGAAAGGGTAAAGGGCTATCGGATATGTCATCGAGAAAGTCATATGGTGGAGGATCGTTTGGGGTGACGGCTTGGAAGGGAAATGTGTTTTCGTCAAAAATAAAATGACGAGAGAATATGATATTGCAGTTGGAAAGATCAAGGCATCAATAGCCGCGATGATGGGTTGGATACCCAAGGAAAACGCACAATGATGATCATGGTTCAAGCTTGTGAGAGGTGGTGTGATGAAGGAAGAAAGGACATCCGAATATGTGAAGGTGTGTATATCTAGGGTGCTTTGCTAACATAAGCATCGAGCCTCCTGTCTCACAGGTGTTAACGTATCCCTATGGGGAACGTCAAGAAAGAATTCAAACTGACACTGGGCTTGGCCTAGTCTAAAGCCAAGTTCTGGCCTTCGCCAATGCGGAGAGTGCTGATATGGAGGTTAAGGTGCAGAACTGCACCTTAACCCCTTCTTTAGGATGTTTCATCCCAGAAAACGTGGAACCAATCAGAGAGTCCCACTCGCCCATTAGACGATAGCCACGATCTTCATAAACGTTTAGGAGATTCCCTCCCATCCAATGTGGGAATGAGGCAAAAGGCGTGACGAAGGACCCTCCAATATGGATCCGCCACGGCGCACCTCACGAGGGAATCCTCAATAGAATCGGTTAAGGGACACGCCTCTAAAACAGGTATAAAAGGATCCATCTTCCTTACAAGGAAGGGGACGGAATTCTCTCTTCCCTGCAATCTTCTACCACCTTTCTCAGATCTCATACTAACTTGATCGTTGGAGCTTCGTCCTAGGAACTCTTCCCGTGCATTGACTGATGGTCATTTCTCTCTTTTTCACTATGATAACAGGAGACGATACTCATACGAATCCCCCCTGCAGTTCCGATTTCATCCTCTCCAGCATATCACAACATTTGGCGGCATCCAGGCATATCTTTAGAATGATACATCCACAAAACAAAACAAGAAAAAAAAACAATGGCGGATGATATCCCAGGAACATCAGGAGCGGCGGTGAAAAGCCCATTGCGCCCAATGCAGTCGCTTGATGGCGGGCAAACTTCCATTCAAGAGGAGCACGCCTCAAGCTGCACACTGGTCTCACAAACACGGTCCAGTTCTACAGCCGAAACGGCGGCAACTTACATCGCCCATCTATGGCGACCAACAACCAGCACAACCCCACAAATTGCAACTCCACAAATCATCGCAACGCAACAATCAGAGGTCCCTGCATCACAACAACAATCCTTCCCGCACGTTTCTGCACTGGAACCTGGATCCCTCACAACATTCAGCCACAACCACAATATTCCTTGGTGGTCCACCCACACACCACCATGGCAGGGTTGTGTCATGTGCCGATATTTGCACAGCAACCGCTGAGCTTCAACCAACTTGCACAACAGACACCAGGTGCAACCCCTGCACTGTCTCAGCCGCAAGTAACATGCATGCAAACTTCATCCAGCCAGGAACCTGACCCTTATGGGTCCAGCGTCCAGTTCTCGGTAGCATCCGAATTCAACCCCTTCATGACAACCAGTCAGCAGTTGAACCCGTACACACAACAGTACACAGGAGCAAGCCCATATCTAGTTCCTCCGGTAGGGCAATATGCAATCCAGAACCTTGAATTGTAGCCAAACCTACAACAGTATCAGCCATACATCTCGTAGGTAGCCACGCATAACCAGATGTATGCGAGCCCCTACCAGATGCAACAACACATGGCTCATGGTGGTATGTCATATTCATACATAGACAACCCCATGCGAAGCGCATGTTCCAACTTCAACCATGAACTCCTGTAGTATGAGGTCTCGCATACTGCGATGATTCCAAACATGTCAAAGTATGATGGCACTATAGACCCAGATGACCACATCGACAACTACAGGTGGACGATGACATCTCTTAAGATGGACCGCCACTTCACCTGCATGTATTTCCCTTGTACCTTAACAGGAAACACAGGCAAGTGAATCAAGTCTCTAAGGCCAGGCAATATCTCAAGCTTTGGGCAACTGAAATACCTTTTCCTCAACAACTTCATACAATTGAGAAAAAGAAAAGGAGATGACAACTCTGTGATGGCGTGCAAACAAAAAGGAGAATCGGACCGTGACTACTATGATCGGTTCACGCTAGCTACCCTGAATGTCCGGGGACATGAAGAATTCCTGGTCACAGGCGCCTTTGCCCAAGGTCTGCTTCTAGGACCACTATCAAGAAAAATGCAAGGAACAGTTCCCCGATCCAGGGACGAACTCAAGTTGTGTGTGGAAAAATACTTGCGTCAAATCGAGGGGGAGGGACAAAAAGAGGCCAATCTCAAGTTCATGGCCAATGCTCACCTTAAACAGGAGGAAATTGCACCCCAGCCAAGCCCGATTCAACAAGAAAAGCAAGACGGCAACCAGCATAGACACAACCCTCATTCCAGGCACATATCACAACGGCATAGACCATTCAATATGGATGATAACAGAAGTAGCCACACCGATGTCCACACAATCAATAAGACTCCAGCCAAGGAGAACAAAGAAAAGACCAAGTTATGTGAGTACCATCGAAGCAAAACACACAATACCAACGAGTGTACAGTATTGAAGCAAGATATTGATGAGAAACAACTAATGGGAAATATAGTCGACATAGCGAAGGGCCTCAGGGCGAGATTTGACGGGGAGAATCACCAGCCTAAAAATCAAAAAGATGGGGCAAGGATAATGAAAGAAAGGTCGAGATACTCACCATCACAGGTCCCACCCATGTAGCAATCGCCAGAGCCAGCGTGTGGGTGCGCAGGTATACCACCAAAATATCCTCAACATAACATTTTTCAATGCACGATCCCCTACCAGAGCACTGGGAGAGCACTGGGATCTGAACGATCCTCTACACATCACCGGTTTCATTAGCCAGAACCGTGTTGAACAAGTATACATCGATACCGGAAGCAAGGTCAACATGATTTACGAACACTGCCTTCAGCAGTTACCGATTAAATGGAAAAAGCACATCCAGTTATGACGCCAGGGCTCGTTAGTTGGGTTCACCGGTCATGGCATCTAGCCAACAAGAACAATCACACACCTATTTACATTGATCAGTCATGATGGAACCAAACGAATAACAAAGGCGCTCGAATTCTCGGTTGTTGACCGCCCGACTAATCACAATATCCTACTAGGACGGCCGACACTGTTCCAGCTGTAGGCAATCCCGTCTACTTTTCACTGTTTCCTCAAATTCAGCACGGATGACAGATCGGCAATGACCATGGCCGCTAAGTCGGGTAATAGATGTGATACCCAACGAGGAATGAAACGAGAAACCCAATCAGCTCGGAGCGAAGGTCGCCAGAAGGTGGAAAATCCACAGCGGAAAGCAGCACAAGCGCTATCCCGCGAGCCCACAAAAGACAAAGAGGTGCATTCAACCGAATCACAACTCCTCTCCCCCAAAGGGAAGAATGCACCGAACTAACGATGAATCAGCCAAAGTATGAAGCTAAAATCGCAAAGCATAAAAGCGCCTACTCATAGGCAAAGGCACTAGCCAGACCCATAACCGATGGTCGAGCCGTGCTCGACCAGAGAGTGATTCGAGACTCAAAGTACATTTTGGCCAATGCAGAATATGAACCAAAACCCCGAGGAATGAAGGAAATGGGCACCAAAATCACCGAAGCCAGGGGCAGAGTGCTAATCCACAAACTTCCCTATGGGAGAAAACTAACAGGTGCCCTTGACACACTAAACAACACCCCATGCAACGGCGTGAGACGCAAGGTAGATAGACACGATAGACAGCGCAGGTGGCACTCCCACTAGGCCACAGGGAGGCACTTCCCAAGGTTGTGTCCCACACTGTATCGAGAAGAAAGGGAAGTTCAGGCACCTCCAGAGTATGAAAAACGAAGTTCATCTCTCTCATGCTATGCACCACCAACAGCGACAAAAGGAAACCCCATCAAGAAGCACTTGCCACAGATAAAGCACAAAAACACAACAAAAGTGAGGTAGCCATAGTAGAAAACTCAATCCAAAATAAAGCAGAGGCCTAAAAAAAGGAGTATGGTCGAACTCGCCCCAGGATAACTATACTCCATGTATCGAAGTGAAGACCGGGCATATGCCCCGACACTTAGACATTCAAGGTCTATTGTCTTAAGTCTTTCTTTCCTTTTCAAGAAATAATATAATTTGCATTTTGAAAAAGCTTTCCAGAATTTTGTATTGCAAAAACACAAAGCATGGAGGTTGCATATATTTTCCAAGTAGCAACAAAGGATGATCACCTATGCTACTTGTGCAAAATCCATGCAAGGATGCAACCGTAGGTCTTAAAAGAGTCATAATCGTTACCTACAATGTGCCGATAACATCTCAGAACTGAGAATGTATAAATCAAAATTAATGGCACAGTACAAGAGGTTCTAAAAGATTCATAACCTTTCTCCTAATATCATAACAGTAAAAGGTCTTGAGGTGATGATCTCAGCCTATGTATTGGCAGATTAGACCATACAAGTCCACAACAACGACTAACATTTTACGGCTTCACACAATAAGGCTACCTAAGCATACAAATCAACGGAGCATGGCTCAATAATAGCAGTCATACGATGTCTGAAGCACACATTAGCCAATTAACACAAATCCTAGAACAAGGGAGTGTGCTTAAAGGTACCACATGACAAACCATAATATATGTGCTAACATGCCACAACAATGTGTACACATACAAGAAAACGGAAGAAGACACTTCCAAGAAAAATTACAAAACAAAATACACAGTTTATGGTTAGTAATGGCCAACATTCTTTACTATACACATAGTACATAAAAAGGAAACTACACAACAAGCAAAACGGCAAGACAAAAATCAGCCCTCAGAGTTTGAAGAAGAACCTCCCGGATTCGACCTACCACAAAACTGGTGGAAGTTGTCATAATCTAGCTTCCCCAAGCGAAAGAGGCTCGCGAAATCCGTCTCAACCAGGGACGATAGAGCGGCATCCACCTCTTCAGCCCTTCTTGCAACATGGCCATGATCTGGGACTTTAGGTTCTTCGACACTTGTAGAGCAACCACCCAATCGTTTCCCTTTTTCAAATCCAAGGTCATCACATGCCTCACGAACATGTCGGACCCCACTGGAAAATTCCACGCTCTCAATAACGTTGTCGATTACGTGAATCACCCCCTTCTCTAGTACCCATTGCAAATTACCTCGAGCGGCGACACCTTCAACACGGGCTCGAGCCAATTGACGTTGACACCTTGCCAGTCTGTTCGCTAGCACATCCTTCTCTCGAGTGAGAGAGCTCACTTGGTCCTCAAGTCGCTATGACCGATCCTCCAAAGTGGCCACTTGATCCTCTAAAACAGCTTTCTCGCATGCCACTATGATGTTCTACTCAGCAAGAACTAGGCAACCCTCCTCTAAATCACGAACCTCCTCCTTCATGCCTGCCAATGCACCCTGCAATATTTTCAACTACCCCTGATTCGCACCAGCACGACGAACCCGGTCGGTGGATGCAACCATAAGGGCAGAGGTCTAGGCCGTAACGTAACAAAGGTCACCAACCATACGAGCACTTGATTGACCCGCAAGCGAGCTCATCGTGGCCGGAGGATGAGCGCATATGCTCCACTCCTGGGCGGTAGTGTCTTCCGACAGTAAGGAGTCTCTAGTAATCGCCCAGCCCGGAGCGTAGGCCTCGAAAGACAGGGAGTGAGATGAAGTTCTTATTTCATCAACCAGGGAAGGCTTCTCACGCTGAAAAGAACCTCCAGGTGAACTCGACGCACCCCCAGATATAGAGTCGAAACCAGGGTTAACCAAGGGCGAACCAACGGATGGTGAGGGTGACGCCTCCGGAGAACTAGGCACCACCACTATCTTTTTTTGCCCAAGCACAGAAAATTGACCTCCAAGAATACCCCCGACACCGCCAAGAAGCCTAGCCACAGATACAGTTCTACGGGCTTTACAAGGACGAAGACTCGCATCGTCGGATTCTGTCTCCCCATCCTACGACGACACCACACGCAAACTTCGCCTTTTCCGAGTAGGAGCACTACCTCTTCCTTCTTGTACCCCCACAGACAAACCGGAAGGAATAGAAACCGGCGGGCGAACTGGGGAAACGACCCCAACGGTCGGTTGGGAAGGCGACGCAGGCCTGCTAGAACCTACATTTCCTCCTTCCACCAAGAGTAGTCTAGCAAGCTCTCACATGCGCCTTTCAGAGACAGTATGAGGAAGAGCCTCTACAAGATTGATCTCCCAATGGCAAAGCTTTCCCTGATAGTGACCATGCAGGTCCATCTCCAAAGAAATCTCGACCTCAACACCTATGAAAACAAACGCCAAAAGTAAGATCTCAAAAGGCAACAAGATATCTTAACGTTACTCTGTTTTCAAAAAACAAAAAAAAAAAAAAAAACAAAATGGGGGGGGGAGGAGAAGGGTTAATACCGCATCTTACGACGAACATTTGCGTCATTCTCCCGCAAGCCCTCCAGGCAACACTCATACCGGCCGCTGCAAGAATGAAATCTTCTTGGTTCCTCCCAGCGATGGTGATGTTTCCCAGACGGTTGCCAAGATTTCTTTGGAGAACTAGGCACCACCACTACCACTTTTTGCCCAGGCACAGAAAACTGACCGCCGAGAATACCCCTGAAACCGCCAAGAATCCTGGCCACAGATAGAGTTCTACGGGCTTTACGAGGACGAAGATCCACATCGTCGGATTCTGTCTCCTCATCTGACGACGGCACCACACGCAAACTTCGCCTTTTCCGAGTAGGAGCACTACCTCTTCCTAATTGTACCCCCACAGGCAAACCGGAAGGAATAGAAACCGGCAGGCAAACTGGGGAAACGACCCCAACGGTCGGCTGGGAAGGCGACGCAGGCCCGCTAGAACCTACATCTTCTCCTTCCATCAAGGGTAGTCCAGCAAGCTCTCGTATGTGCCTTTCAGAGACACGAAGAAGAAGAGCCTCTACAAGATCAATCTCCCGATGGCAAATCTTGCCCTGATAGTGACCACGCAGGGCCATCTCCAAAGAAATCTCGGCCTCAACACCTATGAAAACAAACGCCAAAAGTAAGATCTCACAAGCCAACAAGATATCTTATCATCGCTATGTTTTCAAAAAAAAAGGGGGGGGGGAGGGGGGAGAAGGAGAAGGGTTAATACCACATCTCACGACGAACATCTACATCATTCTTCCGCAAGCCCTCCAAGCAGCACTCATACCGGCCGCTGCAAAAATGAAATCTTCCCAGTTCCTCCCAGTGATGGTGATGTTTCCCAGACGCTTGCCAAGAGTCAGATTACTCCCAAACAACTTAGGGAGACGGGTCAGAAAAATCTCGGGTTCTACGACATCCGCTCCCTATAAGGTTTTGGTTAACCCAAAGCCACTGACGTTGCCAATTTTTCCTCGGAGCGTCTTGTTCGGAAATAAACTGATGAATGCCTCTTCTTTTCGCTAAAGTACGGACCCCGGAATTCGTAGTCGAACATAAGAAGTAACTGAAAACCCAGAAAGTTGGAACGTAACCCAGAGATCGAAAAATCAGTTTAAAACTGACGATTTTATTTACAGCGCTCGGGGTCAACTCGTCGACGGAAAGGCCATAGTGGTCCACAATCATGTTGAAGAAATCGGATGTCGACAAGCGTAACCCCTCTTCGAATAGAGGGACCGGAACCCCCACCTTCTCTTGAGGGCGGTCGTAGATTGACGCCCCCTTTGCCAAAATCATTACGCCATGCTCCGGTAAGAAGCCGAAGCGATCTTGCAGAAATTGGAACTCCTCAGCAGTAGGGACTCTACCGTAACGGTTCATCGTTGAGAAAAGGATGAATAATCGAAAAAAATTAACAGAATACCCAGATTGATGCTGCAAAGCCAGAATGGGGATATGAGAGTGAAAATCCTGGGGAAAAGGGGGGATTTTAAAGGCGAAACTGGTGTCACAAGCCGTCTCTCAATAGGACTGACACACATTGACGACGCTGCCTAAACCCTATCAAACGATAGAACTAATCCCAAACATACACGTGTTGGGACATAGACTCGAACGACGACGCTGTCAAGCTGACGTATACACCTAAGAGTCTAAGGGACTTATTAATGTATCTCTATGAGGAACGTCAAGAAAGAAGTCAAACTGACACCGGGCTTGCCTAGTCAGAACCTAGTCTAAAGCCAAGTCCGAGCCTTCGCCAACGCGGAGAGTGTTGATATGGCAATTAAGGTGTAGAACCGCGCCTTAACCCCTTCTTTAGGAAGTTTCATCCCGGCAAACGTGGGACCAATCAGAGAGTCCCACTCGCCCATTAGACGATAGTCATGATCTTCATAAATGTTTAGGAGATTCCCTCCCAGTCAATGAGGGAATGAGGCAAAAGGCATGACGAAGGACCCTCCAATATGGGTCTGCCACGTCGCACCTCACGAGGGAATCCTCAACAGAATCGGTTGAGGGACACACCTTTAAAACAAGTATAAAAGGATCCATCTTCCTTATAAGGAAGAGGACGCAATTCTCTCTTCCCTGCAATCTTCTACCACCTTTCTCAGATCTCATTCTGACTTGATCGTCGGAGCTTCGTCCCGGGAACTCCTCCCAGACGTTGACTAACGGTCATTTCTCTCTTTTTCAATGTGATAACAAGAGACGATACTCATACGGATCCCCTATGCAGTTTCGATTCCATCCTCTCCAGCATATCACAACAACAGGTTTAGGTTAAAAATTGTACACCTATTTCACATTCTAAATTCCATAACCCACTAACATCCTTAGACCATATAAATGTTCTCTTCCCAGTCTGTCATCAACCAACGATAAACCAACAACTTATAAGGCTTGTCGAATCTGCATAATCAAATCATCACTCTAAGATGATCTTCTAGTTCCCCGATAAGCGTAACACTAGTTGAACTTCGAACGCTATGAAATATTTGAGTTTTTGGGTCACGAGCAACTTGAGGCGTCAAAAATGCAACCCACTTCGGTCCTTCTTGGTCATTTAGACCACTTCTTTCCGCTCCTTGATTGTTGTCCCTTTGAGATGGAAACATTTTCCTTAGTGTTGAGAGATATTAATGATTCCAAGATCTACGAGAAGGAAGAAAGGATGCTATGATATCGAGAAGGGTAAGAGGCCTAAATGCATATAACAAATAACATATAACTCTCGGCACACACCCTTCCCCCTTAAGAATCTAAAGCACATAACTGAGCCAATCTACATTGTTTTCACTGCCATAATCTAATGTATAGTTGCATAGAAAACCCAACAAATACCAATAAACAACTTGCATGAAGTTTCACAATAACTCGTAAAGAACCTAAAATACATAAATCTCAACAAGGTTTCACAAGAACCTTCAAATAGAAATCACTAAAAGGTTTTACACTAACCTACCTATAAACACTTCATCTCCACCTTTGATTTACCGAACCCACTTACCCACTTACTTAAAGGACAAATCAATCTAGTTTATACTAAGATTTGGGTTGGAATACGTTTTCGGTGAAGAAATCCTAAGTGTTTAAAAATGTAGTATGAAATTCACAACAACGAAACAATTTGAAATTTTACTTCTTCATCTTTCCAACTCTCACCTCCCTTTTCATATCGAAAACTTTCCCCATTCTAGAAATCCAGAAACATTAACGATAAACATCGTTCAAAAAGGGTTGAAGAATTTAACCATACATGTAGGACATCAAATTAGCCGGATAACCAATAAAACAAGCAAGTAGTAATATTGTCACTTTCAAAACTATAAGGACCTAAAAAACAAATTAATAATTCGTTACCTTTTTATAACATTAACTTTATAATTTTTTAGGGCCAAAAGACCAAGAAAAACACATTAAGTTTTTACAAGAATTACCACACCTCCGAAGACTCGATAATGCTAACCTTTGTCTTCCCCATCTTTGCCTTTTCTATTTAATGGAAAAAAATAAAAATAAAATTGAGTGAGAATATTCCTCCGGCGCTTAGATTCTTCACCATCACCGGCAGCTGAACGACTTCTAGATCTTCTTTACCATCCACTTTCACTTCTGTTTCTATGTGTACTTGTTCTTGTACGGTTTAAAGTAGATCTAAAGTTATATTTTAGATCGTGTTAAATTAGCATCAGATGCAAAAATAGGTTTTAGATCTATGGAGAAGAGTTTCTCTGTAACTGAAGTACAATCGAAGACGAAAGAAAATCGATTATCGGCTGAACTAAGTTGAACTCAAGAGATTCGCTTTCGAACGACAATTTTTCGACGATCCAACTCGTTCTTAAGGTGAGTTAAATCTCAACTCAATTAAAGATAATCGTTTCCTTTTTTAATATGTGATATGCAAATTAACGACCGTTGATTTATTCTTACTTTTATTTTTGGTGATAATGTGGGCATCTGATGTTAATGTGTTCCCCTGTTTCTTCGTTTAAAGAAAATTATAAATCAATCCTGACAATTTTTTCTGCAATTCTTGATTTTATAATGAAATTTAGCATGTTTTGCGGATTTGTAAATTATCAGCTCAATTTCTTATTGCCCTTTTGTTTTATAGAAAAATAATTCACCCTTTTATGTAGCTTATACCAGGATTGAAAACCTTTTATATCTCTTTTATTAAAAAATTGTAGAAACTCCTTCCATTATTTCTCATCATTTATAATGCATCTTTAAGGCCTTACAGAAATCACAATACCAACTTTTCCAGCATTGTGATTGAGGGAATTTTCGTATATTTGGTGATATCATGAAATAAGCAAAGTTTTTATATATATTTACACTGATGTAGATTGTTTATGGTAGAATATATTCATTTTAATGGTGGAAACTAGAAAACAGAATAGACATATTCGTGATTCTTTTGTATAGATGAGAGATCAAGAGAAGTCTATGTCCCACCTTTTTTGGTGCACCTTTTGTCCAATCAACACCAGTATCAGTATCAGTATCAGTCCAATGCATGCCAAACACAATACAATCTGTTCTGTCATGCATAACAAACTGTCGTCATGGCCAACAAATGTGTTTTTTTTTTTTTTTTGTGTCTATGAACATCATTAAAATTGCCACATCACACAAACAAATTCCATCTAATTTCATTTCAGAACACCCACACGAAAAAAAACAAAAAAAAAACATCTTTTCGACATTGGTACAACTTCAATTCAACCATGGAGACACCACTACCAACACAAGCGAAGAACAACACTCTAAAACGTCACAAGTCGGTTGACCGGTTTGACTACATCAACAATGAGAATCTAAAACTTGCAATCCCAATCGGGCCCCGTTTTCAAGCCCATGTACCCGAATGGACCGGCCCACCTCACAAAAAGACCCCCCACAATTCTCTAACCTCTTCAAAATGGTTAGGCACAGTGACATGGTCATCAACCGAAACTACTACAGAAGGTGACGTTATCGTGATTGGGAAAGGAAGACCCGAATCTTGCAATTGTGCATCAAGTGGGTCCATCATGTGTGTAAAGCGCCACATCGCTCAAAAATCATCCGAACTGCAAAAAGATTTGGGACCCGCTTTCCATAAATGGAAGTTTGATCAAATGGGAGAATCTGTAGCCAAGTTATGGAAGCAACCAGAGCAGCAGAAGCTTACACATCTTATGAAAAGAGTGCCAGTTTCAAAAGATATGGATTTTATAAAACCTGCATTGGAATGTTTTCCATTGAAATCCAAGAAAGATATAGTGAGCTATTATTTGAACGTATATGTTCCTAGACGAATGAGTGTGCAAACAAGGTCTGGTTGTATAATGGTAGATACAGATGATGAAGAAAAGTCAAAGGGTGGACCTTGTTCTAAAGTGTCTAGGAAAAGGGCTCGGGCTGATGCTACACCTTTGACCAGCTCTAAACTTGTGTTGACCAAGTATTTGACTGGACGAAGATGACATGGATGAGGATTTGAGGAGGCTGCTAGCTTTGTACCTGTTTTCAGCATTAGTTAGAGAAGATAAGTCTTTTTTTTTTCTTTTCTCCGGTAATGTATTTATTCTTCTCGTTATTATTTTTATTATATATATTTAAACATCTCCCCTCTGGCCTCTACTAGAATTATATTGTGGGGAATCACTAGGCCAAAAGTTTGGCATCTTTAGGTAGGGATTTGATGAAGTTTTGCCTAAGATCACAAGTCAACTTGCTTTGTTTGGTTAGATTATGTATCTATCTTGCACAACTAAGGCCTTGCTTCTTCTTTTTTTTTTTTTTCACTTCAAGTGATGTTTGGATAGATGGTGTTTAAAAATTATTTGAGAAAATATGGTGAGCATGGGAATATGAAATGGAAAAACTAAACGAGGGTAAATTTGTAAATTTAGGACTTATCTGTGGGAATGGGCGACAGGAAACATGGGAAATAGAAGGTAGGGATGGACACAGACTGAGGATGGGGCGGGGTTAGCCTTCCCCGATGGATGCCGGTAATAGCGTTTAAAAGTTGGGCGACCCATCATGAGCCCATCCCCAACCTATCTCCGATACATTCCTGAACTATTATATCTTTCTTCTCTTATTATTCAAGTTCACTATACACAAATTAATATATTAATATTTTTGGTGATAGTTTGATATTTTTATTAAAAGTATTAAGCATTATAACCTAGTAAATTAACACTAACTTTTATTTCCATCTTCTACAACTTACATTTTCTAGAAAAAATGAAACTTGGGTTGAAATGGTGTACGGTCGAAAACCATTATCAATTTATGAGATTTTTTAACAGCAATTATTGTTTCATAGTTGAGTAAAATTTTCACCAAGGTTAACTACTTTAATCTTATGAGGCGTCTAATATATATATATATATATATATATATATATATATATATATATATATATATATATATATATATATATATATATATATACACCCTTAAGGGTATGTTAGCTTAGGTACCCAAACTCACAATAATATGACGTTTTGTTTGATATATTCATTATAATGTTTTTAAACTTTGACCCCTAAATTGATTTATTTTCGAAATTTTAATTTTATTTTCGTCTTACATCACATCTTTTTACCGAACACCACTAGGTTATATATATTATAGTTGAAAATGAAAATTATGTAAGAGGAAGATAAATGTGAAATTTATAAAAATCTTGGAAGTAAATCAAGTTAGAAGTTGAATTATAAGAAAATTAGAAAATTACAATGTATATATAATACAAAACGACGTATTATAGTAATTTTGGGTACCTAAGCTTATATACATTTAAAGGTATATTCACTTTATATATATATATATATATATATATATATATATATATATACACACACACACACACACACACACACACGGGACGAGACGAGATAGGGCATAATGTATCCTGCCCCCGGCCTCGTCCTTGATTTTTGCCATATAAGACTTATTGCATCCAAATAGGGCTTTTTTTTTCAAAGGCTTGTTGGTTCAAATAAACTATGTAAAAAAACCTATTGTAGTAGTTTTTTATTCTAAATCTTTCTTCGTATTGTTTATAAATTTAAAAGCTCAATGGGTAATTTTTTTTTTTCATATTTTAAGTACTAGTTTATTCATGACAAAATTGCAAGAATGATCCATGTGTTATGTCACAAGACTTACGCCGATGGTTTAAAAGTTTGATTTTGTTGTGAGTTTGGTTCAAAATAGGGTTGTGCATGGGTCAGTTTGGGTCGGTTTTGACCTAAAACCGAACCCAAACCCAAACCGAAAATGATCGGTTTCTGAAAATTTAAATCCAAACCAATAGGTTCGGTTTATCGGTTTTCGGTTTTAAACTTCGGTTTCACGGTTCGGTTTCAGTTTTATAATTCAAACCAAATCTCAAACTTATTTCTTAATCTTACCTCAACTCATCAACTATATAATGGTGAGGATATGTGATAGATATCCCAATCGATGTGGGACTCAATCAATGTTAGAGATAATAGAAAGAAAGAGGATGACGAGCTTATATAGAAGAGAATGGTGGCTAAGTTTTAGTAATGGGGCGATGTGGAATGTAGTTAACTCGTTGCCAAAATAAATTGAGAAAAACGATGCTAGCAAGTTTCGAACCTGCGCCATTTCCTACAATTACCGAACGTGTTAACCACTAAACCAGTGCTTCAGTTTGTGTTTATAACCCAAGGACTACATATATATACATATATAACTCACAAAATACATGTAATATATGAAAGTCGGTTCGGTTCGGTTCAGTTTCTTTCGATTTTACCAAACCCAAAAACCGAACCCAAACCGAAAAATTTCGGTTTTTGAAAATTCTAAACCCAAACCGCCGGTTTATGCTTCGGTTTCGGTTTTGTCGGTTTTTCGGTTTCTGAGTTCGATTTTGCTCACCCCTAGTTCAAAGTGTTTTAAACTTTTTTATAATAACATATTTGCCTCTTATTATTTTATTTTCTATTTTTCTTTAATACACCAATTAAAAAACAGTTAAAAATAAAATACATCTCTCTCTCTACACACACACACACCAAACTCAAGGAAAAAAAACCAAAGGAGGCTAGGTTTTGGAGGTGGAGGTTTCTAGGATTCTAGGCTGAGTAATAGGGGAAACCCTAAAAGTTAACACCATTATATAGGGCTTAAAACCCAAGAACTTGGTTTTTGGCTCTGACAGCTTCATGTCGCGAGGCACTTTGCCAAAAACTCTAAATCTTAATCTTAATCACATCAACATGAATTTATCATACTCCTGCAAACTAGGTGTTACAAGTAAGTAATAATTTTCGGGACGGGTGAATGAGACTAGGTACAAGATCGAGTAATCCATAGGGTATAACACTAATACTATAACCATACCAAACTCGATCTTTCTATATAAAAAAATAAAAACTTATATCCGGTCCCATAACCATGTAACTATCACAAAAGTTTCAGATTTAGTTTTTTCGTCAAATACGTGTATTTTTTCCATCCCTGACTTATACTCTATTTGTGTATTTTTCTAATGATACAAATCTTATTTTAAGGATTCATGACTTTAATTAAAAACAATTTAAATTCTAACAATAGTTAGAAAATAAACTTTTAGAATTTCATGTAGGTTTGATGAGCTTTTGTTTTATTTTTTGATGACGTATTCCATTGTCTTAACCTAAAAAAATATGATAATAGGATATAATGATTCATTATATTTCATATAAATTTCATTATCTCGGTAAAAAGTGTAATCATTGATTATATTTCATGATAAATTTTGCTTGTATCTGTGATGTAGAAAGAAAGGAATTATATATATATATATATATATATATATATATATATATATATATATATATATATATATATATATATATAATTCTTTTCATTTCTACATCACAGTTATATATAGAACTTGGCTCATGTGTTTCTTATATCTATTGTATACTAGAGTGAACCAACAAGAATTTAGTAAATATTAAATTACTATTTAATCAAATAAAGACAGATATTAAATAATTTTTATAATTGTATTTACATTAAATGATATCCATAATTATAATTTTTTTTATGGAAACTAATTAAATTCGTCATTAATGTCAACAATAATATTCTTTTAGAATGAATTAGCATCTAGGTTTTCATGTATGAATTCGTGTTTTGCTTCAGACCCGATCACTTAAAATACAATAAAGTTGTCTGGAAATAAATAACAAGAGTGTATTTCAGTAGAGTACACTCTCATTCTGTTGGAATACACTCTTATTCTGCAAGAATAAACTCTCATTCTGCTAGAATAAACTCTTGTTTTCCATGTTCCATGCTACTTTATTGTATTTTGAGTGAGTGGGTACCGAAACAAAACACGAAAAACATACATAAAACATAGATGTGAATTCATTCTATAATATTATTGCTGACATTAATGGTGAATTTAATTCATTTCCCTAAAAAACAATTCTAATTATATATATATATATATATATATATATATATATATATATATATATATATATATATATATATATATATATATATATATATATATCATTTAATATCTATTTTTATTTGATTAAATAACAATTTAATTTTTGCTACATTTCTTATTGGTCACTTCTAGCATACAATATATGTGGGAAACACATCAATAAATATATATATATATATATATATATATATATATATATATATATATATATATATATATATATATATATATATATATATATATATATATATATATATATTAGGTGGATTTCCCTATGTGCAAAATGTTATTATATAATTAAGACATTGACTAATATATGTTGTCCAAAATAACTACGTGAGTCTATCAAAATAATATTTTTTATACTAGATTGATATAAACATATATATGTTGTCCAAAATAACTACGTGAGTCTATCAAAATAATATTTTTTATACTAGATTGATATAAACATTGTAATATTGTGACCCATTTGATAAATAGTACTAGAATCGCAAAATCTTGATATCAATATATGGGTTACACGTGATAATGTTAAATTTAATTTTCAATTTATGTCCATAACTGCCAATATTCGTCTATATCATCTTTCATCTCTCATTATTCATTTACCCATCTTTACCCAATATTTTTATAGGTATAAAATACATATACAGTTTAAATCAAACTAGATTTCGGTCATATTTTTTCTTAATATAAAATTTTGATTTAGGTTATTATATTCAATATTATTATGTTTAATAAGCTTGAATGAACATATAATTAAATTAAAAAATAAGTTTTGTTCGACCATTTTTAGTTCATCATTCTTCTTTTTCAAATATTAATTATCATTTTCAAAATAACTTAAGATGTGTTTGGGGTATCATAACCATTTAATAAGTTATCTTATTTTATGAGATTTTTTAAGTTGTTATGTTTGACAAATCAAACATTATTTTTTATTGGTTAGTATGCCAAACATAATCTTAATATGATTTTTTTTTAATTTATGTTATTCATAACTAATATTGTTTTTAATTATAAAAGTTGGCTTTTTGAAAAATTATAATTATTACAACTATTGATGCCTAAAAACCAATATATAGAAAATAGAAAATGAATTTCGAAAAAAAAAAATTAAATTAAAATATGGAGAAATCTTATTATACATACGTACAAACAAATATATATATATATATATATATATATATATATATATATATATATATATATATATATATATATATATATATATATATATATTAATGTTCTAAAAATAGTAATTTTGTAAAAACAATTTGTAAAAAAGATAAACAAGTAGAAGAAGCTATAAAAAATACTTTTGGTAAAATATATAAAATGAATTAAAAAATATAATTTATAAAAAATAGAAGTTTTAGAAAACATACATAAAATACAAATAATAAAGTATTTGTAAGAACTACTTTTTATAAAAATGAGTTTATATAAAACAAAGTTGTAACAAAATAGATTTCTAAATAAAGACTTTGTTTAAAAAAATATATAAAAAGAAAATTGTAAAAAATTTAAAAAAAAAAAAAAAAAAAAAAAAAAAAAAAAAGGTTTGACAAAATAAAAATTAAAAAGAAAATATAAGAGACCAATTTTATAGTAAACGGTAAAAGATGGTTTAAAACCGTAAAAACCAAAAGTTAATGGTAAAATGGCTTAAGATTAATGGAAATAGTAGATGATTCGAGCTTCGTCCAAAACCTTTTTTTTAAACAAAAATCGGACAAAAAGTGTCAAGTTCAACAAAATCTAGGGGCCATTCATGTAAATTAAGCCATTTCCCTAAAAAAATCTTTAAGATATATAAAAAACAAAAATAGACCAAAAATATCAAATTCAAAAAAACCTAAATACCATTTATGTAAAATAAGTCAATTCTCTCATAGAACACACTACAAAAATCTTTAATATATATAAAAAAAACAAAAATAAACCAAAAAAGTTAGATTCAGCAAAACCTAAGAACCGTTTATTTAAAATAAAAGAAATGACAATGGTTGAAAGCAAAAGCGAGCAAAAGAATTGAGCCAAAAAAGTCAAAAACAAAAGCTTAGGGAAAAATGGCAATAGATAAAACATTTGAGGCAAAAGAGTAAAAAAAAACTATAAATTTACTGTTCATAATCGTGTTATGTTTTAAATATGTATATAAATAAAACATGTATATTTGGTTCATCCATCATAGATATCAAGAACACAAATAATATGCACTCATAACACGTAATTTATATTAAATATTTCATATCTATGTGTAAGATGAAAGTAACTATGCACCCACTTGTTAAAGTGACGACTCGAAATTCGGGGCAGCGCTTCGCTTTTAATAATTTTCTTTTCTTTCGATGAAACCTAGTATTATATTACTAGATTTTTGTCTAATGTTTATTGTGACTATTTATTAGTCTAGATTTATCATTAACTCAACGTCTATGAGCAATATTGTTTTTCTTGTATTATATAAATGTTAAACAATAATTTTCAACTACTACGTACAGACATGAGCCATACATGAAACATAGGAGGCAAGACCAGTTTGGCATTAAAGTTGTTCTGAAATCCAACAACCCTATGCGGCCCTTCAAACCCGATTCCCTGTACCGTGAGCAGTTAAAAGGTATTATAATAACACTTTGTATAATTTATAATACTTAGCACATATATTGTTTATAGGTTCATAATAATGATAATGAACTTAAGCATAAGATATACTTAAAGAAGGGTAAGCATAACTCACTTACAAATGGGTTTAGTTAGGAGTTGGACTCTGCAGTAGCAGAACTTCTGAGCCGAAAGCTCTTCTTCTCAGAGCCTTCTGGTGCTCCGGAACTCGCCTCTAACACTTGGGAAATGCTAGGAATGGAAGAGAGGGTTTGGGGGTATTGGGAGAGAAATAATGGTTTTGGTGTGAAGAAATGAGTGATTTGTGCCTTTATTTATAGGTTGTCTGGGGGCCTCTCACGTCGTGAGCCTTGCGTAGGCCCCAAGGCTTCGCCTAATGATGACACATGGCGCCGGACGCAGGTAAAACAACCAATTTTTAAAAAATCATAATGTTAGCATACAAGTTCCGTTTTTTACGTTCTTTATATCTACGCGTAGGTATTGACAAGATCTACAACTTTCCTTATGACCCCATTGGCTAATTCTTGACCAATTTTAAATTTAATAGTCTGAGAAGATTATACTATTAACGACCGTGTACAATTCATAACTTCTACATACAGACTCAGTTTTCGACTGCCTTTGTATCGTTTAACTCCTATTAATGATATCTTCAATTCTCATTTAGATCATTTTGACTAAAATTGGCCGATCTAAAATTCAATTTATGAGTTGTATACTGTGATGCCAAATCTTAGAAAAATCATAACTTCCTTAAACAAAGTCAAATTTGGATGTTCTCTATATGTATGCTATCGGTTTAACGTCTACTACAACTTTTGTTTAGATTGCTAAGGCTAAAGGTAGCTTATCAAAAATTCACTTTTTACGTTACAATCCATTGCTTTATTGGTCTCATAACTGTAGTGGCGTTCCTACAGTCTTATCACTAGTTTAACCAGGTCTAATACGGTTCCCAGAACCTGAACGACAGAACATTCTAATCCCAAGCCTTCTCAAAACTGACGGATACCCATTCAGATCCACTCCCGGCCCCCAACTGGGGTACTACCTGATCCAGGCAGATTAATCCTATGAGACACTCTGAACTAATGAAATCACCAAGATTCTCTATACTCTATCCGATTTCTAATAACAACTTCCGATCAACCCAAAAATACACCAGAGTTTTCAGCCTACCCCAGCAACATGTTCAATACTTGGGAACAACTGATTGATATAGCATAACAGCATACTCAATACCCGCATACAAATCTACAACACATACAGAGTCTTCAGCAACATGTTCAATACTTGGGAACAGCCTACTCCCCCCCCCCCCCCCCCGATGATACTTTCCAAACAGAATGTTCTCACCCACTTAGGGTTCCGAACTCATGACCCATTTCGTGGATTCTAACCCCGACCTAACCCTAGGCCTCATGTCGATCGTCCATTCTCTCGGAAGTCCGTGGTCTGTTCCCTGACCCGCGTGTCTACCACATACCCTAATAACCCGCACACATGTGCTGAAGGTACTGTCGAGCCCTGGCAGCTAACAAACCTTCAATCAATCAATCCAAAATCCTTCAGAATCGAGCACACCCCGATTGAATACTTGAACTGAACTCAATTCATGACTAGAACTTCAACATGGTTTCCTGACTTTTGCTATCAAGCACCAAGAAGACGTGATACACATGCTTGGGAGTTTTACCAAACTCCTAAGTCACACAACCAACAAACCGAACAGCCAACTTGGGCTTCCTTTCTCCATGACAGGGATACGGAAGTTATCCCAATTTCAAAACCACTCCTGCTTCTAAAACCCTAAACAATACTCCCCCGCTTAGATACGACTAAGTCTGCACACTACATGAAAGTTTAAGAATTTCCAATCCTTCTCACTCTCCAACGATCAATCAGACGACCAGTTCTTTCCAACTAGTATTCCATCACTAGCCAATCCCAAATGATCACACACTTATATGAACCAAATGAACACTCCCTGAATTCCAGTGAAATCAGCAGTCCCAAACGCTCAAATGACCCCATACTTAAATCTTGAAGTCCAAGAGGTAGATGTTCCAACTAATATCTCAACAATGAGTTACTTCCCGTGGCGCTTACCTCTACGAGTCAATAGTAGTTACTAAACTACTGAATCCCGACGATGCTGAATAACCATCCTGTGGGACCCTGTTCGCAGACCTCCCATATAATACCGTTCTTCCAAAGTGCTCCAACAATCTCCCGCCCTCGGCTCTAGAAATCATGTCATTCAGGGTCTCGCACCCTGACTCACTCACCAGCTCGGTCATCCACCGCTAAACTGCAGTATTTGAAACTACCTCTGCCCTAAATCGGGCTATAACTACTCTCAAGACATAGTCTGAAATCCCAAAAGTGCAATAGATCGTGCAATCAATCCTTATCGCCCGATACAAGAGATCCAAGACGAACTAGACCTCCAAAATGCTTATGCCACATCGACCCACCCGCTCTCACCGGCGCTGAAATAATATCACAAATCCCTGCAATCAATTGTCCCCGAGCTAGAATACAACTTGATCCTGGGTCACAAGCATGCTTACTCCTTCGGGCTTGAAAAACTGAAAGGGCACAATCCTTTCCCTATAAAACGACAACCCAATCCATCAATTAACCATTCCACTTCCAACTGTCAAAACCCCAGCTGAACATAATTATCACCTCTTTCCGAAGTCCCCCGAGACTCACATTACACCCTCAAGCAAAACCCCCCGAAGCCTCACATCCAGAAACTCATGTGTTAGCCTTTCCTGCTCAATCCGCGGAATATAACGAGTACAAAACATCTCTCTAATCCCACATAACTGCAGCCCTCGACTCATCAGAATACGCACCAGTAGCAAATCCCAGTACTAGAAAACTCGACCAACTCCTCTCCTTGTCGTTCTTACAGTTGATATAGTTGCCATGACAATCGTGTCAACACTAGCTGTGAAGCGCTCGTCAAAATAGTCAACCATGGCGATCTTGCTAGACCTAAGCATCTCCGACAACTGTCCCCGAACAATCTTGATCACCTCCTCCTAGATGATCTCACTGACATGATCCTCTGACAACACTAGCCTATCATGGCTGCCAACTCTCGATCCTGACCTGGATCCGGTCTCCAAACGTCTCGAATAATCCATACCATAACATGGGACCAACTTCCAACTAAACCCCAGGGGTTGTGACTCCCATACTACCTTCCACACCTACCCATATTTGTCTCAAGTATCATCACAACGCCCTAACAATATACATAACCATAGCAAGCGCTCAATCCTCACTCCTAGAGGAATGCTAACTGTCTCACAACTGACCTACCGACCTCACACAACTCACCCATCCATGAAACTTCCACCAACCCTGCAGCACTGGTGTATACTAGCTATACATAACGTTGGACCCTATAGACTTAAGCAAGAACAGAACACAAGGCCAATTCAAACATTCTCAGGCTATAAGATCTTAATTATATACAGTTGTGATACATACACAAGTAACTACAGTAATGATGTCAATCTCATATAAGAAAAACCCTAGGCTAGCAGGCATCATGTAATCAGGCAATTCTATCATGCAATTCCTGAATATCCCAAGCCTAGTAATAGCATGTTCTAACATATCACATAATCAAATAATTGTATGGTATTTTGAGGTCTACTTACTAGCTCCGGTTGATCGTACACCCTGCATCCTCCTTTACTTATTTTGAAAACCATTTACAAATCATTTTGAAAACTCTTCCTTGATTTGAGATTGGATTCACACGAATGTTCCTCCAATTCACTCAAACCAAGGCTCTGATACCAACTTGTAACACCCATAAAATTCAAGCCAAATTAAAACTTTTTAATACATTTTAAAACCATCAAGTTACTATAGTTTGTTTTCAAAATAGTTCAGACATCAGAGTATCCCCAGAATCAATTCATAAAACCATAAAATATGAGGAGCTGTACGATCACGCATTTGTCTTCCTGCGATCATCTGATGTACCTGAAACAATAAACTGAAACTGTAAGCCCGAGAGCTTAGTGAGTTACCCCCAAAATACCAACCTCAAATAACCATAATCATATCATATCAACAAATACAGAACAACATGCATAATGAATCGTCAACTTGACTGGACCGCCTCATAGGCCTTCAGTCTATCTGGACCGCTCTCCAAGCCTTCGGCATGACTGGACCGCCTCGTAGGGCCTACAACCTATCCGGACCGCTCATTGGGTATGTTGGCCTGCAGCACAAAGCAGGACCGCCTCAACCCAACCCAACCACATATGTTGACATACATACAACAAATAATCGAACAATAACACAAATCATACCGACTGCTAAGCATAGCATCATCCTATCTACCAGGATATCGATCTAACAGATCATATGATAGCATAACAACACCCTAACTACCAGGGTACAAATCTAATCGATCATAACAACATAATAACACCCTAACTACCAGGGTACAGATCTAACAGATCATAAATGCATAGCAACACCCTAACTACTAGGGTACAGATCTAACAGATCATAACAGCATAGCAACACCCTAACTACCAGGGTACAGATCTAACAGATCATAACAGCATAGCAACACCCTAACTACCAGGGTACAGATATAAAATCATAACAGCATAGCAACACCCTAACTACCAGGGTACAAATCTACCAGATCATAACAACATAGTAACACCCTAACTACCAGGGTACATATCTATCAGATCATAACAGCATAACATACTAAATCCAGGATAAAATCCAAAGGGACCGACCTAATGTCGTAGACCCTGTCTGTATAGTGAGGAGAACTCACCTGACACTGCTGAAGTCCCGCAAATAAAACTCCCGCTGCTGGTTGACAGATTCCCTAACTGTCAGCATCAAACAATACCCAATTAATAATTGGGTTCCAAGCCCAAGATCCAACACACACACCAAAAGTCCAACAGTCAAGTAATGGGACAAAGCCCAACATATGGCCCATTTTTCCAAATTGGGCCCAGACCTCTACATGGTCTTTCCTTAAGGCCCATCCAACTATTCCAGTCCAATTCCCATGGCCCAATATCACATACTCATGAAGGCCCAAACTATGGCTAATTTTCCAAATTGGGCCTAACCCCTTAGATGGGCCTTACCCTAAAGCCCATCAATATATTCTAGTCCATCTGATCATTCTTGGATGGTCCATTAATAATCCACTTGTCAAAGCCCAATAGGAAGGCCCAACTCAAGGCTCGAGAGAGATTAGGGCTTTCACATGAAATGATGATTAGGGTTAAGTGTTTCTTACTTAACCTATTAAGGACTTAATCCATTAAGTCCAATATTGCCTTAGGTTAATTTGCCAATAATTATTATTTTATATTTCAAGTTACTAAATAATCTCGTGTGTGCTCCGATAAATTCACACAATTAGGGTTTTATTAGCATTAGGCTTTTACCCAAACCCTAATTAGGGTTTCCCAACCCAATACGAGCCCATTAGTCCCTTGATTGGGCTTTTAGGTCACTTTGGGCCTTATTGGGCCCACTAGGGCTTCTTTGATCCCATTAGGGTTTCCTTGATTCCACATTGTCCAAACACCCCCAAACAGGGTCAAAACACACCGCCACCCGATACGGCGGCAGGAGGCGGCGACCACCACCCTACAGTGGTGTTTTGGGTTTTTCTTTCATTATATTTTTGCTAGTTACAAGTTACAATGCCTTAACCAAGAATATACACACACTAACTACATAAACACACACATGGTGGCAGCCACCACCTCACGGTGGTGGCGGGTGGCGGTTCTTAGTTTTCCAACCATTAAACTACACACACAACACACACTACAATAGAAACCAACACCCATACATTACTTGCTTGCACTTGGATTCAGCCACCCTCCTAGTGGCGTTTGGCAGCGACCACAGCTAATTCACGATGGTAGCTACCACCGTAAGGTGGTGGCAGTGGTCTCTTTTGGTTTCCAAGCTCATAGCTACCCACACCAGCCACCCAAACGCACACACGCGCTCTTCTTGACTAAAGAAGAGCCCAACGACCCCATCTGGTGACGCAAACGACGATGGTGGCGTGCAACAATGGCAACAGCGACGACCCTTGGTGGCAGAACCTTCCCCAGCGTCGATGGTTGCTTCGAATCGACAGCCACAACAGCAAAGGAACAGAGAAGAGAGAGAGAAGAACACGGAGGGTGGCAGCGGCGCAATCGAGCGGACCCGTTCATAGCGCCATTGCCACCGCAATGGTCCCGACGACCTAAGCTGACGTCGGCGGGCACGATTCCAACGGTCTTCGGTGGTTCTCCTATTCCGTTCACGAGGCGCGACAACAAGTTATGGTGGTGGTCGGGTTTGGCAAGGCAACAACGACCAGAGGTGGTCATTGAGAAGGTGACAGCCGAATGGAGGGGGCATAAGGATGGTTGCAGCTGGTGAAAGAAGTGTTAGGTTTAGGGTTTAAACAATAGCGAAGCTTTATACCCGGTTATCACCAACTTTTCCCATAATAACACAAACGGTCCCTCCTTGCCATATTTCTTTCAAAACTGATACCTAATTTACTATTTCGACCCCTCCTTTGAAAAATCCTTACTAATCAAGTCCAATATTTACTTTTTAACCCTCGCTTCCATAATTTCTTTTATATTAAGCCCCCAGAGGTTCAAATATTGACATTTAGCTTCCCGAACCAACACTCCTCCAATTATCATACGATTTTTGGGCTATAATAAAATACAACAATAATAAAATTACTTCCCGGGACTCCTACTTTACTATTTAATTACTCCATTAAAATTGGGATGTTACAATAAGTTTTTTAAGAAAGTAGTTTCTATATTAATAAAGAACGTGATATTACAACTAAAACATCATTTAAGATTTCAAAAAATCATCATAATCAAAATTAAAAAATTGTCAAATAGTTTATTTTTAAACCAACTACCATAAGGCTATGTGTTATATATGACGTATATTTTGTAGGATGACGATGTAACACAATAGTCATGTCAAGGTCATAATGCTACCTAAGGCGATCATGTTGATTAGGGACCATGTAATGACGAACCATCTATCTTTTATTTCTTTTTTTTTCTTTTTTTTTCTCGGTTACATGATACGAACAAATGTCACTTCTAAATAGATATATAAAATGATCACTTACTATAATTTTAAATGATTGTGTTCTTTGATGTATTAGGATCATAATGTTGTCTAGGACGGCTTGCTAATTAGAGACCTTGTGGTGGTAAACTATGTCTTCTCCTTTTATTTTTTTTTCTCGGTAACATGATACAGAGGTATAAATTAATGTCACTACTAAAACTTATAGGTATATAAAAAGATAAATTAACTATACTTTTAAATAATTATGTCCTTAATGTATGATTCATTACATTAAATTATTGAGT
Organism: Lactuca sativa; assembly: GCF_002870075.4. Classification (NCBI taxonomy): domain Eukaryota; kingdom Viridiplantae; phylum Streptophyta; class Magnoliopsida; order Asterales; family Asteraceae; genus Lactuca; species Lactuca sativa. The sequence goes on along the minus strand of NC_056627.2, from coordinate 343,491,774 downwards.
AATGTTTTTATAAAGTTTTCTTGAATTTAAAGATTTCCACTTTAACAAAACCATATTTTTTCAAATGAACTTTTATGATTTTAATAAGTTTTAATTACTTTTAAAAACTAACAAAAAAATAGACACTTATATTCGAATTATTATAATTTAGAATATATATATATATATATATATATATATATATATATATATATATATATATATATATATATATATCATTACGTAAATATTATCCTTTATAAGATTAAAAAATAACTTTTTAGATAAAAAAATAACTCAAATAAAATATTATATTGAACATCACATTTCAATTAATCATTTAAATGTTATTAGTTAAAAATATATAGATTTTAAGATATAGTAATTGATACATAAATTAAAAAAGTTTTTGTAGTTTTAGATTAATATGCTTCAAAATAAATTAATATGCTTTGAGATAGATGATTATTTTAAACCATATTAATTTGGATATTAAATTGGATGAGTTATTATTAGATAAATTTGTAACTACTGAAGTAAAGAGTTGAACATATAAAAGCTAGTTAAGACCTAAAACTATTTTATTTTACCAATGTTTGCGCATGGTCGATGTCTCTTTGATTTATGCAAACATCAATTCCATCCATATTTGATCATTCTAACAACCATACCAAGTTTGATTGCATTTTGGAATAGTATTTGAATATGTTAATTCGTCCTTTGCTTTAAAGGAATGTACGAGATATTTTTGCCTTGTGGAAGCATCTCACATTGAACATGGTTGCAACACATGTTTCAATATGTCTCTAACAACTTCTATGATATCCTCTTTGCATGCCAGTCCATATTTCACTGCATTATTTATTTGAAGGAATGTAAGAGACACTGTAAATTCTCATTTTAGTGAGTATTGAGATCTAAAACTCAGGTTATCGTATATTCGTATTGCTTTTTTTTATTATTATCTTTTTTTTTTCAAAAATCACTTTCATTTGTAGGCACTAAAAATGCAATAAAATATGCTTCAAAGGCCAAAGATGATAATAAAAAAAAAAAAAAAAAAAAAATCAAACATCTTCGTGCTATATATACGAAACCATCGAGATTTGCTTAAAAAAAATCACTCCTTGATACCCACCACTACCGCAGAAATCGGAGCCACCACTGTCTCCTCCCTCTCCCATTGCCGCCTCCTATCGCCGAAGTTGCTACCTCCTACCACCAGTTTTTTAAGAGAAACAATCATCTACCATTTTCTTTCTACCAATGGCGATGCCCACCACCACTGCCACTGTCGTTGACGTCAAACCCACTGGCGTCTCTTACTCTTACCTCCAGCAAAATGACCGTCTTCATCACTGCCTCCTCCCACAAGTTTTTTTTAACGCCCCACTAAACTACAGCTACAATGTGTCCTACCACCGGTTTTTAGATGTGAAGAGTGTATAGTGGTTACTTTTACTGCTATTGCCAACGACCTATTGTCAATGCGTCTTACCGTCATCGTTGCACCACGCAACAAGGCTTTTTCCGGTAAAATCCATTGCTATTGCTATGCTCCTCCAATCGACTTTCATGAGGATGCACACAAAGTCTTTGATGCAATAACTCAATGAAATGAAACAGGAAAGTTTTAAGGGGAAATGACAATCTAGCCCTACGAAGTTTCAAGAAGTGGTTTGATCGGTCCGTAAACTATTTTTGTTGCTTTTTAGGAGCATAAAGTGACTTTTGTCGGGTTTAATAGTCCCTTGGGAAAGTATGAAGAGGTAACCCGATTACCCCTTGCAACATAAGCATTTTCTCTTGACCCAACTTCCCTTATTTCTTTGAATACCCAGAATTTGGATCGTTACCCTGCAAATCCAAATCCGCACACCTATGATTTAATTTAAAACATGAACCTCATTATGATGATAAAATTATATATAAAAAAAAATTGAAATTAATTACACAAACCATAGGGAAGGGGCAAGGGTGAGATTAAAAGATGATATATCGAGATCGAGATCCATGGAGGTGAATCGGTGGCGAGTGGCGATGGCTTGGACAACGGTGGCAACCGGTGATGGCTTGGGCAACGGTGGCAAGATGTGGTTACTTATGTAACATCTGATTCAATGTATTTTTCATTTTGACTCTTAGTGTGTAATTAGTCTGCAATTTTGGTCCTTAGGGGCATTATTGTAATTTTTGGGAGGAGAGTGTGTACGTTGGGCGTACGTAATTAGTGGACAAACCCTAATTTTAGGGTTTGGACCCCATTTAAACAACCTTATGTCCCAAGGTTCTCTCATTTCCCGACCTCCATTGCTCTTTGGAGCCTCATTTCGAAACCCTAGTTCATATATAGAGAGACTTGACCCCCTTTGTGTGTGTTTTAGTGAGTGTTGGTGAACCTTGAAGAAGAAGAAACTTGGAGAATGAGCTTTGATCAAGGAGGAGCTTGTAGATCCAGATTTCACTCATCATTTCCAGCTTCAATGAGGTATAAAGCTTGGACCTTGCTCATTCTATGCTTAGATCTAGATATTATGGAGTTTTGGTCACTTTTTGGTCTCATGTATGAGATCTAGTGGAATTTTACAGCTCCAGAAGTTATGAGTAGCTCCTCTTGATGTTTCTGAGATCCCTAGTCCATAAAGTAAGCATCTAGATGGTTGAGGATCAACCATGCATGAGTTTATGTCCACTTGGTGAAAGTAGGATGCTAAATCTAGGGTTTGAGTTGATTTGAGTCATGCAAAGGCATCAAGTTAATGACATTATGGGTTAAGACGTTCCCCAAGGTTTGGATCTTTGGACGTTGAGTCTTAAGCATTAAGTGCTTAATGGCAAAATGGCTTAACAAGGGGCGTACATCGGGCGTATGCAAACGCATCCGAGTCCCCGATCACCTGAAGCCACCCAGTACGCCGGGCGTACTTCTGGTACGCTTAGCGTACTCAGCCTAGTCATAGGCTTTTGTGGTATATGCCACCTTTAGACTTTAGGGGTTTGGGCTTTTGTTGGGCCTCAAGTGTCTTTTGGATTTGGGTCACTGTTGGCTTTTTAGTGCCATTGAGTTTGGGGCTCGGTTATTTAGGCCAATTGAGGGAAGGGTAAAATGGTCTTTTACCCTAGGACTTAGGATTAGTTGTTTAAGTCTCGACTATGTTTATGACCCAATTATTAATTAGGGTTTTATTCGATTGATTATTGTGGGGATTCTCCGGTTCAACAGCCCAAGCATCTATTTAACTGACAACAGACTGAGATGAGTTTGCTCACTATATTGTAAAGGGATTGTAATGTGCTTGTAGTCTTTGTGACTCCTATTGTATGTGTTGTATGTATGTGTGCATGTTTGCTATATATATATATATATATATATATATATATATATATATATATATATATATATATATATATATATATATATATATATATATATATATGGGGTGAAATAGAACCGGTACAGTCTTGTACTGACACCTTGGGCTGACATATAAGTTGAAATAGACTCGGAGTGAAATAGACCCGGTAAAGCCTTGAGTTGGCGTATATATATGGTATGCGGTATTTTGGGGACTCACTAAGCTTTGTGCTTACGGTTTGCATTTTATGTTTCATGTACTTTTGGATTGAAAGGGAAGAGCTTGGAATGATCGCATTGCACACACCATGATTTTCCCGCTTATTGACTCTGATGTACTTTTGGGATGTTATTTGTTTTGCTCTGAAAACTTTATGGTTTTGACAAACATATTTGGTTGGAGTTTTGTTTAATATAAAAATCGAAAATTTTTTGTTTTGAGTTTTGGGATGTTACAACTTGGATGGTAACGCTCTGCTCTGATCATGATTTCGTTAAAGAGTAGCCACCTTCGGTCAGGATCTTCATTAGGTCGTCTGGCAAGGATCGTAACCTTCATAGATCGGAACAGTATGACTCACACCATCGCCGAAATCCAAAAAAGAAGACGATCGGAAAATACTTACCGGTTGTATGACCACTAGCATAGAGAGAAAGAATAGCTTGAATTGTGGCATACATAGTATGAGTATTGAAAGTTTAAAACATGATTTGTGTCGATCTGGTAATCCTGCTCTGCAAAGGAACTTTTCCAGGTGGTGGTGGTGTCGGGAAGGGCGGCAGTGTCGACAGTACCACCGCCCCTCTTTCCTCTTCGTTTAATTATGGTAAAAGGTAATATTTAATTGAGGCTTGTTACTCTTTCAATACGTTAATGTGAATTTAAGGGCTTGTTTTTATTTGTTTTAATGCTTTCATATCCGGGATTGTTTCATAGCTTTAAGGGATATGGTACACAAGGTCACAATGGCACTTGTTTAGTTTGACTTTCGAAGCCATATATTATTATTATTATTATTATTATTATTATTGTCATCTCAATGTTGACATCAATGCTGACATGCGTGGAAAGGTGAAATGAAGGTTTGTGGGTTTTCTTAAGTTTTTTGTAGATTTATATGATGAATATATATAAGGTTTGTTAAACCAATAAAAAAAGATATAGGATATATGGAGGAAGCTTACCCCAAGGAAGAATAGGAAACTCCCATCTTTGTTTAGGAACTGTGATCACATACGAGGCAACCTGCACGACGAATAAATAACTATCAAAAAATTTCCAAGTTTTACTCCAATAAATAAAGCATGTTTTTCTTTTGTATTAAAAAATAGTAAGAAACATGCCAGAATTGATGCAGCAAGAGAATGAGGAGAATTATAAAGAGTTGAAGTCTCCTCCTTTTCGTAAAGAAGATCCATAATGTCCATGCATACTTCAAAATCCAAATGCTCCCCAACTGTTGCAACCTCCCTAAACTCAAACAAAAAATTATTATTATTAATTAATCAGTGACTCTAACAAAAAGTAATTAGCAAATGAAAAAACAAAACAACTTGAAACCACTCACTCACTTCAACTGAATAACTAGGTCTTCAAGAAACCTGAAGACAATATCTGATGTACCAATCTCATAATCCAAGACCTTCATTCATGGTGCCAAATAATGATGTCACAAAAAAAATAAAAAAATAAAAAATAAATAACATGGCCTTATTGTACAGAGAGATAGATATAGTATGAAAATTTACCTTCATGAAGATCACTTCCTGCACAATTTTTTCATCTATTTAAGAATCACAACCATAAAGATTGAAAAAATAATAATGATAATAAAATTAGCTTACAGCTTCTGCAAAATCTCTAGTTGTATAATGCTGCTCTTGTATTATCTTATCTGCCAGACTTTTCAACTTTTTTACCGATAAGGGAAGAGAATCATCAATCTGCAAGTGGTTTTAAATTTATTAGAAAAAAAAAAACGAATATTTTTTTTAATTATTGTAAAAGATATAATAGAGTTTATTTGAAGTAATAAAAGTGTAGGTTGAGGTAACATTAACATACTTTGCTTGAGATCCATATTGCAATAAGAGAAAACAGCTGAAGATTACTTTCTCTTACTGGTTGTAAAAGCCAGTGTCCAGTGCTCTCCTGCTCAAATCTGTTCAAGGTAAAACAACCTAACAGTTCACATAAACGCACAAAATAGCAATATACTTTCATTTCTTTGTTTATTATAAACAAAACATATACAAGTATGTTGTTACTTCTTGCGTTTAGCTTAATACTTACCTATTTCATTGGGGTATAACCTTTTGGTTTGAGGAGCACCTTTCAAATAGGCCAGAGGCTCTTTGGTTATTATGCATATTTAATTAATTATCACATGCCAGAAATACCCCTTAAATAATAAGGCAGAATTGGTAAAACTTATGGAGCAAGGTTTATCTCACTAATATCTTGTACTTGTTTGATGGAACTTTGAATAGGAATCCTGTTAAAGAAAGAAACATTGTACTTCTTCTTGGTCAACCCACATGTTTTTGGGACAGATAAGAGTATTCGACACCTCTTTGAAATTGCATTAGACCTAGGATGCATTGGACAACCATGAAACTATGAAAGGGCTTCCCTTAATAATAACATTTAGAAAATAAGACTGGGTTCGCAAGGAATTTAAATATGTCAAAAGAAATTGGAATCTTAAAGAATCGAATTCTATCAAATGATTGGTTGTCTGAGCATTTGTGAGGGAGAAGAGAGAAAGAGCAAGAGGAGTTTACTTGAGATATTTAAGGATAAAAGGGTATTTGAATGTTTTTTGATAAGGAGGAAATGTGGGGAATTGCATTCCATGGGTTTTAGGATGGAATTTTGATATCCATGGGTCAGAAGAGAAGACTTTGTACATTCATCATTTGCAATAAAAAACGAGATTAGAATGGAATTGAATTCCAATAGGATCCGGTCTAACATTTAATCTGTTAACTTGATATAAACTCCATAACCGAATCACAACTGGCCTTGTAACATGTTGCTTAAATAAGTAAAGGGTAAGGGCAGAGAAAGTTCTGGCAAACTAAACCGTTAATGATGGTAATGTTGACTAATATATACCTTATTTTTTAACCAATATAGGAATTCACAGATGGCAATGACTTGATTTACACCTCTATGCCTCTCACCATGAATAATCGATAACTAGGGTTTTTAAGACCACGTAATTTACGCAGTTAGGGTTTTGGATTGATTCAGATATGATAACAAGGAGGAAATACAACTACTGATAACTGACTGATCTCGATATTAACTTTTTCAGATGCAGACTTCAATTACAGAGAGAAGGATGTAAAACATAAATTACCTGGAGACAATCGGGTAGAATCTTTCGGCAAAGAGGGATAATGCAGAGTACTTGACAACGGGAGGAACTTCAAGTTGCTGTTTGTATGATATAATTTATTCATAATTAAAAACGGACATATATCAAGCAAAAATGGCGATCTGATGAGGTTTACGAATGATTACTTGAGCGGATTGGATGAGGAAATCGAGTACGCGGATTCGCACAGTTGAACACAATTCGTTCGTCATAATTTGGCACGAGAATGGATCCGCTAATCGGGATGGAGGGAAACTCAAATTAGAAGATACATATAGAGCCGGGTCGGGTACCCGGATATTTGACAAGACCGGAAGTGGAATTGCCGGTTCTGGATCCAATACCGGGTATGAACCAACTCAGTCCAAATCAGGTTGAACCGGTTAGATTCGTTTTAAACTTGGACCGGTTTAAAAAAACTTTATACTATTAACTTTGAATTCCCTTAAACATATAAGAAAATTCCTAGAAAGCTTCTTATTTTGAAAAAGTAAATGAAAGAGGCCTTGAAGGATATGAGGCATGGAGTTCATTTTTATATAGCAAATGGGGAAGAGCAAACTTTTGTCTAATTGGCGATCTGAGATGAGAATAATACATGAAGTTGTCATCTCCTTCTCTCAATTTATTTTCATAATAACATAACTAGATTCGTGTCCCCCGCTACGCGGGGGTTAGATGGTATAGATGTTTACGCTTGAAGTATATGTATGTTTATTATTTTGTATGCGTTTACTGTTGGAGTTATTTGGATGTGCATGTTGTAAGGGTAGATGTGTTATCTGATGGTAATAAATATATTTTCGGAATATAAAACTAACGATGAAAAGTTTGATTTCTTAGGATTTATTGTATTGTTTGTTCTCTGATTCCTTTTGTATTTGACATATGGATCGTATGAGAGAATATGGATCAAAAGAAAGTTGTTCATTAGATGGTGATTACATCATTTTTCATTACAGAACTGCATACAAAAGTGGTCAATGTTGTAGAAGTGGATGATGCTGCTTTTGTTATGGTGTTGGATGGTGTTGCACGATCTTGTTGCATATTTTGATGGCTTCTGACATGTTTTCCTGCATCATGTTGAACATGTCGAGCATCAACACGGTGTCTTTGTCAATGCCCTCTCAATCACTTTCACAATATTCGCATCCTAAAACAAACCCTAAAAATATATTTTGAAATATATTTCATGTATACCTTCGTTGGATGTTGAATAGAAGGCCTCACATTTGCCACGTCACCAACCTCAAGTATGTTATTAACATTCCCCCTATCATCCTTTTCTGTGGGTGAAGTTGTTGAATGCCTCCAATTCCCATTCGCTATAAACTTATAATAAGACCTGAAACATTTCTCATCAAATTAATTAAGTCGCGTCACATAGTTTGACCAAATAGTCAACTTAAATTTAAAGTAGAATGATAAAACTTACTTCCCCTTAGCAAGTCGAACTTCAGGTTCATATTGTGGCCCACCTTTATGGATTGCTTTAACCGGTTCTTTCCAATTCCCAGCGAAACCTCTAATTAATTCCACATTCTCTCCCTCATGTCCATTCCACACAAATGTGACAGAATAGGTAGCTGGTCCCTCATGTTTCCCATTTTCCACCATAGCTATCAAATCCCATGTTGCTCTATCAGGACGACACGTGTGCAATCCAGATACATAATTGTAAGCTACATGAAGTGAAGTATCAGTCATCCAATGAAGATATGCAATCACACAACAAAATGTCGTTATAGTCTTTATTCTTCCAATTTTTCTTCAATTAATATAAAAAACAAAGGAGAAATTGTAGCTTTACCCAACTATATTCAAATTTTCTCAAATGTTGCCTTTTTCACCAATATCTCCAAATGTTCATCATTTTCTCAAAAACTTTATAAGCAATATCTGGAAAAACTAATGATAAAACACCATATATTGCAAAATGACATATTAAAAAGAAACCATAATCGCTCATTTTAACGAAGTTTAGCTTACTTCGTAGGTTCCTCACCAAGTAGCCTCATATGCTCCTTAAGAAGCCTCACCCTGCTTAAAAGCCCAAAATCCGGAAAATACCATCTCAAAAGAGGTGATAGTGACACACAAATAATGAGCTCTTTGGGAATCTTTTCATATCCATAAGTAAAAAGATGTGGCTGTTTGCTAACATAATAAGAACTTTAAGAAATAGTACAAAAATATATAGAAAATCAACAGACCAGTCAAGAAGAACACGAATTAAAACTGGTGGTTTGTCCTTTGTCATTATAACACAAAGTGGAGTAATAGATGCCTGCAAGTTTTGTGATATTTTGAGCACATTAGAATAACTAAGTAATGCAATGAATATATAGGCTGCAAAGAGTAAACTCATCATTTTTTTAGTTTTATGCAGGTAGTTGTAATTAGAAACGTCTACCAACTTTACATAAAAGTACATTGCATTTATTTGTAAAGTAACTAAAGTATGTTGCTATTTTTTACCCTTTGTGCTTTTTTTTACAACATGAACACCTTATCTACATTGTCCATTGGTAATCATAAAAAAGTAATCTTATATGTTGCTTCAATGTTCAACAACAATTACATTTTAATAATTAAATCAAAAATAAATTAAAACAACAATTATAAAAATAAAGAATATAATACGTATATAAACCTATAACTCTTGCCTATATATCTGCAACTTTCAATTGGCCCCCACTATCCAGCAAATTATTTCTGGCACCCTACCAATATTTTAATTATTAAAAAAAATGTCAACATATGAACTTATATAGGTAAATTTATATAATTAGTTGAACCTATATTAGCTGCCTTACTTTGGCCTTAAATCACAGTGGATAATTGGATATGTCTTACTGTCATGAAGATAACTCATACCCCTGTTATCAATCAAAGAGCAAAAAGTGTCAAATACTAAGTATATGATTTCATAATAATAAATATTTTAATATTATTACAAATACTATTATCATAATAATGATCCATTAGGATTATTGGTAACTTTTACACCTTTTCTTTGATCTTTTTTTAGCTATTTTTTCTAAAAGTTTACAACCGGACATGTTATTAATATAATATTATAAAAAAAATCCTAACTTACCTTTTTTCTCCTGATTCACATAAACTGAGGTTAAAAAAACTACTTGCCTCCCAATATCCAGAGCAAATGTAAGAGCTTTTGATGGGGACAACTTTCCTATCTTTTGAAGATAGCTTCTAAGATCACCCTGAAAATTCATCCAAATTCAATCATTTCTATAGTATTATCAATTTATCATATCAACACGAAACACAAAAAGCTTGTTAGAAATACAAATCTATGCAACGGAGTTCTAAACAACATAACCAACGAAATAAACCCAGGTACCATAAGGTCTGCGTGCAATCCCAAATACAACATCAAATTAAACTGCATACCTTTAATTTTAGAACGATAAAAAAGAATATAAAAAACAAAAAAGGTACCATTTTTAATCCTGTCAAGTGCTTCCAATGGCTCTGTTTTTTTTTCGGTTTTTAAAAAGCTAAAAACAGAAAATCGCAGTGACAAAGGTTTTCTGGAATGAGTGATTTTCTTTCGAACATCATAATGATCGGTCATCGCCATAAACCTGATTGACTTGTAGCACTGACCAACAACAAAAGAATTTATTTTCCAACCTCTGTTGAACTCTTGAGTCCAACTGGCGGTGACTGATGGTGGTGGCGTAGGGAAGAAGGGGATACAAATACGACAACTGATAGGCGGAGAAGACACCCTCCAAATGAAACACAGGAGCATACCTACATCAAAACATCACAAATATCAAAATCATGTCCCTCCTATCGATATAACCATAACCAAAATAATAATAATAATAACAATAACTAATAAATAGTGAAACTGATGTCCAGAGAGGAAATGTCTCTACTTGGAATCGCAATCCTATAAGCTGTAGATAGTCAGAAGGCAAATAACCGGAATATTTGAGTCTTAATAGTTGATAGAGGAAGCCGATGATGTGAGATGACGCTGATTCGAGGTTTGGGTGTGTCGAAGGAAGAGGCATATACCCTTTGGATAGCTTCCAACAAACACGATGGCTACAAAGGGGGTTGGGGTGAATCGATGGCGGTGGATTAAAATACAAAGGGGGTTGGGGTGAATCGATCGGTTGACGATTGTGGTCGTACTGTCTGGTATATTCCCGACTTCTCTTCCGTTGGCGGTTATTGGACCTCCTTCCAACAAATTAGACAACGACGCTCTGATGAATGGAAACGAAGAACAGAAGGGAGAAGCGGTGGATGAATGGAATCGGGTCGAAATTAACGCCTTGTATAGATAAAGGAGAGATAGGCGGTGAAGTGGTAGACAGCGGGAAACAGAATTGCTTAGGGTTTATCAGAGGAATTGAGGAGGTTTGTTCAGAGAGAAGAAGGAATAGAGGGTAGAATCAGAGAAGAAGAATGGAGAGATATGAGGCGGTGGAAATTAAAAAAGTTGAGTGGAAACCGAGAAGACGGTGAAGCAAAATCAAATTAACACGTGTCGACGAAGTTTATAGAAAACGGCATAAACTGCCCAGAAACACAAGAAAACGAAAAGATGACATACCATCATAAAGGAAGGGCCTTTTCTGCTAAAAAACCACCTAATTAACTGTAGCTAAGACCCAAAAATTTTAATATATAGTATAATTACATATTTCCACATTAGTCAATGAACAAACAATATGTAATTCATGGTCAATCAAAATAATAAGTGAAGTTGTTCGCCCCATTTGATTACATATATATAACCTCTTTCTTTGAATTTTTTTTTCGTATAATATTATAAGAAAACATGTCCCTAACTTCATGCATAAAATCAGAATATTTACTTATTTTAATGGTAAAAATGTTATAATAATTCAATGTGTTTTTAACATTAGATGTGCTCAAAGACTATTTCATATACTTTGATGATAAAATGTTCCATGTGTATCTATTACAATAATGTTGAGGAGATCTTCACCATATATTGCTTTATATAATTGATTTGCTCAAGTCAATATACTAACGAAAAATTGTGCTACTGTATTAGGATTTAGGAATTGTGCCCCACAATTCTCTTCGAAATGATCTCACTTCTCTCTTACATATGTGATTAAGTGATTCAAATAGAATCATCAAAAACTAAATTTTGATTATTTTCATGTTAGCATCAAAACCTATTAGCATAAATTATATCATTGTTCTTCATATGAATGGGTTGGGATTATTCCAATAGTGATCCAATTTTGTTATATGCAATTAAGTTTTCCCTTTTGAAACTTTTGAAACTAGGGGGTGTTTGACTTATCTTTTGAGGGGCCAAAAGTTCTTTTTGGAAAAGATAGAATTCAAAAATGTTTAGTAACACCATTTTAAAAGCTACTTTTTGATTTTTTATATAAGAAAAAATGACTTTTTGAAAAAGTCTGGAGATACTGTCTTTTTGTAACTTTTGTCAAAAAGACTTTTGGCTCCTAAAAAGATAAGCCAAACACCCTTTAGATTTTAAGATCTTCGGTCAACATAGGTTGGGAATGTTTACTATTATCAATTGATAATGGTTATGGCTACAACAGTCACTTTTGAATATCTCTATAATTGTGTTAACTTAATACATTAAGTATACATACATGTATTTATGAATTCACATTGGTCAGATGTAATTATGAACCTACCATATATGTAATTATGAACCTACTATATATGAGTCTTCTTGCCAATATCATATTTTTAATGCAATTTATACGATAATCATCTACATGTAATGTTTAAGGCAGCCTGTTGCAAAGATCATATTATCCTTTATCAAGGTAGTCATAAATAGGCCAATGTGGAACTAGCCCACTTGGTAGAGCTGGAAAGTCTCTTAAATAGGAGGTCTAAGGTTCAAATCCGAGTGTAAGTGAATTAACTAACTCTGTGAATTTAACTTCTAACCATTAACCAACCGTTCCAAAAAATGGAGTCATAAATAGAATAATCTTTATATTATCATTTATATGAAACCACTTCACCGCAAATATTAATGTTGAATCCATACTTCAACATGACATAATCATATTTTTGATACTATTGTTTTAAAAGTTTGCTTTAAGTCACATACTGACTTACAATACTTTTATTTTACCATCCAAAAACATAGTTGCCGGGTGGTTGATGGAGATTTATACTTCTAAATTTATGTTTAAGAAGTTTCAGTTTCATATGATATACTTCTAAATTTTTAGAAGTTACACCCAAATATCATTATAAAATAAGATCATAAAAATTAAAGTATGCATTCTTATGTTTGGAATCCAACCATGTACTTCAAAAATGTCATCGGCTCTTGCTTCTTATTTGAACCTTAATATTTTCTTTCTTACGGAAAACTCAGTAGTTCAAACGATAGAATGATTATTAGTTCTTAGCGAATTGAATTAAGTTATGCTTGGGAAACAGCTGCATGTGACATGATCAAACTTAATCATGTTGGTTGATACCCACGAAAAAATGTCAAATTCATAAGAGATCTCGTGAATGGCCCCGTAAAGTCGATTTATGTCGGGGGAAAATGAACTCACAAACGCGTAGGATAATTTTCACGAATTGAATGTCATTTTATTGTAATCTTAGCATATCACATTTAGCACATAAATTATTTATAAAATCAATAAAATGAACAACAAAAATTATACCACCTCTACCCATTATCTCCATATATATATATATATATATATATATATATATATATATATATATATATATATATATATATATATATATATATATATATATATATATATATATATATATATATATATATATCACATCATTCAAACATGACTACATAATCTAGAAACACAAAATCAATAAAAGTCAAATTCATTTACAATTGTTATGTGTTGTAAAATGTAAACCCAACTTCTTAATTAAATTCAAATCCTTCACACATTGCAATTGTATAGAAAGGTTAGACATTTAAGAATGTGTTGTTAATTACTTACTTCACAAAAGGAATCCCAGACCAAACCCGTTGAGCATAAGCATCATGTTCCAACCCAAAAAACTGTTTCAAGAAAAACTCCTCATATGGGATTCTATTATGGAAGAAATCCCAAAGGATTATAGCAAATGCAATGGTTGACACAGGGTTACACAACATAATCTGAGTGCCTACAGACCAAATCAAGAAACCACTGTACCCTGGATGACGGATTACTCCATAAATCCCATAAGTGATTAATTTGTGATCATCTTCATGGTATCTTTGAATAATATGAGAAAAAGCCTTTCCAGCTGTTAAAATGGCAAGCTTCCTGATGGTTTCTCCAAGAATTACTAACATAAGCCCTGTGTTGCTTATTGACCAATTGTTTTTTAAACTGGGGAAGAAGTGTAGTTCGAGTAGGTATTCTAGCATGGATAAGATCATTGCTAAGAGGTAGTCTTTGCTGATTAAAAGAGACTCGATTGTTACTTTTGATTTCCCATGACATGCAATTGCTAAAAGGTATTCAGAGGCATGAAAGAAGAATACCGCATACAAGAGTTGGGATAATTGTCTCTCAGATGTGTCCTTCAATATTTCTGTCATTTCTTCAAGGCTATTGCCGATTAAGGGTTTACTTCAGACCTGAAAAGGAGATACAGATTTACATCACTGACTATAATGTTAGAAAGATGATTATTGTAATTCATAGTTACATGCAGTGTATTTATGTATTTTTCTTGAAGGAGAAGACGAAACAAGCATAATCAATCCAGTTCCCTCTGACACATTCTAACTTTCTCCAGAAATACGCAGTCATGAAGCAAGGAATCAACTTCTTTTTCTTTCGTTTTTGCAAGAACAATGAGCGAAATTGAAATGATTATCAGCTCTAAAATTAACACGAAGCTTCAGTTCATAAATTGTGCGTTTATATAAACACAAATGCACAAATTTCTGACTCGGAACATCGGAACCTAATTAATTCAAGCATTTAATCTCCACAAACGAGTATAAAGAGCTTAATAAAGGAGAAAAAAATCAAAACAGATCCAGTAAACGCAACGGACCTAAACCTAGAAGAAATGTGGATTCTAATTTTGTATTCAAACAAACATTTATACATGGCAAATTCGCGTTACGAAAAAAGGAGGGAAATACTTACACAAAAGAAGTCAGGGATGGATCGAATTGAGAAGAGATCGAGTGTAATACTGTAGAAGAATAGTAAAAGCGTCGCCGCTCCGAGTAGTCTCCGATGAGAGCCTGAAGCGCCACCGTGGCTGGCATCCGTCGTAGATGGAGAGAGAGAGAGGCCTGAGGTGGTGAGATTAGTTTTGGAAATACAGTTTGCAATGAAAAAAAGATGACCCTTGAAGTTCTATTAATGCAAAAAGCGCCCATATTTAAATTTAATAAGAACCAAATTCTTATTTGAAAACTAAAAGGACCAAAAGTGTAATTAAATCATTTAAAAAAGTTTATGATTTTATACCACTTTGTAAGTTTTTTTTTTTTTAACCGGCAAATCTAATCTACTCCTAAGCTAACACCTATTCCACCTATGTCCACGACCGGACTTGAACTCTCGACCTCAAAGAGGAAGGACACCACCTGATACCACTTGGTAAATGTAATACAAAAGTACCATAGCTTGATTTTATACCACTTGGTAAATGTAATATAGTATAATATAATTGTTAAAACCATGTATAAAAATGAGGATGTAAAATTTAAAAAATTGTAAAATGAATTATAAAAAAGAATAAAACAAAGTTATATAAAGATTTGAAATATATATATATATATATATATATATATATATATATATATATATATATATATATATATATATATATATATATATATTAAAAATTAGCAAGAAACTAAAAAAAAAAAAACAAAAAAAAAAGGAAGGAAGGGGGGGAGGGGGAGGTTTTACACCAAATTTATAAACTTTTTCTAAAATTAGGCCAAATGTATAAAACTTAAAACCTTATAAAAATAAAAACAGAGTTATATAAAGATCTGGACCAAACCTGTAAATAAAATAAAAGCTAAACATAAACTATAAAAAAGACAAAAAAAAAAACATGACCAAATTAATAAACTTTATGAAAATTGGGCAGTTTATTAATCTTGTATTTTAATTACTTAAAAAGTTCATTGGATATGATGGTTCGTCCTCCCCACCAAATTATATAATGTGTTATCTAGATTTCATAGGGAAACACGCAACATGTGTATCCTCTACTCTGGTTCATGAAAATATAAATTAAAAGTTTTTTTGTGATTTGTTCAACACAAGGTACTACTATGTAAACACGCTACGTACAAACTCATTCATCGATCTCTTGAAAAAATGTTTTTAATGGTCTATAATCTACCCTCAAAATGAACCATACATGTACCATATTCCTTACTCGGTCCACTATTTGCTCCAGTTTTGAACTTCCTCCACTGAATACGTTGTGATGGCAGAGTTTTCTAATACAAAGACTCATGCACAGGTCAAAATTATCTCTTCTATCGGGTTTCATGGTCTCGTCGAATTTCTCACTGCTTAGAGCAACTATTTTTCTAAGATGGAAATGAGAGAGGTAAAAATCAAGGTTGAAAGTTCGAAAGAAAGATTTAAAAATGATAAGGAGTGATAGTAATTATGGGTATTTAATGCTAATTGCTTGACATTATTTATATTCTATAAAATGATAAATATGCCATCAATACATCATTTAATATTTTGATATAATGCCTATAACAATACAATTCTAAAAAGTTTTTTTAGTTATGCATATATTTACTCAATCTCTTACTCCATATATAATGAATTTATGTCGATGCAAGTGTGATAGAAAAACCGCTCGTCAATGGCACCCATGAAAACCTCATTTTTATTGCTAGTTTTTTGTATTGTCACAATAGATGCATTCCCAATTGCTAAGTCAGAAAACAAGGTTTGTCTAGTAAGATGGACCATGTATATCATCGATGGGATAGGTGATCCAATCAACGTTCATATACAATCACATGATGATGATCTTGGAGTTCGCACACTTGTACCTGGAGCTAATTTCAACTGGACTTTCTGTGTGAACTGGAATTCATCCACTCTATTTTACGCTCATTTCTACTGGAATTCTAAAGAATCTTTTTTTAATGTTTTTAGTATGTCCATTAGTAAGCAATATTGTAGGAATGATAAGTATTTGAAACCACAAGAATGTTTTTGGTTAGTCAGAGGAGAAGATGGGTTTTATTTGTCCCAACTAAATAATCCATTTCCACAAGGATAGACAAAGGTACATGATTGGTCGTCTTGACTAATCATTTACTTTTAGTTTATAAAGAAATAAAATTAACTTCATCTAGTTTTGAGTGTATGAGTGACGATCGTATCCTAAAACAATAATGCATACAACTGGTGGGGATTCTTCATGGGTTATGGCAGTTTATTAATCTTGTATTTTAATTACTTAAAACGTAGAGAGGTAGAGAGAGATAGAGAGAAAGAAAGTTCATTGGATGTGATGGTTCGTCCTCCCCACCACAATTTCAATCTTCAACCATTAGCTACCACTAAACATTCGGGATGGTGTTCACAATAGTGGTTCGTAGCCAGGTAGACCACAAAGAGTTTCATGGCCAGTATACCGGTTGGCCTAAAAGGAATAGAGGAATACAACTGGTGGGGATTCTTCATGGGTTGTGGCAGTTTATTAATCTTGTATTTTAATTACTTAAAACGTAAAGAGGTAGAGAGAGATAGAGAGAAAGAAGTTCATTGGATATGATGGTTCGTCCTCCCCACCACAATTTTAATCTTCAACCATTAGCTACCACTAAACATTCGGGGTGGTGTTCACAATAATGGTTCGTAGCCAGGTAGACCACAAAGAGTTTCATGGCCAGTATACCGGTTGGCCTAAAAGGAATACAGGAATACAACCGGTGGGGATTCTTCATGGGTTGTGGCAGTTTATTAATCTTGTATTTTAATTACTTAAAACGTAAAGAGGTAGAGAGAGAGATAGAGAGAAAGAAGTTCATTGGATATGATGGTTCGTCCTCCCCACCATAATTTTAATCTTCAACCATTAGCTACCACTAAACATTCGGGGTGGTGTTCACAATAATGGTTCGTAGCCAGGTAGACCACAAAGAGTTTCATGGCCAGTATACCGGTTGGCCTAAAAGGAATAGAGGAATACAACTGGTCGGGATTCTTCATGGGTTGTGGCAATTTATTAATCTTGTATTTTAATTACTTAAAACGTAAAGAGGTAAAGAGAGATAGAGAGAAAGAAGTTCATTGGATGTGATGGTTCGTCCTCCCCACCACAATTTTAATCTTCAACCATTAACTACCAGTAAATATTCGGGGTGGTGTTTGCAATAGTGGTTCATAGCCAGGTAGACCATAAAGAGTTTCATGGCCAGTATACCGGCTGGCCTAAAAGGAATACAGGAACGGTGAAGTGAGTCCCCTTACCAACCACCCGCCAAATAGCAAACTCGTTAGTTTGGGATCCATTAAAATAATCGAAGTTCTACCGAATCTAACGAAGTTCTACCAAATTTAATACTACCCGTAATCTACTTCCTACATTTTGTCCCCAAAATTCATTTGCCCAATTTGAATCTAGAAAATCTCAAATCGGGACCTACATCTTTTCAATATCAACTTTAAAAGGTATCATTTTTTAATTTTGCCTTTTTCGTCTAACTATAAGTTTCATTGATAATGAACGGACCATAAGATGTTTCGCATTCCACATGTCAATTGTTCGCAACTAACAACCGAGACAATGACTTTTGACAATGACTTTTTTAGGCAATTGCCGAGGATTTTATAAATGACTTTAACAAAACATATGACAAAACTAAAGGGACGATAGTCTTTTAATGTTGTGGGATCTCGAATCTTGAATGTCGAGAATATGAGATATAAGAGGCATTACAAACTCTACATTTACCGGAAAAAAATGTGTTAACATACCATAATCCATATTCACCTCTACAAGCATTGTTAATATAAAAAATAAAACAATTTTTGAATACTTCATATCACAAGTCATTGAAACATGTAAGAAGTCGGCTCAGCCCAATAATAGAGCTAAGTTCCACTGTAGATAAACTGATAAAAGCTCATCCAGGCCCGAATAACCAAAGACCCGATCTGAATTCTGAAATCTGAACCAAAAAGACTTGTCCAAGTCGGGTTTTGACGACATATCATGGGAGTGGTTGCAAAAGGGCAAGGCACAAAAACATGGCAGATAAAGGTACTGGCACGCTTGTATATTAGATAATATAGTAATGCCCATGTACCTTATAAAAAGTAACACCCCCCCCCCCCCCCCCCCTTACCCCTGGGTATATGGAATTGAGGCAGAGAATATCTACACACATGCTCATCACCTTACTTTTTCAAGTACTGGAGTCCATCTTTTCCCAAATAATAAAATCTCAAAACAGCAAAAAGACAGATGTGCTTTCTAGTTACAAGAAAATCGTGACCAAATTTTGGGTATGGATTATGGATTATTTCTAGGCATTATTAACAGATAAATATTTAAACTTGTATTATTTTCACCAGAGGACCAAGCACGAGACAAGTAAACATTATGCATTAAGTTAACTTTTTTTTTTGCACATAACAAGAAAATTAATAGGCTCTACAGATTTATGCTCTACTTAAGTTGTAAGAGTACCTAAAAGTTTAATTCAGCTGAAAATTATTGGAAGCCATTGATGGGGACATGTTTCTTCCCTTGCTGCTGCTTTTTCCAGATTTACTCCTTCTAGTAGAGTTCCTAAATGGCGTCAAATACAGCCTTAACAAACCATTATTATCAAGATCACTAGTTGAATACCTTGTGCTCCTGTTCCTATCCAACACAAAGTTTCTTGAATTCATAGAATTTGTGTTTCGATCAAGTTTTGGATTTGAATTCACATTTTCTGGAATTTCTTCTAAGTTCTTCTTGTGACTCCATAGATTACACACCTTTCTCCATTTACTTGGCATTGCCTTTTTATGCATGTTTGATGAGTTGTTGACTGTTGTTGAAATCGGTGTGTTTGAAACAGATACAGATGCAATGTTGCTGTTCTTGGTTGATTTCAAATGCCAATCTTTTAATTCGTTTTCGGTGATCACCAGCTTTGTTCCTTGGAAGATAACATCATTTGCAGGTGATACTCTGGCATTTGAAGCGGATTTCACTTCATCTCCTCCTAATCCGGTTGTTTTGGTGCTGAAACTCTTCATGGAGCTTGAACTGCTTCCCCTATTTGATGTAGAAGCGTCTGAATTAGAGTTAGATTGACCAGAACTAGCTCCATCTTCACTTATGGAATGCATTTGCAGGTTTTCCATGGTGGTAATTGTGCCCCTGTTTACGGGAGGAGGTATGATCATGCTGTCGACAATAGACAGCATTGGTGTAAGGCGAGGAATTGTTCTTGCGATCATGTATCCATCCCAAGAGGATCTGTGTTCATCGAAGGAAAATCTTGGATCTTCAACAGACAATCTATGAGCATCGATTGAAAACCTGGGTTCTGTATCGCAAGATCGACGACCCAATCCGTAGTCTGCTACCTCAGATTGGGTATCTCTGAATTGCCCTAATTTCGACCTATCAATGTCGGTTCCGCCATTGCAGTCTCTGTTTTGCTTCTTTTGCTTCTGTTTTTGTCTCCATTTTCGTAACTTCTGACTGAACACAGAAGCTGCTTCCCAAAAATTCCTCCTCTTGTTCTGCAATTCGATATCAATGAACTCCTTCATCGTCTTCAGATCCCCTTCTTCAATGTCGCCATCATCATCAACTTCATTTCGCACAAAAACATCACCAGAAACCCTAATTTCATTGTCATCGTCATCGTCATCGTCATCGTGTTCTTCTTCGTCGTCGTCTTCTTCATCTTCCTTCGTCTCCAACACCGGCTCTGCAAAGCTCGAGAACCCTAAATTCCTCGATTCGACCCTCGCAACACCACCTCCTCCTTTCTTCGTATCATCGACGACGAACAGATCCGACAGAGTACTACGACCTCTTACATCACACGACTTTCTCCGTTGATCCGTAACCAAACCGTTCAAACTCTCGCCTTTCTCAGCAGCAACAGACTTGCTCCGTCGCAGCCCCGGAGCAGCCGTGGACGAAGAAGCACCCGCGTGGCCTCTGCTACGGCGGCTACAAACGGCTACCTTCTCAACTTGAGCTTCAGCAGCAGATGAATCTAAACCGGCAAGACGGTCTCGTAGGCACAATGCACAGAACCCCGTCACGGGTTCACTAGGGTGACGGTGGCAGGCGGAGAGACGCCGAGGACGATTACGATTTCTGGTAGTTGTACGGATTTGGGGATCCGGCATCATTGACAGAAGCGTTGGTGTGTAACGGCTCAGAAATGGATCATAATTAAGGGTTTCTGTAAGAGATTGATTTTAGGGTAACTGCAGTAAGGCGTACTCTGTACTGCAAACGAGAGAGAGAGAGAGAGAGAGAGAGAGAGAGAGAGAGAGAGTGCTGACAAAAAGGGATCTGAGTATTAGCAGAGAAACCCTTCATAAACCTCACCACCCGCCATAGAAGAACAATATACCTTTTCGCTACATTATGTGGTTTAATAATGTTTTACCAAGTTTCACGTTTCTGCCCCAACTTCATTTCTTTTTAATTGTCCAGCATAACTTTATGTAAACGCTATGGCCTATGCTTCGACTGTACCTACATGGTTTTGGGGTGCCTCATATATGTCCCCGCATGTGAAAGTTGTGTTCCTTGCATTATATTTTGCAAGATTAACGTTGTAATATCGGTTTGGATTAGGATCGGAAGATATTATTCTTCAAACTCACCCGCAATGTTTTATTTGTGTAATCCTTATTATTATTTATTTTGATTAAGATATTAATGATTGAATCAATTTGAATTTCCTAACATTAACTTCAATTTGTAGATGCAAACCAAAACAATTATGAAAACAAAAAAAAAAAAAAACAAAAAAAAAAAAAAAAAAAACTTAAGCGAAAAAAAATAATGTAACCATGTACAGCTAAATACACAATATCATAAAGGGACTAACATATGATATGATCATCCGCTTAAATCGAGATGAACGAATGAAGTTGTGATCTTGCGACCAAGTAAGAGTTGACGACACTTTAACTTCATGGATAAGCATCATAAAATCTTCCAAAAGCTTTCAGATAACGTCGAATCTTAGGATTTTACCTAGTAAACAAAGTGTGATGTGGCAACCTATGATACGTTAGATGTCATCATTAGTTTGGTTTTTTAGGGATTTTAGGGTTTTTAGATTAATATAAACAGGACTTCTCGTGTCCTATTTATTCAACACGAAAAAATCTAAGACTTCTTCTCCTATATGCTCTCTATGCAAATTCGGCTAGCATGTTGCTCCAGATACTCTCTTCTTTTGTGTTTCCAGGTATTCGATTTGTGTTTATCAATTATTTTATAGTTGTTGAAAAGAACGATAATCTGAATTAAATCATAGAGTTTTACTTAACACTTACAACCATAGAGTGTCATGAAGTACATTCAGTAGGGGTTTTGAAAAAAATATTCGTCTCTGAAAATCAGATGCAAATTTATCCGAATTTTTTAATATTCTATTTTTCGGACTTGGATGATCATTTTATAAGTTTTTGGATATATAATAATCGAAATATTTATTTTTCTAATTCAAAATAATGACTTTACTTATGTTTTTTTTCATTTAAATTTTTTACTACTAAGGTTATGTCATAGAGCCTTTTCATTTAGTTTTTGTTTATGGTAAGTTAATTTATTTTACATAATTAGCTAATTAGTCAAATAAAAAAATAAAACAATCATAGTTTATGGTATGAAAATTTGGATATTTGGCTTTGAACACCTTTTAACTTTAAAAACATGATCCTGTTATACTTTTGAATCGATGGTAGTAACAATGTGGGGATGTTAAATTCACAGTTATTTTACGCAACCTACGAATTTATTGATGTTGTTATCATATTTATTTTATAATTTGATATTTATTTATCGGATTATGAAGGATGTTTGATACACTCAATGTGGGCATTATTTTAGCATGTTGACTAAATGAGAACCAGAACAAATCATCATGTAATGCAGTTTTAAGAGTATGCATAGAGAAACTTATCAGGTTCCATTCGCATTAGAAAATTAGAACATGTGTAAAAGCGAAGAAAACAGAGGTTTTATGATAAAAGAAAGCTTGGGTGTGAAATGTATTAAAGGTGAAAATAAGGGGGCTAAAAAGTGAAATTTAATATTCTGAGATCTGGAAACTTTACTCCGGTGGTACTAGACTATTGGTACCTTGTGTAAGTGTGGTTTAGAGTTGCCGCTGACCGCGGGCAGCCAACAGGATGCACGTGCATTCTGCCCAAACATAGGGAAGTGTGCGTATGCATTACCCGAAATACGATGCCTCGTGTAACCTCATTTATCGGGACTTTGGATACTTTCGTGAAGAAGTAAAGGTATCTTCTCCAAACAAAATACTAACAACAAATGTCAAATATCAAATAACCTTTAATATTAGTACAAAATATCAACACAGTATCCAACATTTTACAATGCAACTTGAAATTACGTATTTTACCAGATTTTAAAAATGGTACATGTGGTTTAGGCCTTGCGAGTACCGGCAACAAGCACGTTCACGATTTACGTGGCAACGACTATTGACCTTGAACACCACCGTTACGGTGGTTTGTGATGTTAGATTTTGAGTCTTTAGAATATCAATAAACTTCGATATTTTTTAAGATCGTGATTACAATCATTTTCTAAAATCTGTGATTTCAACCTTATAATTTTGGGTATCATTAAATTAGATTTGAATAATATAAAAATGGCAATTTAAAAGTCATCTCACTTCTAAATTTGAAACACATAAAATACCTTGTTGTTTTGTGATTGATTAGATAGAGAATTGCTTATGATCAATTTCATATATGTATCGATCGATTTTTTTCACGTCCAAAAATTTCATTTTCCAATTAATATTTAGTAAAATCATTTGCAAATAAACATTTTCTGATCGAACCGTTTCAAAAACATATACTATGTCTGAAAACCAAAACATGTGAACTATCAAAATATCAGAGTATGAATCCCAGAACAATCCCATGAATGCGGAAAACAGTGTGCGTGTATAATGTGCCGCTACCGTGCCAGCTCCTTCCCCTTCGACGAAGAGGTACCTGAAACCAAAACTGTAAACAGTAAGCACGAAACTTAGTGAGTTCCCCCATCGTACCACATACCATGCGATCACGTAACATAACATACTGCCAGGCTATTCTGGGGTGCCTGACTACCCGGTGCGGCCATTCTGGGGTGCCGTCCTACCCGTGTCAAGCCATTCTGGGGTGCTGACTACCCATCGGTCCTAACAACCGATCCTCGGGGACTATTTCACCCCTACTGTCACTACCACGTATATATCATATCAGGCCAGCATACAAACACATCATCACATACTGTCAGACATAGCTGGGGTGTCTGACCTACCCTTCGGTCCTAACGACCGAACTCTACTACTATCACATATAACATATCATGTCAGCACATAACATACCAGGTCGTAGCAAACCTAGATGATATCACAAAGACAATCATCTAACATATAACTCCTACTGGTGGGCCGGCATTGTGGTCGTAGACCCACCGCTACTAGAATGTAACTCACCTCAAAATAGTTGCTGATTCGAGTGGGAACTAACTATCTACTGCTGCTGCTGCTGTTCCGGAAGTCCTCCGGCTATAATTCCCACAAAACATTCAGTCAAATACTGCTAGCTGTACTTAGGGTAAAATGACCATTTTACCCTTGACCAGGTCAAAGTATGTGACAACCGTCAATTTTCGGTCAAGTCAAAGTCAACTAAAGTCAACAAGTCAAACCAGTCAACTCGATTTGCCCATAGGTACTAGAGTTTACGTTATGTAATTTCTAAACAACTCGCTATTCTAATGAGAGATCATAAATCGAAAAGTGCGTACATCTGGATCTCCTTAACCTAAAACTGTGGTACGTGGCGAGCCAAACCGATAAAACAATGTTGCATACTCATCGGGAGTATGCAAGATCCTTAAACAAGGCTTAACGGGGTTTACGGACCTTGCATTGCGAAGCCGGACACTCACATTCTGTTGGGTTTTGAGCAATCTAACACTTCCTAAGTGTGCATGCAACCCTAATAAACCTTGGATCTATGTTTGTCTAAATACATGCAAAATAATAATTTTCCAAGGTTCATAACCTATCTAACATGGCATGGGGAACATTTAAACATAAAAGAGTTAGATGAGATTACATACCTTTTTGATGAGATTGATTCTTTGGAGTTTGAGAGCCAAACACCAATAATGTGAATGCCTCAAATGGAATCACAAATCACCACAAACACTTGGAAACTTTGAGAGAGTGTACACACACTTATATTTTCGTCCACACACAAGCACACACACTAGTGGCTATTTCATGCAACATAAGCATGCTTATATAGTGTACATGGTTAGGGTGAAACCCTAATAACCCATGACCTTTCCTTTTCCAAGGATCCATGGGTTAAAAGCTCCATGGATCATCCATGGACTTCCATATAAGCCTAGCCCATTAACAAATGAGTGTTAGCCCACACTATATAAAACCAATAGCCCACAATCTAACTAGTCTTCCTTTTAATCTCTAAATTAATTCATAATTAATTTAAGACTAAGACTAATTAAATAACATGACTTCATATTAATATATTATAACTTATAATATATTAATAAACATATGTGTATAACTCTCATAAAATTATCCATAAATAGTTCGGGTGAAGTGCAACCCAAATGGACCATGCCGGGTCGGGTCAAGTATATACCAAATAAGTTATGGACTTAGACACCTTATCCAACAGACTCCCACTTGGATAAGTCTAATAACTATATTTGCGTATGTTACTTCAGGAACCAACCAGCAATCGTAGCTCTCGAAAACTCTGTTGAACTATGAAGCGCCATTTTAGATAAGTGATCATATAATCCTCTATTCTCAGGATATCAGCCGGACAAATACATGGAACAACGTCATACTTATTGTCCAGCAGTTTGTTTCCCGATTTCCGATTTGTCTGACAAAAAAGTTAATCGAACACATCAATTTAGTTCTGACCGGCCGGTACATAGGTCACAATAAAATCATCGAGGGGCCCAGATATCGCTTATATTTCTAGAAGGAACATATAAACTTCGACTCATATGCTTGTTCTACTACTTGTTGAATTGTACACAAAGGCACGTTTTATAACATCAAGTTACTGATGCGTTTACGTGCAATCAATGCACAACCAAATCATAGGTAACAACTCATATCTCTAGGTTTGAAGATTTATATGATATTACCGTCTCACGATCACTCGAGATAAATTCCATGAAGTGATACAAGTGAGCGTGGGTTTATTCCAATACTCATAACTTATGAGCACTCATGAATGTTGTAGCAACCATTGCTATGACTAAACCCATTTAGCCATCTACAAACTCGATTCATGACAGTCTTGATTCATACCTACTTCCAACATATGAACGACTGTGGAGTGTTTAAATAACTTAGTCATTCGGAAAGAATAACCTAGCTATTTAGGAAGTCAAAACATGCAAAGTGAAACACAATAATAATCGAATCCAATATGGTCTCAGAACCCTTTTGAATATAAATAGAACCACCTTTTATTTATCACCATATTGATTACACATTATTCATTGTATAATGTTTCAAACAATCAACTTAAGACTTGAATAAAAAACAACAGTCGTCCCATGCTCCTAGCATGTACACTTTGTTTTTCTAAACAATAGTTATGCCATACTCCAAGTATGCACACTATGTTTGTCTATGATCCTTACATTGTGATATAGATCAATTGAACATGATTCCATTGATACTCATTTCACAATCCCAAATCCTTATTGTAAATGTGAGAATCCCCGATTCCTATCATTTACCAAAAAGTCTGTTAGATTTTAAACTTTTATGCAATGTTCCTCTTGTAATGATTATGCGCAAAGTCACCAAAACCTTGTCACCAGTCATTACAGAGTATTCCAAAGAAGGTCAACTTCTATGGAACGGAAGTCTCATATTCAAAGTACATTGCTTTGAACATCCTTCTTGCATTAAGGTTTTCTAATCTTACATAGATTGAATAACTTCCACATATGGAGACATTTCCATAGTCCCATTTTGACTATCACTTCTGAACAAGAGTTACTTCTTTTCAAAATATGTCAATATGGTCCTTTCCGACAACTTACATCATACTTCCAACTTTCCCTGAGCAACCAATCTTTGGCGAACCTCAGATTGTCCTCGATAGTTGCTTAATCACTTTAGTCATATCCAGTTCTAGACTTTTCCCTTCTCAATGCCTTAAGCATTTGGAAAATTTAGAAAGGATGAATATTATAGCACATGCAATCGATCCTATATCCGAAGCATATGGGACACGATTCATGATGTTTGACATAAAGACATGATACTAGACCAGTCTTTTGCTACAATATTTTTTATTTGCCATGTTTTCAAAATTTAACTATGAAGAGGGATGTCGTAATCATAATCGAATCTTGAAAACGCAATATATATAGAATTGCTTCAAGTTGAACCATTCCAACATAAAATTCATATATATATTCTTGACTAAAGATGATTAAAATCTCAATCTAAGCTTTAGAATTGAAATGAAGTATAATTTCCTCTCCCTTAATTATAGCAAAACAACTTTTCAACCCCTACAACTTCACGAATTGAAACTTTGTTTTCTATAATTAACATTGCTAACTTGCAACACTAAACGTAATAATCATGCTCCCACTAACATGATGATTATCAGCATAACACTTATGCTCCCACTAGCTCTAACATATTTCCAGAAATCTGCTGGAGTTCTGAAATTTAGATTCATACACCCTTTCTTAGATAGCTCACATGTGTGTCTAAACAATTTTCAGGACTATGAAAAGGGATGCCGTAATCATAGTCTCAATTGCTTAGGCATTTTCCATTCCTCACAAGTCCATGTTAGTGTGTCGGTTAACCACACGCGCTCCACTAACGACTTTTGAAAATGCAAATAACACAATTGATATCTACGTAAAATCTACTTAGTGAAAGGGTTTCCTTACCATCATTTTTATGAATCGGAGAGAAACCTTATGATACTTAGATTTTGTAGTGTATGAGTTCCTATCCATGTGAATTTGTCAAAACCGTAATCACAAGATAAGGTTAGTGACAAATTCAGCCTTACATGGATTAAACTTGTTCAATCTTAGTTTCTTGTCACCTTGGTAGCACAAGGCCCACCAATGCTTCCAAGTTGAACTCTGATAACTCACATGCAAATTCAACTTATTTGAAGTAGGTACAGAAATAAGAATTATGTCAACACGATAGGTTGCAAATCTTAAGTCGTGTGCTAGTGATAAATTACAGGTTTTACTCTTGATTAAATCTTGAACTCTTTCAGGATCTTTAAGGCTCCCACTG
Source organism: Lactuca sativa (assembly GCF_002870075.4). Lineage (NCBI taxonomy): Eukaryota > Viridiplantae > Streptophyta > Magnoliopsida > Asterales > Asteraceae > Lactuca > Lactuca sativa. Next base: position 343,463,480 of record NC_056627.2, on the reverse strand, counting down.
TCCCCTTGATGTATAAGTTTCCTCAGTCAAGAACCATTCCTTGACAAAACAAATATTCAAGGGACAATGCGGATTCTTATCAAGGCTAACACTTCACACAATTGGTCTTAGTTGGTCTTTGTCTCATCCAAGACATCACAACTTACCAATCTCAAATGTACAAGAGTAGAAAACATTTTACTCTTACATTTGACTAGTGTTAATAAATCTTCCTTTATGTCACTCAAAGTTACAATCTTGGAGTATGACTCTAAGAATTGTTTTGGAACGAAGTATGACTCATCTTCTTGATTTTAACCAATCCAACAATTCATGACCTCTCTTCTTAGCCATAACAATGCACTAAGACGTCCTTAGAGTATGAATTTGTGATATGGTTTCATAATCATTAAGATGATCATGAAATACGATACTAAAGTACTCTCCCATCCTTTCAGATTTGAGAAACTTTTATCTTTCTGCCTAATTTGATTCTTCTCATTTGTTTTGTCATACATTGTAACCTTTCCCTGTTACAGAATTATACTTAACCTCATAAGTATAATCATATTTACTAATCTTTAGTAAATCATGACAAATCAATCTTTGTGGTGGACCTTGACCAGCGCACACCCAGTGTACCTAATTCCTTAGTCTTTCAACTGACTCACATATACATGTGATCAAAGAATTAGTCTTAATTTTCAAAGATGAAAATTCTCATTCATCATACAATACAACTTGTATGATTCCAAGTTTCTATCCAATTGGAACTTGGGTGATGAAAAACTTTCTTCATTCGGTAAATTCAGACACTACCACAAATGAAGGAGTCAAATCCACTTTCCAATATTGCTATTACTGGAAACATATAAGCAACAATTTTCCACAGATGCCATTGTAAGGATATTTTTAAAATAAATAAAATTTAAAAGCCTTTTTTTCTTTTTTTTTTAAAAAAAACTTTGCGGAAAAACTTATCCTTACAATCCACATGAAAACCTTGTTGTTATCTATTCATAAGCAATATATTATAACTCTTAAGCAACAACTCAAAATTCTGATTACCGAACCATGCGATCGAAACCCACCTTCGCAATCAGAATCAACATATCCTTACTTTAAGCTTCCTATTTGATTCTTAAAACATCAGCATGTGACCCATTCACATTATGTAATAAGAATCTCCAAATAGGAACTTAATAGAGTTAGACACTGGACTTTACCCGAAGTAGAGTCAAACCTCTTGACTTGATCAACCTTATGACCTTTCAGGTGAATAGGGCAGCTTCGCAACCAATGCCCCTTCCTTTGGCAACAAAACACATGGACCCTTTGGTAATGGCACATGAGACTATCTCAGACTTAGCCTTTCTCTTTACCATTTGGTCAACCGAGTTGACTATGGCCGGTCCCTTTCCATTGGGAAGAGAAATGCTCTTCTAGATATCCAATGCTACCATTGTCAATGTCCATTTAAGACTTGGGAAGTTGTTCTTTTCAATCAAATTTGCTTTACTGGTGTTCCAAATCATTGCTGATTCCACAACACCAAGCAAATAGATAACATCATTAAGGGTCATGTCATAGTCTGCCTCATAGTAGTCCCAAAGAGACTCACTATGTTACTAAGAAAGTGATTGAACATCCAACTTTCACGGGACTTTGACACCCAACTCTCCCGGCTTGTCAATATGTGACTTTATCTCCAAGATGTGAGCACACATAGACTTTGCTTGCCAATAGGGATTGAGTGAGTTTAAACTTTTCAAGAACTTGTGGGTGAGGGAGAATAATTGGAGGAGGTGGAGGAAGTGAAGCATGATGTTGAGGGACACCATCTTCAAGAGATTTGGGAAGATCATAGTTGTCTGAACCAGACATCTATAATGGGAGAAAATCAAGTTAGTTGATTCAAAGTCCTTAATATAACACCCAATATGAAATATTAAGGCTAGGACCCAACACAATATTTTATAATTTGGAAGAGGGATGCCGTAATCCAAGCTATAAAATATTTGAAGGTAGGCGAATGACGATTCACCAATTTCCACCATGAAAAACGAAATAATTTATTAGGTTTTAATTGGATTTGAAATTCCTAGATCTTTTGAGATTCATTGAACTTTTCAATGGCATGTTTCAATCTTGAGTGTGCCCTCTCAAATTTTGTGACTGGGATGCCGAGGATCACAAAACAAGGTGTGAATAACCATACCAATTCACTTGGTACCCTTAATATTATCACCCAATCAATGTGCCGGTTAACCACACACGCTCAATTGATCTATGACAAACATTAAGTCACCCTTCGTGATCCTTACTAGTCCAAGTTAGTGTGCCGGTTAACCACACACGCTCCACCAACGACTTGGTAAGGTACAAAGTGTGAATTCCATGGGCTGGCACCAAATTCACATTTTTCCTAAAGTAACTAAGATTGGGAATTAAATAAAAAATATTTAGTTACTTTATAATAATCATTACACTTTTAATGAGAATTTAAAGTCATTGTCCTACCCGTTCGGCTAACGACCCTCCACCGATCAAGCAAGCGGTGGGTGAGAGTGGACACCCATTAAGTCGCCATTTTATAGGCAACAACCTTATACCCACCTTATAGACCGGCTTTGTGAATGAGGCCTACTAACGGTAAAACGACTTGTTCTTATATATATATATATATATATATATATATATATATATATATATATATATATATAATTAACCATTAATGTTATAAATAGTATAAGTGTTGAATTTTAACTTTTAAAATTCTAAGTGTTGGAATTAAAGTTTATTAAAGTGTGTGAAACTTTTCCAAATTCCAAAACTTGAGGGCAAGTTTTGAAACTATTCAAAACTAATTAATTCCATGATTTATGTGTTTAAAGTAGTTTTAATCCAAAAACTATTCAAGTTGCATAACTTGAGGACAAGTTATGGAAGACTTTAAACTAATAAAAGAATTACTTTTCTTTATTTTATAACTTATGGAATTAATTAAGGTTACACTTTATTTATATATTTATTAATGAAGTGACTCTTGAACCTCCATAACTTAAGGACAAGACTCTTCATCTTTTGTAACCATCCAAAACTTTTCATTTCATAACTTATGAATTAAAGGTTCATAAAATGAAGACTCTTCATTCTATGTAACTTATGTGTTTTTAATGTGTGTTAAAGAAAAGTGACCTTTGGATATCCATAACTTGAGGACAAATTATGGACTCCATTAAAACACATAAATGATCGAGAATTAATTCCAAACAATTCAGCAAATAATTCCTATCATCTTCTAAATTCATAAGAACATGAACATGATCATCAAAATTTCAAGAATTATATGAACACATAAAAATCATGGAATTTTGATATATGCTATTGTAAATGGATTAGAACAACCATTACACCAACTAAAACAAGTTTTAAAACACCAAAACAGTTTAGGGTAATATTTCTAGTCCATTTCCAGCAGCACAAGTCGAAATTCTGTTTTATTATTATTATTATTATTATTATTATTATTATTATTATTATTATTATTATTATTATTTTGCATCAAGTATCAAACAAGCAAGCCTAGGCTCTGATACCACTGTTGGGTTTTGAGCAATCTAACACTTCCTAAGTGTGCATGCAACCCTAATAAACCTTGGATCTATGTTTGTCTAAATACATGCAAAATAATAATTTTCCAAGGTTCATAACCTATCTAACATGGCATGGGGAACATTTAAACATAAAAGAGTTAGATGAGATTACATACCTTTTTGATGAGATTGATTCTTTGGAGTTTGAGAGCCAAACACCAATAATGTGAATGCCTCAAATGGAATCACAAATCACCACAAACACTTGGAAACGTTGTGAGAGTGTACACACACTTATATTTTCGTCCACACACAAGCACACACACTAGTGGCTATTTCATGCAACATAAGCATGCTTATATAGTGTACATGGTTAGGGTGAAACCCTAATAACCCATGACCTTCCCTTTTCCAAGGATCCATGGGTTAAAAGCTCCATGGATCATCCATGTACTTCCATATAAGCCTAGCCCATTAACAAATGAGTGTTAGCCCACACTATATAAAACCAATAGCCCACAATCTAATTAGTCTTCCTTTTAATCCCTAAATTAATTCATAATTAATTTAAGACTAAGACTAATTAAATAACATGACTTCATATTAATATATTATAACTTATAATATATTAATAAACATATGTGTATAACTCTCATAAAATTATCCATAAATAGTTCGGGTGAAGTGCAACCCAAATGGACCATGCCGGGTCGGGTCAAGTATATACCAAATAAGTTATGGACTTAGACACCTTATGCAACAGACTCCCACTTGGATAGGTCTAATAACTATATTTACGTATGAGAAATCTCTCCCAAATCTTTCCAAGAATGTCAAATCTCTCCCAAATCTCTCTAAGTATGTGAAATCTCTCCCAAATATCTCTTTGTATGAGAAATCTCTCCAAGAATGTCAAATCTCTCCCAAATCTCTCTAAGTATGTGAAATCTCTCCCAAATATCTCCTTGTATGAGAAATCTATCAAAGTATGTCAAATCTCTCCTAAATCTCTCTAAGTATGCCAAATCTCTCCAAGTATGACAAATCTCTCCCAAATCTCTCTCGACTTTCTATAATCACTCAGGGCATTCCGACCCTCGAATTTGGCGAAAACTGCCCAAAAACGGAAGTCTACGCGAAAAACGGACTTAAGGAGCCGAAACTCCTCTTAGGACCCGAAACCCCTCTTAGGACCCGAAAGTCCTCTTAGGAACCGAAAGCCCTCTTAGGACCCGAAACCCCTCTTAAGGGACCGAACCCTTCTGAGCCGAAGGCTGCTGAACCGAACCCGAAAGGTCCTCTTGGGCCCGAACCTCGCATATCACCCGAACCCGAACCTTCGGTCCATTTCGGATCATGGTGCTTTCGGTCTAGTTCGCTTCTGACTGCTTCGGACCGAACCCCTCGCCTTCGCTTCTCGCTTCTGGTTCGCCCCATCTCGCTCCGGCTCGGCATCATCAGGGACCGAACTGTAACGCCTGTGTTTCTGGGCCTGTCATTAATGTTGATATAATAGTTTAGGTTAACTTTTGTAACCCGTTTTGAAATAATAGAAGTATTTTATTTGAATATTATGTGTTTTGTGCTTAATTGCTTAATTATGTGGTTTGATTAATTAAGAATAAAAATAAGTGTCAAAATTAAAGTGTAAAATAAACTTGATATCTTTGGATAACGTTGTAGTAGTGGAAACGAGGTTTCCGAATATATAAAGAACGCCCAAATCTAACTTCGTATGAGGAAGTTACGATTTTCTGAAGTTTCGACTTAACGGTATGCAGCCTGAAATACTCGATTTGAGATCGAGCGGTTTTTAGCCGAAGCAATCTAAACGAGGATCGAAGGTCTCGTTGTTTGTATCGAAGCGATGAAAAGTTAGGCGAGAATGGACGTCAAACGAAGAAGTTATGAAATTATAACGAAGTTTTTCTGTCCCAGCCTATTAAAAATAAATAATAAAAGTAAAGTCAAAATTAGCCGACGAAGTCTAAACGAAAGTTGTAGAGCGTAGTCTCACCTACGCGTGGATATAAAGAACGTCGAAAACGGAGTTCGTATGAAGAAGATATGAATTTCCGAAGTTTATTAAATAATCTGTATTTAAATTTAATTATTAAATCCGACATTATCCGAAGAGGAGTCATCAGACTCATCCGAAGTACGCCCAGCGTACTAGCGTACGCCCCGCTTACAGCGAAACATGACACGCCTCGCACTCGAGTTCTTCGGATACGTAAGCAATGGCGATTCTGAGGCAGTACGCCCCGCGTACTGCAGTACACCCCGCATACTCCGAGGCTCCAGCCTCCTATAAATAGGATGCGAGGGCAGCCGACTCCTTTGCTATTTTTCTCTCTTCTCTCTCCCGTTTTGCATCGATTTGCGTGCCAGAAGTACCCCGAAGCCCCGGTATCATTCTTGAGCCTCGAAGCAAGTCCCGAGATCCTGAAGATCCCGAGAAGTAACATTCCCGAGCTGAAGCTCTGCCCGCGAGAAGTTCGATTTTTGTGGAGATCTTCCAGATCTGCTGAGGATTACTACTACTGTAAGCCGTAGTGCTGTCCGATCATCTTCTAATCAAGTGAGTGTATACTACCTTTCATAAACACGATAATAATACAAGTATGGTTTGAGTGTATTAAGTATATTGTGGTTTATACGTGTGAGTGTGTAGTTACTTTCTTCTAACGCATAATTATGAAGTATTTTATACGAAATACGTGTTATGTGTATAATTTTGTTGTTATGTGTGTGAATGTATATTCATTCTCTTCTATCTCATAGATCTGATTTATTTTCTATGAAATACGTGTTATGTGGGTGTGCCTCGTCTGTTATGTGGAATATGTATTGAATGAAAATGATATACAGGCTTTAAACTATGTATGAAAATATATATTTTTATCTACTAATATGTTGGTTAGAACATGGGTAGATAGTTGGTGTTTAATAAACAGATGAGAGGTCTCGATGTTGTTGTTGTTGATCAAGTTATTCAGCGGAGTATGGATAACGACCACAGACTCTTTCTAGACAGTCGTGTGGAACGCTAGCAGGTTCATAACATGTAGGTGTTGTGAACGATGTGTTCACCGGTGTACTCTATCCCCCTCATGGTTGCCTTTAGGATATATATTGTTGAGGAAACCCCTTAGCAGTAATGTCTGTCCCGATGAAAATCCTAGATTAGGTCCCTTGAGATAGATGTTATTTTAGGGACGTAAAGTGAGGATAACGGGAATGGGTAATCGGGATAGTGATTGGTTGGTGAAATTAAATATAATTTATTTATTGTGGGTTGAAAACCCTATATGCTCACCAGGCTCCCAAGCCTGACCCACTCAGTTTTATTTGTATTACAGGAAGTGGCGCAAGGGCGTAAGATGGATGAATCATCGAGTTGTTTTGTTTACAAGTCTGTATATGTATATATTTGTTGAATGACTTGTAATGTTATCGTTTATGCTTTATGGTCTGTATCGGACCATGACATCCCGAGTTTTGATTATATAATGAAAATGCATCTCTTCATGGAGTGCTTTGATAAATATTATTTTATCATGTTTTGTTTTGGGAACAAATTCCGCAACACTTTTAAATCAAAAGGATTTACTCTGAAATTATTTTAAAAAGCATAAATGAAATCGGTCTTTTCTGGCCGTGATTTTGGGGATGTTACAGTTGGTATCAGAGCATTAGTTTAAGCGAACTAGGAATTTGTAGGATTTCTAGACTTAAACTTAGAATGCTAAGTGGAATTTTGAGATGTGTGTTTGTTGGATTTTAGACACAAGCACTAGTTTATTTTAGGAAAGTTGCCTAAAATGCTTTTATGTGCTAAATGTTATATCTTGCCATATATGATATTAATTGTTCGGGTCTACGGTTTTTTGCCAACCGGATCTGAAGGTTTATGTGTTTAGGATTCTAAGCGTATGTATACGATATTAGAACTAGCATGTAATCGTTTTGGAGTGATAAGGATGATTTGAAATCTATCGTGAATGAAGATCTAAATTTCACCTTATTCGGTGTGTAGATCAAAAATGGTGAGAACAAGGAGTGGCGTTGGAAACGCGGATGAAAACAGGAATCAACCGCCAGTGATTGAGCAAATAGCTGTTGTAGCAGCAACACCAGAACCAATAACAATGGCTGGGGTGCAAGCCATGATTCGGGATATGCTAGCCGAACAAAGGGATGAGATGCGACAGATGTTGCATGATAATAGGGACGAACCTATCATACCTATTGAGGAACCCGAATTGATTCCCGAGCAATCGGAGGAAGGGAACAATAGTCGCATTATGAGTCAAGTTGGGACTCAAGGAGAACGAAGAAACGATCCGAAAAGGAGAAACAACAAGGATGGGCGAATGTACAAGAACTTCTTGGGCGCCAAGCCGCCAAGTCTTTCTGGGAGCCCAAAGTCTGTTGAGATAATGGATTGGATCTCCGAAATGGAGATGGTATTTGAAAGTTGCGACTGTAGCAACAAACAGAAAATGTCATGGGAGGAGTTCTTGGAACAACTAAGGGTGCAGTATTGTTCAGAGATAGATCTGATTGATCTGAATAATGAGTTCCAAAACTTGAAGAAGGGGAGGATGAGCATAGATGACTATGCTACTGCATTCACTGACAAAATGAAGTTATTTCCATACCTAGTGCCAACGGAACTCTCCAAGATTGTGAGGTTTGCTAATGGACTGCCTGCCGACTTTGGTCCGACAGTCAAGATGGCAACTACTCTGAAAACGGTTGTTCGTGCAGCTAAGAATGTGGAGGCCTAGCAGAAGGAAAAGGGTCTGGAAAGGATAGAAGTTGGTGAAAAGAGGAAGTTCGATGGAACTTCAGGGTCCAATAAGAAAAACAAGTTCTCGAAGTCTGGTTCGCGGGGAAGTGGAGGCGAAGCGAAATGGTGCGACAAATGTAAGAAGAAGCATCATGGAAAATGTGAGGTAGCGACCACGTGCTACAAGTGTGGAAAGCCAGGGCACTATGCCAATGAATGCACCCTCTCTAAGAAGGTTTGTTATGGTTGTGGTGAGGAGGGACACATGTCGAGGGACTGCCCGAAGAAGAAGAGGGCAGCTAGACCCAACATTCTACCAAAGCCAAAGGCGAGAGCATTCCAGATGACACTGGAAGCTGCTAAAGATGAAGCTGATGTCGCTTCAGGTACCTTTCTCGTAAACACATTGCCTGCCCAAATTTTATTTGATTCTGGAGCCAACTACTCCTTTATATCGCATGAATTTGGTAGAAAACTAGCTTTGCCTGTTGTTAGACTAGATAATGCCTTATTAGTCGAAGTTGCTAGTGACAAGTTTGTACCTGTTAGCCATCGTATGAAAAACATCTTAATTGATCTGAATGGGAATAAGTTCCACGAGGAATTATTGCCTATAGAACTTAACGGTTTCGACATCGTTTTGGGAATGGATTGGCTTAGCGCCAATGATGCCGAAATTTTATGCAAGAAGAAAATAGTCAAAGCAACCCCGCCTGGGAAAGAGTCGTTTATGGTGTATGGAGATAAACACAGAGTAAATTCTGGAATCATTTCATTGATGAAAGCCAAAAAGTGTTTGGCTAAAGGATGTACGTCGTATCTAGCATTCGTGATAGATGCTAAGAAGGAGAAAAAGGCGATGCAGAGCATTCCTGTCGTATGTGATTATCCGGAAGTATTTCCCGAAAATCTTCTTGGATTACCGCCTGATAGACAAGTGGAGTTCAGAATTGACTTGTTACCAGGAACAACGCCAATTGCAAAAGCACCTTATCGATTAGCACCGACGGAGATGAAGGAGCTGATGATGCAACTTCAGGAGTTATTGGACAAAGGTTTCATTAGACCTAGTTCATCGCCCTGGGGAGCTCCGGTGTTATTTGTGAAGAAGAAAGATGGAAGTATGAGAATGTGCATTGATTACCGAGAGCTGAATATGGCAACAATAAAGAATAGATATTCGTTGCCAAGGATTGATTGCCTGTTCGATCAACTACAAGGTTCAAGTTATTTTTCGAAGATCGACCTAAGGTCAGGATATCATCAGCTGAAAGTAAGAGAGCAGGATATAGAGAAGACTGCATTCAGAACACGATATGGACACTACGAGTTCTTGGTTATGTCGTTTGGACTAACCAATGCTCCAGCGGCATTCATGGATTTGATGAATAGGGTTTGTAATCCGTTCCTTGATAAATTTGTGATAGTGTTCATAGATGACATTCTGATTTATTCAAAAAGCCAAGAGGAGCATGGCAGACACTTGCGAGAAGTGTTAGATGTCTTGAAGAAGGAGAAGTTGTATGCTAAGTTCTCCAAATGTGATTTTTGGATTCGTGAAGTCCAATTCTTGGGTCACGTGGTCAACCAAGAAGGGATAATGGTTGATCCAGCAAAGATTGAAGCTATAATGAAGTGGGAACAACCGAAAAGTCCCATGGAGATCCGAAGCTTTTTGGGATTAGCCGGATATTACCGAAGGTTTATCCAAGGTTTTTCTTTGATTGCTACTCCGTTGACAGCTTTGACCCACAAAGGAGCTACTTATTCTTGGAATGATAAGCATAAAGAAGCATTCGAGAAGCTAAAGAAGAAACTATGCGAGGCACCGATACTTTCTCTACCCGATGGAGTTGAAGACTTCGCTGTTTATAGCGATGCGTCTGGGGTTGGATTGGGTTGTGTTTTGACCCAAAGAGAAAAGGTGATAGCATATGCGTCTCGACTGCTGAAAGAGCATGAAAAAAATTACCCGACTCATGATTTGGAGTTGGCAGCGGTAGTTTTCGCTTTAAAGATATGGAGGCATTACCTCTATGGCACAAAGTGCAAACTTTTCACTGATCATAAAAGTCTCTAATATCTCTTTAATCATAAAGAATTGAATATGAGGCAACGACGCTGACTAGAGTTACTTAAGGACTATGACTGCGAGATACTTTACCACCCCGGTAAAGCAAATGTTGTTGCTGATGCTCTCATTCGGAAAGTCAAAATTGAAAGGAAAAGGCCAAGAGCGTTGAGAATTGAAGTTGTCTCGACCATTGTGGAAAGTATAAAGAGAGCTCAAGAGGAAGCTTTTGAAAAGAATGACCGAAAGGAGGAACGTTTGGGCAAAACGTTAGTGTTCGGTATAAACAGTCACGGACTGAAGGTGTTCCAAGATCGGATTTGGGTACCTATGTCCGGAGGAATTAGAGATCTTCTGATGGAAGAAGCTCAAAAGACCATGTAGTCGATTCATCCGGGTAGCACTAAAATGTATAGGGACCTGAAACCCTACTACTGGTGGCCGACGATGAAGCTTGATGTTGCAAAGTATGTGGCTGAGTGCGTGACTTGTGCGAGAGTAAAGACACAACATCAGAAACCATACAGGAGTTTAGAACCTTTGCTTGTGCCTATGGGTAAGTGGGAAGACATTGCTATGGATTTTGTCACCAAACTGCCCAAAACAAAGAGTGGTCACGACATGATTTGGGTGGTCGTTGATCGATTCACTAAGAGTGCGCATTTCATAGCAGCCAAGGAGAAATGGTCTATGGAAAAGCTTGAAAATTCTTACGTGAAGGAGATTGTGAGGCTTCACGGTGTTCTGTTAACGATTGTGTCGGATCGTGATAGTCGTTTCGCTTCAAGGTTTTGGAAAATTCTACAAGAGGAATTGGGTACCAAGTTGTGTTTAAGTACAACTTACCATCCGCAGACTGATGGTCAGAGTGAAAGAACGATACAAACACTTGAAGATATGCTGAGAGCATGTACCTTGGAATTCCTAGGTAATTGCGATGAACATTTACCTTTGGTAGAATTTTCCTACAATAATAGTTTCCACTCGAGCATTAAGATGGCACCTTACCAAGCTTTGTATGGACAGAAGTGTCGTACGCCGTCTTGTTGGCTTGAGGCTGGGGAAAAGCAGTTTATGGGACCGGAGATGGTTCATCAAACTACTGAAAAGTTGAAAATAATTAGGGAAAGAATGTTAGCAGCTCAGGATCGTCAAAAGAGCTATGCTGACAAGAAGCGAAGACCGATGACTTTTGAGGTTGGGGATTCGGTTTTGCTTAAAGTCTCGCCGTGGAAGGGACTTATAAGATTTGGTAAAATGGGAAATTTGAGTCCAAGGTTTATTGGACCATTTAAAGTTCTTCAGAGGATTGGGAACCAAGCTTACAAGCTCGAACTACCAGAAGAACTGAATGGAATTCATAACACTTTTCATGTGTGTTATCTGAGAAAGTTCACGGGGGAAGTTCCCGACATGATTCCACTTTCGGAGTTGAGAATCGATGAGAACAAAAGGTTGATTGAAGAACCAGAGGCAATTGTTGACCGAAAGACTAAGAAGTTGCGACGCAAGATGGTCGAGTTAGTGCTTGTCCGATGGAAACACACGAATGGGCCGAATCTCACCTGGGAGACGGAGAGTGACATGATGAGTCGCTATCCGCATTTGTTTGTCGATGTGTCATTCCGGGGACGGAATCATTCTAAGGTGGAGAGAATTGTAATGCCTGTGTTTCTGGGCATGTCATTAATGTTGATATAATAGTTTAGGTTAACCTTTGTAACCCGTTTTGAAATAATATAAGTATATTATTTGAGTATTATGTGTTTTGTGCTTAATTGCTTAATTATGTGGTTTGATTAATTAAGAATAAAAATAAGCGTCAAAATTAAAGTGTAAAATAAACTTGATATCTTTGGATAATGTTGTAGCAGTGGAAACAAGGTTTCCGAATATATAAAGAACGCCCAAATCTGACTTCGTATGAGGAAGTTACGATTTTCTGAAGTTTCGACTTAGCGGTATGCAACCTGAAATACTCGATTTGAGATCGAGCGGTTTTTAGCCGAAGCAATCTAAACGAGGATCGAAGGTCTCGTCGTTGGTATCGAAGCGATGAAAAGTTAGGCGAGAACGGACGTCAAACGAAGAAGTTATGAAATTATAACGAAGTTTTTCTGTCTCGGCCTATTAAAAATAAATAATAAAATAAAGTCAAAATTAGCCGACGGAGTCTAAACGAAAGTTGTAGAGCGTAGTCTCACCTACGCGTGGATATAAAGAATGTCGAAAATGGAGTTCGTATAAAAAAGATATGAATTTTCGAAGTTTATTAAATAATTTGTATTTAAATTTAATTATTAAATCCGACATTATCCGAAGAGGAGTCATCAGACTCATCCGAAGTACGCCCAGCGTACTAGCGTACGCCCCGCGTACAGCGAAGCATGACACGCCTCGCACTCGAGTTCTTCGAATACGTAAGCAATGGCGATTCTGAGGCAGTACGCCCCGCGTACTGCAGTACACCCCGCATACTCCGAGGCTCCAGCCTCCTATAAATAGGATGCGAGGGCAGCCGACTCCTTTGCTATTTTTCTCTCTTCTCTCTCCTGTTTTGCATTGATTTGCGTGCCAGAAGTACCCCGAAGCCCCGGTATCATTCTTGAGCCTCGAAGCAAGTCCCGAGATCCCGAAGATCCCGAGAAGTAACATTCCCGAGCCGAAGCTCTACCCGCGAGAAGTTCGATTTTTGTGGAGATCTTCCAGATCTGCTGAGGATTACTACTACTGTAAGCCGTAGTGCTGTCCGATCATCTTCTGATCAAGTGAGTGTATACTACCTTTCAAAACACGATAATAATACAAGTATGGTTTGAGTGTATTAAGTATATTGTGGTTTATACGTGTGAGTGTGTAGTTACTTTCTTCTAACGCATAATTATGAAGTATTTTATACGAAATACGTGTTATGTGTATAATTTTGTTGTTATGTGTGTGAATGTATATTCATTCTCTTCTATCTCATAGATCTGATTTATTTTCTATGAAATACGTGTTATGTGGGTGTGCCTCGTCTGTTATGTGGAATATGTATTGAATGAAAATGATATACAGGCTTTAAACTATGTATGAAAATATATATTTTTTATCTACTTATATGTTGGTTAGAACATGGGTAGATAGTTGGTGTTTAATAAACAGATGAGAGGTCTCGATGTTGTTGTTGTTGATCAAGTTATTCAGCGGAGTATGGATAACGACCACAAACTCTTTCTAGACAGTCGTGTGGAACGCTAGCAGGTTCATAACATGTAGGTGTTGTGAACGATGTGTTCACCGATGTACTCTATCCCCCTCATGGTTGCCTTTAGGATATATATTGTTGAGGAAACCCCTTAGCAGTAATGTCCGTCCCGATGAAAATCCTAGATTAGGTCCCTTGAGATAGATGTTATTTTAGGGACGTAAAGTGAGGATAACGGGAATGGGTAATCGGGATAGTGATTGGTTGGTGAAATTAAATATAATTTATTTATTGTGGGTTGAAAACCCTATATGCTCACCAGGCTCCCAAGCCTGACCCACTCAGTTTTATTTGTATTACAGGAAGTGGCGCAAGGGCGTAAGATGGATGAATCATCGAGTTGTTTTGTTTACAAGTCTGTATATGTATATATTTGTTGAATGACTTGTAATGTTATCGTTTATGCTTTATGGTCTGTATCGGACCATGACATCCCGAGTTTTGATTATATAATGAAAATGCATCTCTTCATGGAGTGCTTTGATAAATATTATTTTATCATGTTTTGTTTTGGGAACAAATTCCGCAACACTTTTAAATCAAAAGGATTTACTCTGAAATTATTTTAAAAAGCATAAATGAAATCGGTCTTTTCTGGCCGTGATTTTGGGGATGTTACAGTTGGTATCAGAGCATTAGTTTAAGCGAACTAGGAATTTGTAGGATTACTAGACTTAAACTTACAGTTGGTATCATGGCTCGATTGTTCATGCCCACTCCTTGCCTAAATTCAAAATTTCGGGACGAAATTCCCTCTAACGGGGGGATGATGTGACAACCGTCAATTTTCGGTCAAGTCAAAGTCAACTAAAGTCAACAAGTCAAACCGGTCAACTCGATTTGCCCGTAGGTACTAGAGTTTACGTTATGTAATTTCTAAACAACTCGCTATTCTAATGAGAGATCATAAATCGAAAAGTGCATACATCTAGATCTCCTTAACCTAAAACTGTGGTACGTGGCGAGCCAAACCAATAAAACAATGTTGCATACTCATCGGGAGTATGCAAGATCCTTAAACAAGGCTTAACGGGGTTTACGAACCTTGCATTACGAAGCCGGACACTCACATTCGTCACACACAAAACCGCTCTCAATCGTTTTCACTCCATCTCTTCTTATCGAGAATCTCTCCCAAATCTCTCAAAGAATGTGAAATCTCTCCCAAATCTCTCTTTGTATGAGAAATCTCTCCAAGAATGTCAAATCTCTCCCAAATCTCTCTAAGTATGTGAAATCTCTTCTAAATATCTCTTTGTATGAGAAATCTCTCCAAGAATGTCAAATCTCTCCCAAATCTCTCTAAGTATGTGAAATCTCTCCCAAATATCTCCTTATATGAGAAATCTCTCCAAGAATGTCAAATCTCTCCCAAATCTCTCTAAGTATGTGAAATCTCTCCCAAATATCTCTTTGTATGAGAAATCTCTCCAAGAATGTCAAATCTCTCCCAAATCTCTCTAAGTATGTGAAATCTCTCCCAAATATCTCTTTGTATGAGAAATCTCTCCAAGAATGTCAAATCTCTCCCAAATCTCTCTAAGTATGTGAAATCTCTCCCAAATATCTCCTTGTATGAAAAATCTCTCCAAGTATGTCAAATCTCTCCCAAATCTCTCCAAGTATGACAAATCTCTCCCAAATCTCTCTCGACTTTCTATAATCACTAAGGGCATTCCGACCCTCGAATTTGGCGAAAACAGCCCAAAAACGGAAGTCTACGCGAAAAACGGACTTAAGGACCCGAAACTCCTCTTAGGACCCGAAACCCCTCTTAGGACCCGAAAGTCCTCTTAGGAACCGAAACCCCTCTTAGGACCCGAAAGCCCTCTTAAGGGACCGAACCCTTCTGAGCCGAAGGCTGCTGAACCGAACCCGAAAGGTCCTCTCGGGCCCGAACCTCGCACATCACCCGAACCCGAACCTTCGGTCCATTTCGGATCATGGTGCTTTCGGTCTAGTTCGCTTCTGACTGCTTCAGACCGAGCCCCTCGCCTTCGCTTCTCGCTTCTGGTTTGCCCCATCTCGATCCGGCTCGACATCATCACGGACCGAACCTCGGCCTAGGACCGAGAGGTCTCGCTGGAATGGCCTTTTTCTCCCGGTTTTCGACTAATTTCGCGTTTTAGGCCCGTTTTTAATTGTTTTAACACATGATTTTCACCCAAAACTTTATTTTAGCATAAAAGGACCCATAATTATTAAATTATCATTTTTTTAAGGATAAACCTTATCCAAAAGAGTGGGTGAATTACAAAGGTGGAGTGTTGACTTTCTTTTATTCTATGACACAAGCAACCACTCCCATACCCACTCCATGTCACTTTTCACCACCAGCCCATCCCTAGTCACTTCATAAGTCCTTTCTCATTATATTCAGCCATTTTCACGTTCTTAGAGCTGGAACATCCACCCTCTCTCCTTACACTTCATTCATTCTCTCATTTTTCCACCAAGAACCACACTCCAAACTCTCTCATCTTTCTCTCTCAAATTTGAGAACTTCAAGGCATACTCCAAGACTTTTCTCCTTCATTTAGTAAGTATCATCATCTTTCTTATGATTATTACACATCCTCCTACTCAAAATCATAGATTGCTTACACAAACATCATCACCTTCTTGTTAGATCTTCGAATCTTCAAGTGATTCATCAAGTGTTCTTGAGTTGAACACTTCTCTTCTTCAACACTCATCTACTGAAATCACTCAAGGTGAGTTCATACCCCTACATTTTCATGTTTTCTCAAGTTTTTAGGGGGAGAATACAAGTAAAACAACAAGAACAAAACTAAACTATTCTAACAGCCTTCATCAGAAAAGTGGGACCCCATTCACGGACTGTTTTGGACAACTTAAACATTTTGTTTACAAAACTGTTTTAGGTGCAAGTAGTTCCAGTTCTTAGCTTTAAAATGACTACTTGCACATCTCCATACGATTTTTCTACAATTTATGGTGATTTTTACAAAACTGCCTATCATCTCAAACACCAATCCGGACCAGTCTGTGATTATGGACTTGGTCACATAAGTTAGAGATCCCTAAAAATTATGGTAAAATTTATGAACCAATTAAACTCATTTTCCAAACTCTCAGAAGTTACAGAACTTGATTTGGACATTTTATGATTTTTCTACAAATTTTCCAATAACAGCTACAGAAAATGTTATAAATAGAAAAACACTATAAATTTCATTTCACCTTGTAACATGTTGAGCAAGGTATATATCATTATGTGATTATGTGTTATTGTAGTATGTGACATTTTTGTATTCATATCTAGATATACACCAGTTAACAAATGAATTTTCACTAGATAATACATAGAAATAACCAAGTGTTATAATTAAAGTACACCCATTACATACAAATGTATTATTAAACTATGTTAAATATAGTTTATGTACTTTACTATTTCTACCCTTGTTTTGATAAAATATAATAGGTATAGTTTATGATACTTTACAAAATAAAAATATATTTTCAGAAGGGTACATTTATACAAAAGGGAATTTTCATTACGTTAAGTGTAAATTCATTACAAAAGCGTTTTCATAAAAGAGTTTTTATACATTACAAACGTTTTGGGATAAACTATAATAGGTAAGGTTTATGTTTCCATTAACACAACAAACACATTTCGGAAGGTTTTATTCCCACAGGAAAAGGCTTTACACTTATGCACACCACACGTAAACTTGTTAACCTAAATTGTGAGACATTCTCTTCCGTACGTCCGAGTGCAGAATCTAATTCATGCTAGTTATAATCAGAGTCTCCTGGAGGGAGGAGGTGATAGTTGTGTATAGATCTATATTGGGTTTGACACCCCACACCTCGCTGCTAGCTACAGCCGGACCTGCAGGTCTGCGGGTAACAAGTGTCATTTCAGTTTCGCGACGCCTGAGAAACGTCGTGGCAGGTGTATTCAGTCATTAGTATGATTATAGCGGCTCACATAGGGATCTAACAACATAAGTTTACAGGGTTTGCATAAATCAAAAGGGGTTTTATGTAAATTTAAAATCACTTTTTATATCAATAATTACAGATATTATGGTATATTTTCAGTCTTGCTATTTAAGACCACACATCATTCATTTCGGGATTTTCTCAAATCAGAAAGGGGTTTTACGCCAATTTAAAACCACAATTATAGCTTTAAGTATGACAAAATACTTGTTCATTTCGGTCCTGGTATTTAGGACTACATGACTTTTATAAGGAAAATATTGAATTTTTCTTGGTGACATACATCTTCTTACAAAGATCGATTTTCAAACTCTTACTGTCAAAAGCTTATGAACTCACCAACCTTTGTGTTGACACTTTTTCAAAACTACTTGTATTCTCAAGCATTCAGTGAAACAGGAAATCAACCACGTTTTGAGGATGAGACGATAAATCGTCAAACAGTTCATTTTGTATCATAATGTAATTGATTTGAATCATGTAAACATATACTTTGGTGTAATTTTTTTAATTATATTTATGATGGTTGTATTTACTTTGAGCACTATCATACTCGTTGTTGTGATACTCTACATGAAGTCCTCCACCCCCGGACGTTTCCGCCATCCTTGGTTTGGGGACCAACTCTCTGTTTAGGACCTTATCTCCACTCAGGCAAAGGCAAGAGAGTAACGAGGTAGACACACAACATTCAAAGAGAGGAGGATTGCAGCCAAGCATCGATTGACAGAGCTGCAAGATGCATCGACTTTGCCTCAGGCATCGCAAGGGACGGGTCGTCGTAAGTAGAGTTCATACCGCTCACAAGACCTTGTAAATTAGATTCGTGAGTGTGCGTTGGTGCTACTCTATTCTAGGCGTAAGCACGACACTGGGATTTAAGCGGTCATACTAAACGAGGGATCTAGTTGCTATCAAAACTTTTCCATGCACGGATGTGAGGTAAACCTACATCTAGGTCAAAATTTTTCGCTAAAACCATAATTACTAGAATCATAATTAACAAGATGGGCATAGGATATACCTAACAGACTCGAAGGTCTATTTGGTCTTAGTTATATAACTAAGCATACTTCAATTGGTCATAATAAGGACCTAGCTTGGGTCAAGTATAAGGGTTCACTTGGATACAAAACTACTGAAATACATGAGTATACCATATAAAGAATCTCGTTATGAATTGTTTTCAGAACGCCCTTAACGACCGAATTACGTTACAAATCGATATAAGATAAAACTTAGTTAGAAACTCGCGACGTATAGCCATTTTAAAAACTCATTATCATCTCACCTTTAAACATTTCGTTGGGAAGTTCCTTCTTCATAGACTTATGGAGTGCGATCGTTCACGCACTAATATATTGGGTCCCATCAAAACTCCTCAGCCAAGCGAGTTTGGACAAACATGATTTTAAAATGAGTAAAGCTTAACGCCTGTATGAAACCTACTCCTACCCACTGCCAAAACTCCATCTCAGGAGCGTTAGCGGAAACACTAAGAATAGGACATCAATGTGCCTAAATTTATATATATGAATATAAATCATAAGAATGCACTTAAGATAACCATTTCCGCTAACGAAGTCATTTTTTCATCGTGGAACAGAGCTATGTCTTCACCAAGGGGAAATCAACCAACTAGCAAGGCGCCAACCCTGTAGATAGATTCTGCTACTTTTCAGGTTGCAGCACGGCAGCCGTGGCAGCCGTCATGGCACAGTTCAATGCTAACAACGCCAGCAGAAATGGAAGCGGTACTGACAATACAGATTTTGGTAACAATCAGGAACACCAACGGGGGTCTGCCAGCGAAAATACCTCAGGTCACAAACCTACGAACAAGAAGAGAAAGTTTTGGAACATGAAAGAGCGCCACCAATCTCAAAGATTCACTAAAAAACAACAACCTATGGCCACCCCTACCATTACAACAGCAGTCACGACACATGCCTCGACACTAGCCACGGGGTCTGCCACCCAAATGCCGGCCAGGCCATATAATGGATCACTCCCAAAGTGTAACCAATGTGGCTTCCATCACAATGGGGCTTGCCGGGAGATACATTGTAAAAATTGCGACAAGAAAGGGCATACCATCCGTTTCTGTAGGGCCGCGAAGCAGTACATCGCTCCAACCCCCAATACCAAAGTAATTCCAGGGTGCTTCCGATGTGGCGAAACAGGACACTTCAAGAGAAACTGCCCAACTAAGAAGAATGACGGGGGAGCCGAAGGAGTGTGGCAAATGAACCAACAAGGGTAACAGGGAACCATATTAGGACTTTTGTAATGTTTCCAATGACAAAAACGTTTAAGTACCATATGTTTGTTATGAATTTGGTATGCTTGCTAAAGTCACCATCTTTCTAAAAGTAGTTAAAATACTCTCTCGTTCAAATCAAACCAAAGACATTCATATATGATCTTAGGATCATTACCTGTAAGATGTGATGACTTTGTACATACATCGGGGTTAATTATAATCAAAATACTGAAGTCTTGAAACAAATAATTTCATACTGACTCCTATTTCATGTCTAGTAGTAAGAATTGAGTGGGGCCACCCACTCGACGATTTCACCAACATCAACTTACATACGACGTTCATATACCGCTCGATCGTAGGGAGACCTGTCATGGATCATGATATCAAGTATCATTACTGGCTATCGAAACACACCCACTACCAGTGCTAGACACTATGGTATAAATCATCTACAATAATGATAACATCAAACAAAATGAATCACCCTGAAAAGAAACACAAGATACTCTATCACTCTAGTGATCTCTTCTTGCGAATACAACTTAACTCGTGTTATCTAAAAAGATATTGCTGTTATCATCCAATTTTCATTGATATAGCCCTCATCTTCCCGATTTAACGTCTACAAAAGGACCCTTCACCTACCCCCCCCCCCCCCGAATATCGAAACCTTCGTCTCTCATAAACATCCAGCACGAACCTCCGGATCATCTCTCACTGTGGAACCCCAAAACACGCACCAGAGGAGTGTTATACTTCCCGAAACCTTATCACAAGTATTTACAGGAGGCCTTTGGGAATGTCGCATGTAGCAGACAAGGTTCAAGCACAGAAGCTTGGGACGGATATGGTACGAGTCCTGCTAAGAGCTTCGGGCCAAGATTGCCCAGAGGGACGAGTAAATGTCCTACCATCCGAGAAGACCTAGTCACGTAAACCAAACCCACATGTTACCTACCGAGCTACAAAAACTATCAGGTCCAAACCTGTCGAACTACTCAACAATGAAATTGAAGAACCAAGCTTCTCACCCTGGAAAGCTCTGGTCTTATTCTTCAAATAGAAAGGCAAATTGCTCATAGTTCCATCGACTTCAGAGGCCCCGACAATATCTCCAGTAGAAACCTTTACTATCTGCCTCGCATAAACGAATAGGCCGACCAACCACAAGGAATGAGGTACCCTTCAAGAATCGGACCTGAGATCTGAATATCACCAGTCGCGAGTATTGGAAAAGGGTGTCCGAGGACAACCCTTCAAATTCGATACGGACGTTGCAAGTCCGTAGTGATACCCCTTGGATAGGACCAACCCGCTCGCAATATTCATGAACGTAATAAATAGGATATACCATTCTTACTAGTATCAGTTCGTCATTGTCATTCTAAATGACTTGCTTATCTACCCTCGTAGTAAGAAGGAAACCAAGGAGAGCAGCTACAACAAACCGCGAAAGCAATACGATCAGAGAAGCTTTACCCGAAGTTCTCTAGATACGAGTTTTGGAATTGAGGACTCGAATTCCTAAGACACATCATTATCAACGTGGAAATCCTTAAGGACCCTTTCAATTGATCAAAACCGTTGAGAAACAGTCAGCACCAAAGGCGTCAGCAGGAATACACCAAAATTCCGTGTATCCTTGACCTACCGTCTTAGCTCCTTTGGAACTTCTCGTAAATTACAGACCCCCCCTTACGACTTTGACCCTGAAGGGAGCAACCCTTGACTGGGAAGAGAAGCAAGAGGAAGAAACCTTTAGAACTCCATAATAAGAGACCAAATTCCTTTGGAAGCCTCACTCTGGGCCGGCTTAGTACGCTTCGGAAAGCGTGGAAAGCCAAAACCCCAGATAATTATGCCTTTCGAGATTCTTGTAAGAATCAGCCCTGTAATCGCAACTTCAATCTACTCCCGCGAGCTTAGTAAAGTACATTCTACCCGACACATCCCGAACTTGCAGAAGTATCTATCCGACGAGACTCTTGTAATCCCCCTCGACGAGATCGAGTTCCACAAGAGCCTCACCTTCGTGAAAGAACCATAGTGACCATGGACCGAGAGGTTAAGCGAACGCAGCAACGCCGCTTCCCATTAGTGGCAGTTCGCTGGAATACTAACCAAGGACATGGAGTCACTTGGGAGCGCGAGAATCAGTCGATTAGGAAGTAAACCCACTTCATGGCTCGATTGTTCATGCCCACTCCTTGCCTAAATTCAAAATTTCGGGACGAAATTCCCTCTAACGGGGGGATGATGTGACAACCGTCAATTTTCGGTCAAGTCAAAGTCAACTAAAGTCAACAAGTCAAACCGGTCAACTCGATTTGCCCGTAGGTACTAGAGTTTACGTTATGTAATTTCTAAACAACTCGCTATTCTAATGAGAGATCATAAATCGAAAAGTGCATACATCTAGATCTCCTTAACCTAAAACTGTGGTACGTGGCGAGCCAAACCAATAAAACAATGTTGCATACTCATCGGGAGTATGCAAGATCCTTAAACAAGGCTTAACGGGGTTTACGAACCTTGCATTACGAAGCCGGACACTCACATTCGTCACACACAAAACCGCTCTCAATCGTTTTCACTCCATCTCTTCTTATCGAGAATCTCTCCCAAATCTCTCAAAGAATGTGAAATCTCTCCCAAATCTCTCTTTGTATGAGAAATCTCTCCAAGAATGTCAAATCTCTCCCAAATCTCTCTAAGTATGTGAAATCTCTTCTAAATATCTCTTTGTATGAGAAATCTCTCCAAGAATGTCAAATCTCTCCCAAATCTCTCTAAGTATGTGAAATCTCTCCCAAATATCTCCTTATATGAGAAATCTCTCCAAGAATGTCAAATCTCTCCCAAATCTCTCTAAGTATGTGAAATCTCTCCCAAATATCTCTTTGTATGAGAAATCTCTCCAAGAATGTCAAATCTCTCCCAAATCTCTCTAAGTATGTGAAATCTCTCCCAAATATCTCTTTGTATGAGAAATCTCTCCAAGAATGTCAAATCTCTCCCAAATCTCTCTAAGTATGTGAAATCTCTCCCAAATATCTCCTTGTATGAAAAATCTCTCCAAGTATGTCAAATCTCTCCCAAATCTCTCTAAGTATGCCAAATCTCTCCAAGTATGACAAATCTCTCCCAAATCTCTCTCGACTTTCTATAATCACTAAGGGCATTCCGACCCTCGAATTTGGCGAAAACAGCCCAAAAACGGAAGTCTACGCGAAAAACGGACTTAAGGACCCGAAACTCCTCTTAGGACCCGAAACCCCTCTTAGGACCCGAAAGTCCTCTTAGGAACCGAAACCCCTCTTAGGACCCGAAAGCCCTCTTAAGGGACCGAACCCTTCTGAGCCGAAGGCTGCTGAACCGAACCCGAAAGGTCCTCTCGGGCCCGAACCTCGCACATCACCCGAACCCGAACCTTCGGTCCATTTCGGATCATGGTGCTTTCGGTCTAGTTCGCTTCTGACTGCTTCAGACCGAGCCCCTCGCCTTCGCTTCTCGCTTCTGGTTTGCCCCATCTCGATCCGGCTCGACATCATCACGGACCGAACCTCGGCCTAGGACCGAGAGGTCTCGCTGGAATGGCCTTTTTCTCCCGGTTTTCGACTAATTTCGCGTTTTAGGCCCGTTTTTAATTGTTTTAACACATGATTTTCACCCAAAACTTTATTTTAGCATAAAAGGACCCATAATTATTAAATTATCATTTTTTTAAGGATAAACCTTATCCAAAAGAGTGGGTGAATTACAAAGGTGGAGTGTTGACTTTCTTTTATTCTATGACACAAGCAACCACTCCCATACCCACTCCATGTCACTTTTCACCACCAGCCCATCCCTAGTCACTTCATAAGTCCTTTCTCATTATATTCAGCCATTTTCACGTTCTTAGAGCTGGAACATCCACCCTCTCTCCTCACACTTCATTCATTCTCTCATTTTTCCACCAAGAACCACACTCCAAACTCTCTCATCTTTCTCTCTCAAATTTGAGAACTTCAAGGCATACTCCAAGACTTTTCTCCTTCATTTAGTAAGTATCATCATCTTTCTTATGATTATTACACATCCTCCTACTCAAAATCATAGATTGCTTACACAAACATCATCACCTTCTTGTTAGATCTTCGAATCTTCAAGTGATTCATCAAGTGTTCTTGAGTTGAACACTTCTCTTCTTCAACACTCATCTACTGAAATCACTCAAGGTGAGTTCATACCCCTACATTTTCATGTTTTCTCAAGTTTTTAGGGGGAGAATACAAGTAAAACAACAAGAACAAAACTAAACTATTCTAACAGCCTTCATCAGAAAAGTGGGACCCCATTCACGGACTGTTTTGGACAACTTAAACATTTTGTTTACAAAACTGTTTTAGGTGCAAGTAGTTCCAGTTCTTAGCTTTAAAATGACTACTTGCACATCTCCATACGATTTTTCTACAATTTATGGTGATTTTTACAAAACTGCCTATCATCTCAAACACCAATCCGGACCAGTCTGTGATTATGGACTTGGTCACATAAGTTAGAGATCCCTAAAAATTATGGTAAAATTTATGAACCAATTAAACTCATTTTCCAAACTCTCAGAAGTTACAGAACTTGATTTGGACATTTTATGATTTTTCTACAAATTTTCCAATAACAGCTACAGAAAATGTTATAAATAGAAAAACACTATAAATTTCATTTCACCTTGTAACATGTTGAGCAAGGTATATATCATTATGTGATTATGTGTTATTGTAGTATGTGACATTTTTGTATTCATATCTAGATATACACCAGTTAACAAATGAATTTTCACTAGATAATACATAGAAATAACCAAGTGTTATAATTAAAGTACACCCATTACATACAAATGTATTATTAAACTATGTTAAATATAGTTTATGTACTTTACTATTTCTACCCTTGTTTTGATAAAATATAATAGGTATAGTTTATGATACTTTACAAAATAAAAATATATTTTCAGAAGGGTACATTTATACAAAAGGGAATTTTCATTACGTTAAGTGTAAATTCATTACAAAAGCGTTTTCATAAAAGAGTTTTTATACATTACAAACGTTTTGGGATAAACTATAATAGGTAAGGTTTATGTTTCCATTAACACAACAAACACATTTCGGAAGGTTTTATTCCCACAGGAAAAGGCTTTACACTTATGCACACCACACGTAAACTTGTTAACCTAAATTGTGAGACATTCTCTTCCGTACGTCCGAGTGCAGAATCTAATTCATGCTAGTTATAATCAGAGTCTCCTGGAGGGAGGAGGTGATAGTTGTGTATAGATCTATATTGGGTTTGACACCCCACACCTCGCTGCTAGCTACAGCCGGACCTGCAGGTCTGCGGGTAACAAGTGTCATTTCAGTTTCGCGACGCCTGAGAAACGTCGTGGCAGGTGTATTCAGTCATTAGTATGATTATAGCGGCTCACATAGGGATCTAACAACATAAGTTTACAGGGTTTGCATAAATCAAAAGGGGTTTTATGTAAATTTAAAATCACTTTTTATATCAATAATTACAGATATTATGGTATATTTTCAGTCTTGCTATTTAAGACCACACATCATTCATTTCGGGATTTTCTCAAATCAGAAAGGGGTTTTACGCCAATTTAAAACCACAATTATAGCTTTAAGTATGACAAAATACTTGTTCATTTAGGTCCTGGTATTTAGGACTACATGACTTTTATAAGGAAAATATTGAATTTTTCTTGGTGACATACATCTTCTTACAAAGATCGATTTTCAAACTCTTACTGTCAAAAGCTTATGAACTCACCAACCTTTGTGTTGACACTTTTTCAAAACTACTTGTATTCTCAAGCATTCAGTGAAACAGGAAATCAACCACGTTTTGAGGATGAGACGATAAATCGTCAAACAGTTCATTTTGTATCATAATGTAATTGATTTGAATCATGTAAACATATACTTTGGTGTAATTTTTTTAATTATATTTATGATGGTTGTATTTACTTTGAGCACCATCATACTCGTTGTTGTGATACTCTACATGAAGTCCTCCACCCCCGGACGTTTCCGCCATCCTTGGTTTGGGGACCAACTCTCTGTTTAGGACCTTATCTCCACTCAGGCAAAGGCAAGAGAGTAACGAGGTAGACACACAACATTCAAAGAGAGGAGGATTGCAGCCAAGCATCGATTGACAGAGCTGCAAGATGCATCGACTTTGCCTCAGGCATCGCAAGGGACGGGTCGTCGTAAGTAGAGTTCACACCAAAACACTTCAATCTTGCAAGAAACGGGGTTGGGACGATATAGAGAGCTCTGAGGGTGAAGGGGTTGGGCTTGGGCGCATAAGGTTGGTTTAAATAGGGTGCAAACCCTTGAAATTAAGGGTTCATCAGGACAGCGAGGACTCGCCGAGTCGCCAACTTAAACGTGTTCAAATGTCCCGGCTCTACTCGGCGAGTCGGGCCTACAACTCGCCGAGTCCAGGGCTAAAAATGTAAATTACTTAGATAGGTCATACGCACCAGGAACCAGGTGCTACAAATCTCCCCCACTTATTTTAGACTTCGTCCTCGAAGTCTTCTACTCGACCCTGAAACAGCTCGGGGTAATGTTCCATCATTTCTTCCACCGGCTCCCAAGTCCACTCTGAACCCTTCCGGTGCCGCCACTGCACCTTCACTAATTCCACCCTCTTGTTCCTCAGATCCTTTGACTTTCGGTTAAGGATTGCAACTGGGAGCTCAATGTAATTCAGGCTGCCATCAATTTGAATATCTTCTAACGGCACTACGGGCTCTGCCCACACTCCGACACTAGCATATCATCTAATCAGTTCGGCCTTGGTGCCTTAGACTCGTTACTGCTGGAAGGAAACTCACCTCGAATAGTAGCTACCGAAAGTTCGAAAGTCCGACTACTAGACGCCTGGCTGCTGCACCGGTAATCCTCCGGCTACAAACCCATACACATAAACTAGGCACTCATAAATATCCTTAGGTCAATTGACTGGCCCATTCCTAGTCCAAGGTCAACTCCTTGGTCCAGGTCAACTCCTAGTTGACTGGACTCGCCGAGTCGTGGCACAGACTCGCCGAGTCCTTCTCCAACTAACCTGGTCCTACTTGCCAAGTCTCTCTTTCCACTCACTGAGTCACCCTTGACTCACTACTCGGGACTATGGAACCGACTCGTGACCCAACTCGCCGAGTGCCACGAGTAGATCTCCCACTCGCTTCCAATCCTCACCAGAACATCCCGTAAGAGGATTTGGGTTTTTGGGACTACGTTACACTGCTAATTCCGCGTGCAGATACGAAGGGTTGGACCTTCAACACTTAAACCCTTCTTATTCAGTGAAAGTTCATATGACTCGACGAGTTTGAAGAACAACTCGGAGAGCTCCAGGCAATCTTCATAGGACTCGCCGAGTTGTTCATCCAACTCGCCGAGTCTAAGGCCATCTTCATTGAACTCGCCGAGTTCCACTTTGGGACTCGCCGAGTCCCTTCGACCCACTTCCCATACAGACCAAAACTGAGACATGCAACGCTTCTAACCCATAGATCTATGCTCCTGGAGCATGCTTATCACGTAAAGTTGCAAACTTTACGTGCATGCATGGCCCAATGAGCTCAAAAAGGCAAATCCAAGCTCTTTAAGGGGTCATACACTCAATAGGGACTTCAAAAATCCCAACCACAGAGACTTTATACTTCTAGGATGTCCATAAGATCCCAATCTGAATTCCTTTTAGAACTTAAAGCATAAATAAATGGAATTTGAGGTTTTAGGGATCGAAACCACTAATTTGGGACAAAAAGGGGATCTAATGAACTAATGATCAAGGTAAGAACTTTTCTACCTGAATGGAAGCTTCTCACAGTGTAGATTCCGGATCTACCTCCCCTCCTTGCACACTTCAACCTCCTCTTCCTTCCTGTTGGGCTGAAGGTTTGTTTGAAGATTGCGTCATTTGGGCTCGGCTGTTTGTTTATTTATTTTGTATTCCGGTTTGGGCCTGTCCAACCGAGAGCCCATTATGTTTATTATATAAGTATATGCTTGCATGCATATTAGGTTAATGATTTAAAAGATTGATCTAGAGCATAACGATAGTATTTACAGATTTCTTTAATTGTTCTTGTAACCTACCAATCCTCTACAGTTGATGTTCTTAATCGAGCTCTTCTGAGGATTTTGTTTTAATCATTTGACACGTTTGATTCACTCTTGCCTTATTCTTATTTTCGTGTTCTTGCTGTTTTTATAATTAATTACCTGTTTAAGATCTAATCAATCTTCAAAGATTAAAGTTTTAATCTCATCAATTGGTATCAGAGCAGGAGGCTGTGTAATCGATACACATCTTTTCTGTGAAAAGGTTTCAATTAGGGTTTTTCCGCAATTACTGATATTTATTGAGCCGTCATCTCATTATTGACGTATCTTGATATTTATTGTTTTGCCCTAATCTGAGTTATTACAAGTCTGATCTTTTAATAGGTTTTTCGATCATAATGGACGAATCGCAATCAAATCCTATCAATATTTCCAACAGCATCAGTTCGACGACAAAGATTCCAATCCTATATACCCATGACTATGAAGTCTGGGCGCATCACTTCGAAGACTACGTGATAGGATCTGAGGATAATGGATACCTCATATGGGAAGCTATCATTAATGGACCTTTTTCTCATTCTGCAACGTCCAGGATTATCAAAACTCAAAAGGAGTACAATGATCTGCTGAAGGATGTTAAAGATATTGCACAAGATGAAAAGGATAAATTCCAGTGCACTATCAAGGCGTTAAGATTGATAAGATTCGCCCTTCAGTCCGACACCTTCAGGTTGGTCAGCTCATGCACGACGGCAAAGGAAGTTTGGGATAGACTTCGCGAACTATACTCTACCGACGAGGATCCTGAACATTCTATCCAAACCTTGCTCTTATCTGAGTTTGGAGAATTCAGGCAAGGAGCCGAAGAAACAGTGACCCAGACGTTCGATCGCTTCAATCATCTTCTCAGCAGGATGATCAAGCATGACATCGAAAGGAAGCTTATTGAGCAAAAGGTTACGTTCTTAAATGGTCTAAGGTCAGAATGGAGAGCCGTGGTGTCTACAGTCAAAGCCCATGAGCAGTTTAAATCGTATTCTTTGGCGAAACTGGTGGGTATTCTCAAGTCCCAGGAGAAGATTGTACTGCAGGAGAAGAATGTTGTTTCAAGCCTTGGTTCGCTGGCCCTCCTGTCAAAAAGTAAAGCTGTAATGGAGGATGAAGACCTTAACTTGGAGGAGTATGACCTCACGTCTGAGGATTATGCTATGATGGTGTCTAACCCCAAGAGGTTCATAAAGAAGAGATTCCCCAGCAATAAAAACCGAAACTGGAAGGGGAGTTATAGTTCAGAAAAAGTTAACAATGAACCGAAGGTTGAAGAGCCCAAGAAGGAACCGAAGGCTGATGGTGATTCTGGAGTAAGCTGTTACTACTGTGGTGGGAAAAACCACTATGCTAAAGATTGTGTCCTTAAGAAGATGGCTGAAAAGGATGATGAAAAGGATGAGGAAGCTGTGCTGCAGAAAAGGCTTGATGAGATGAGAAAGAAGAAGTCTACCGCTAACCCTTCTGTGAATGCTCTTATTGTGCAGGGTTCGATTGCTGATGACGAGTTCGGTAGCGTGGAAGTTTGGTCTACCGACTCAGAAGACGATGAAGTGAGGAAGCCTACTCATGGAAAGGCTTATGTGGCAAAGGAGGAGAGCAGTGGAGGAAGATGCTTCATGGTGTCTGATGTATCTCAGATGTGGGGATACAACACTGATAGTGGAAGCAATGAACCGAAGGTGCAGGAGGACATGTGCTTTACGGCCAAACCACTCAGCCAGCAGTTCAATGAGCTTGATGAACTGATAAAGAAGGTACAATTGGTTTTCATTTCATTTAAAGTACCACAATCCTCATATGAGAAAGAACTAAAAAATGTTAATATAAGAATTTCTCATCTAGATAGTAGCTTAACTCAAACTCGAGTCACCAATTCTAACCTAACTGATCAATTAAGCAGGGTGTCTTCGAAGAGTGAGGAGCGGCGCATGTGGATCGAGTTGAAGGAATCTGAATTAGTTAAAATTAAAGACGAAAACATTTATTTACAAAGAGACAATTTAAAGTTGTTAAAACAGCAGAATGTTTTTTGTTTAATTGCAAAACGTCTTTACTCTAATATTACTCAACTTCACTTAGACTGTGAAATAGGCCAAAAGATCCATCGCATGATTTTGCCCTTCCTTGAGTTTAAAGAGGATGAAATTGATGCCGAAGCTTATAACTGTGAGAGTGTGATATCATCTGATGATGTCAATCCATCTTACATGTATGGACTGGACAAAATTGAGTCCTTCATTAAATCCAAGGACCACAAGGACATGCTTAAAAACCTTTTGGATGAAAATGATAGACTTAAACTGAGAACCGAAACCATACAAAAATTTGACTCTATAAACGCCAACGTAAGCTCAGAAAACAAAATTGATGTTGAAAATGCATCTGAGCTTAACGAAGACGACAACATGAGTGAAATTTCTGTAGAGGACACGATTGACTGCTCAGAATTTGTAAAAAGTGAACCTGAAAACCACAAGAATCTAATTTCTGAAAATTTAGTGGAGTTCGCTCGATTGTCCCAACAAAAGTCCCCGATCTTAGCAGAGAAAGCAGTTGTATATCAAAAGGTCAGGACCACTCCAAATCAAGTATACAAGGTCACTGGAGTAACCGAACATCAGACGGCTGAACTCACAGCTATTGTAAACGAAGACAATGCTGATGGCTGTGATGAGTACTTCTGGTCCGCTCCGATAGATAATGCAAACGAAACGGTAGGCTTATCAGAAAGAACCTCTTGGATGAGTAAAGGTAGATACATACCTGAACCCTTGAATAAGCCAGATAATTTTGATGAGCCAAGCACCAGTGGTATGAAAGACATTCCTCAGGAGAATGAAAGTTCGGCAACAGAAGACGTTCCCTCTACTTCCTCAGTGCAAAGTGAAACTCCTACAGTTCAAAATGAACCAGCCAAGGAGAAACCGAAAATCAAAGCTAATATTCATCATCAACCGAAGCAGATGAGGAATAAGAAACGAGAAAGGAACCAAAGATACAGGAAGAATCTCTCTGAAAGGAGGCAATTCTGGCAATCCCAGAACGCATACTTCTCACATCAAGACAAGAATCTGAAGTATGAAAACAATCCTGTCGGAAAGCCTGAGAGTCACAACAATCGAAAGCCAAGGTTCGGTTCACAAGAAAATACCAACCGAAAGCCAAGGTTCGGTTCACAAGAAGATTCCAACCGAAAGCAAAGGTTCGGTTCTGAGAATGACTTCAACCGAAAGCAAAGGTTCGGTTCAAAGAACGATTCCAACCGAAAGCAAAGGTTCGGTTCTGAAGTCAAAAGAGATCAAAACTCTAAGGTCAGTCCCTCCAATGATCAAAACCAAAAGGGTCACCTAGAGTCTCCAGCCAAGAAGTCCTCTCAATCGAAACCCACTTCTTCTAGTTCATCTAATTCCTCTACTTCCACCAATTCATCTCCATCTTGCTCTAAATCTCATTCTGTTCATTCTCAAAAATCTCATTCGTCGTGTGAACAAAAGGGCAAACAAAAGGTCTCTTCATCCACACCAGAGTCTAAACCGAACGCACCCAATCCTAATAAAATAAAAGTTTTTACCATTAAAAAGAAAGATGAAACAACACTTATAAAACGAACATATCTTGTTGACATCTCTCTTACTGTTCCTGTTCCCATGAAAAGCTCACGTGGACCCAAGAAACTTTGGGTTCCTAAATCTGCTTAATTTTTGCAGGTTATAAGTGACGAGCAGTTCGACGAAGAATGGTACATCGATAGTGGCTGCTCACGTCACATGACAGGGAGGAAAGAGGAGCTCAGGGAATACAGGTCTCTTGCAAATGGTGGCAATGTCAAGTTTGGAAATAATTCTTTCGGCACCATAAAGGGATACGGGATGATAACAAATGGTGACTTTACTATAAGGAAGGTGGCTTATGTGGAAGGACTCCAACACAACCTCATCAGTGTATCTCAGCTTGTTGGAGGTACAGGTCTCAAAGTCTCATTCGATGATGAAGGTTCTGAAATTATTGAGAAAAAGACAAAGAAATTAATTCTCAAGTCGGAGCGAAAGGGTGAAATGTTTCCTCTAAACTTTAAACCCATCAAAGGAAACCCAACTATATGCTTGCTATCAAAAGCTCAATCTGACGAAAGCTGGTTGTGGCACCGAAGACTCTCTCATCTCAACTTTAAAGATATCAACCGACTTGTCACTGGAGGTCATGTTAGGGGTCTTCCATTGCTCAAGTTCGATAAAGATCATTTGTGTGCTGCATGCGAAATGGGGAAGCAGAGTCGTCAAAGTCATCCATCTGTAATTAACACAAAAGTTGTTGAACCACTCGAATTACTTCATATTGATTTGTGTGGTCCTTCATTTATCGAAAGCATCGGCGGTAGCAAGTATATTCTTGTTATTGTTGATGACTTTTCACGATTGACATGGGTGTTCTTTCTAAAGCTCAAATCTGAAGCGACTCATAAGCTGAAAGTGTTCATCAAGCAGATTGAAGTACAGCTCAAGAAGGTCGTTCGCAACATCAGGAGCGACAATGGTCTGGAATTCAAGAACAGGGAGTTTGAAGAATTTCTAGCAGAAAAGGGAATAAGTCACAACTTCTCAGCTCCCTACACACCACAATAGAACGGAATTGTCGAAAGACGAAACCGATCTTTGTGTGAAGCTGCCCGAACTATGCTAAGTTTCGCTTCCTTACCTCTTTATTTTTGGGCTGATGCTATTTCTGCTGCTTGTTTTACACAGAACAGGTCTTATCTCAACAAACGATTCACGCTCACACCTTATGAGATACTGAACAACAGAAAGCCCAATGTGAAATTTTTCCATGTGTTCGGCTCACGGTGCTTCATCTTTAACTCTAAAGAACACCGCAACAAGTTCGATGTCAAAGCCGACGAGGGAATCTTTCTGGGCTACTCTCTCACATCTAAAGCATACAGGGTCCTAAACAAGCGTTCGAGAAAAATTGAAGAGACATATTACGTGACCTTTGACGATAGCTATGTCAAAAAGCTACAAGCCAAAGAAGACACCGCTGGGGAAATCTTCCCTCAAACTGGCCAAGTCACAGTCTCGATCGCTAATTTATACGAGAAATTTCTGGAGCTCTTTGACGAACCAGAGAAAGCTTCTCTCTCAGAAGCAGGTGCAGCAGACAACAAGGTCGACCACATGAAGCAAATTGTCGAAGAAGCTGCCAGGAGAATGAATGAAGGAGATGAACCTCCATCCAACGATACTTCAGTCGAGGGGGAGCCAAGCTCACATGTCGAGGGGGAGCCAAACACTACAACTGCAACCAAAAGTGCTTCTCCAACCGAAGGTGCAACAACGCCTGCAAGTCCAGCATCACAAGAAACCCCTGAACCTCAAGTTTCTCAAAGCTCATCAATCGAGGGGGAGCATGATGATATGACGCTTGACTACGATAGCCAATCCGAGCCAGAAGAAATGATCAATGCTGAACTAGACCCAACCTTTGATCCAAATTATCCTCCTTTTACCAAATGGACCAGAGATCATCCTATCTCTCAAGTGGTTGGTGATGTCTTTGAAAAGGTTCTGACCCGATCACAACTGAAGGCAAAACAGACATCCTTATTTTCAAAGATTGAGTTTTGTATGTTTAACTCATTCGTATCAAAAGTTGAACCGAAGACAGTTAACACTGCCCTCGATCACTCTGATTGGGTTCAAGCAATGCAAGACGAACTGAACGAATTTGAAAGGAACAAAGTCTGGCGCCTCATTCCAACTCCTCCAGATGCTTCGGTTGTTGGTCTCAAATGGGTCTTTAGGAACAAAATGGACAAGGAAGGGAATGTTATAAGGAACAAAGCTCGTCTGGTAGTAAAGGGATACTGTCAGGAGGAAGGGATTGATTATGAAGAGACTTTCGCTCCTGTAGCTAGGCTAGAATCTGTAAGAATATTTCTTGCTTATGCTGCCCACAAAAACTTTGAAGTTTTCCAAATGGGCGTCAAGTGTGCATTTCTTAATGGAGAACTCGAAGAAATGGTGTATGTGGAGCAACCTCCTGGGTTCGTGAACGAAAAGTATCCAAACCATTGCTATATTCTGGATAAAGCTGTTTATGGACTTAAACAAGCTCCAAGAGCCTGGTATGAAACGCTAACTAAATTCTTAAAGATGTCTAAATTCAAAAAAGGTTCGGTTGACCCAACCTTCTTTCGCAAAAAGGAAGGTAACCACCTTATGATAGTTCAAATTTATGTCGATGACATTATCTTTGGCTCTACGAATCCCAGCTTAACAGCTGAATTCAGAAAGTTGATGGAGACTAAATTTAAAATGAGCTCAATGGGTCCTATTAACTTTTTCCTTGGTTTAAATATTAGACAGGGACCCGAAGGCATCTTTATCAATCAGGAAGCTTACACGAAGACTCTCCTAGCAAAGTTTGGTATGATGGGAGACTCCAAAGTCAAAGTCCCAATGGCTTTCGGCACCAAGCTAACTCCATCCCTAGACAAACCGGTTGTCGATATCACGCTCTATCGTCAAATGATAGGCTCACTAATGTATCTTACTGCGAGCAGGCCTGACATCATGTTTTCTGTGTGTTATTGTGCTCGATTTCAGGCAAACCCACGCGAACCTCACATGCTTGCAGTGAAGAACATTTTACGCTATCTCAAAAGAACCACCTCCTTAGGTCTATGGTATCCTTCCAACTCAGGCTTCTTCGTTCAAGCCTATTCTGATGCTGACCTTGGAGGATGTGGACTCGACAGAAAAAGCACTACTGGTGGCTGTCAATTCCTTGACGGGAAGTTGGTCAGCTGGCAATCCAAGAAACAAACGTGTGTGTCGTTGTCTACTGCCGAAGCGGAATACATTGCTGCAGCTTCCTGCACCTCACAAGTGATTTGGATCCAGAGTCAACTTCGAGACTATGGACTCAATATGAAGAAGATCCCACTATATTGTGACTCTGAAAGTGCAATTAGGATCTGTCATAACCCAGTGCAACACTCTAAAACCAAACATATAGCACTGAGGTATCACTTCATCAAAGATCACGTGGAAGATGGAAACGTCGAAGTTCACTTCGTAAGAACCACTGATCAACTAGCTGACGTCTTTACCAAAGCTCTTCCTGAAGCATCATTCAACAGAATACTGCAAGGGCTAGGTATGATGGAATCAGAGTCAGTACCTCACACTACCTCTCAACCTCAACCGTAAGAAGCGAAACCAACCGAACGTTCGGGTTCGGTTAAACCATCTGATTCGCTCATCACTTCAAAGTTAGTTTTTCTTGGTTGTATATTTCTTGTACAAAAATCGTTTTTCTTAGTGTTGAAAGTATTTTCCAATTGCATGTCTAAATTCCTTGGTTTCTTAAAATTTTCCAAAACCGAAACCTACCGAAGGTTCGGGTTCGGTTTTTCAAAATTTTGTTGAACCGAAACCAACCGAACGCTCGGGTTCGGTTTTTCAAAATTTTTTTGAACCGAAACCAACCGAACGCTCGGGTTCGGTTTTTCATTTTTTATAAAGTTTTTTTTAAGTCTTATTTTTTTTTTACTTAAATTTTTTTTCCTTTTTATTATTTTTTATTTTCTTTTATTTTTATTTATTTTTTTACTAAATCTCAAAAACTCCAAAAATATTTTTTTTACTTTTCTTGTTGTGTGTTCGTTCGTTTATGGGGGTATACATGTTGGATTAATTAAGTGTCCCTAGAAGCATGCTGCTGTATGTGTCCCAAGCCTCATAAGATTTTGAATAATAGCCTTCATGACCTGGTATACACAAACCTTGTCTTCCCAATAAGGCTAACACATTTATTCTAATCGTGAGCTACCTCACTCTCTTCTCACATGAGTTAAGAGTTATTCTGCTTGGTCCTTATTTTCGCAGCAGAGGTACTTTATCTTCTTACACCATCTCCTTACACTTCTCCATTACATTCGTTTCATCAACGTAACTCTTGAGACTCTCAGAAATTACCACTGAGGTTTATGGTTACACAACATCTGTGTTTATGATCTTAGTTTCGTGCCACTATGAGCTGAGTGAAACCCAAAATTCAACACCAAATCTGAATTGACGGTGAACAATTAATTTGCTCAAGTTTTCACCAAAGAATTGACAAATGTACCTTCATGAAATCTCAAATTTTATTTTGTGTGATTCCTATGAAATTGTTAAACACCATAACATTTCTTCCCTTGGGATCCAGTTTTTTTTTTTTTTGAGATTTTATCTTTTCCAAGCTATTTAAAATTAATACCTACCTACTTGTTCAACAGGCTACACCGGTCTCACAAGTACTTTGTTCACTTTCTTTCTTATTTCAAGATTAGAATTGCTGAATCAAAGCGAAAGCCACCCTTACTTAGCCTAATTAACAAAAGCCTTTCAACATTTATTAATAAGTGTTTGATCGTAATTCAACGGGAATCCACATAAACACTTTAAGGTCTCTCTTGATCTTGAAGGAAGAGATTCGTGCCCGGGATCATCAGTTTCGTGTCATTATTGACATCACAGTAAATCCTAAAAAGAGTTGCTTTATTTCTTTTCTTTTTACACTCTTTGCACGAAAATCTTTGATTTTCCAAAATTCCGTTACTAATTAATTTCAGGCTGATTTGTTGCATTGGTGGTTAATAATTAAGACGTGGTCAACAATCCTCCACGTGGGCAGTTTATTCAAAAGGATGCATTTACAAGATAAGACGAAAGGTTGCTGACTCAGGCGGGAAATAAAAGGATTGAATTTCAACCGGTGGTAAAAATTCAAAAGAGGCGCGTGTGAATTTGAAACGCCCATTCTTTTGCTGACATTATGGACGCGTGGGAGAATTTCAAGCGATTTCTCTCTCTTCTGAAACGGCGCTTGTTGGGCGGCGTGATCCTAGGAATCTGACACTCTCTCTCCTACGTGATCATCGCACGCCTCAACTGTCACACATCTGTCATTCAGGAAACCTTTTTGTATTTCCATAGAAGATTTGAAACGATTTTTCTCTCTCCTTTCACCCACTATAAAAGGCAGTCAATACTTCCATTTACCTCTTTACTGCTTCAGAATTTACAAGAGAGCAAAAACTCGAAAAAGCTTCACTGTTCATCATCTTCTTTAACCTTCAACAATGGCAGAATCATCATCCGTCCATGCTACCTCACAAATCCTTCCTATTCGTCCACAACAATGCCTGGTGATCGATCTCAACCCTCTGGCGTACGACTCCTACATGTCGCCGATCATCGAGTGCCTCAAGTACTCCCAAATCGCTCCGGCTCTCTCCAGGATCGAGTATGTGCCCATGGCGACTCTCTCGCAGGTTTATGCGACTGCCTATTACGACAAAGCAGTCGAGCGGGTGTTCTTCGAGATTGCTGAACACAAGACCTCTGTTTCTCGACAACGTTTCTGCACAATGCTAGGGTTGGCTGTTGACCCATCAAGAATAAATCCGGAGACGATTCCGGTTGGGCATCTGTATAACATGTTTTACAATATGGGGTACACGGAGGTCCTCACCTCCGTCGCAAAGTTCAAGAAATCTTGCTTGCCGCCGCAGTGGAACGGCATGTTCACAGTCCTCTTCAAGGGCTTGTCGGAACGGAGCTCAGGATCCGACGGGCCTAGTCGACTTTTCTTGTCGATCATGTATGCAGTCTATAACGGGATCAACTTGGATTTTAGGTTGGTCCTCTGGCAACAGCTCATCCAGAGCCTTTCTTCATCATCACGACACTCTAAGGTGTCGCTTGCCCGGTTCTGGATTTTAATCACAAAGTGGGCAATGGACAAGTTCGACATTCCCACTGCTGCTGATGCATCGATGTCTTCAATCGGTACGTTTCATTCCAAGAAGATCATCGTCTCGGATGCATCTAAATTCTCGTTCATTGGCTCTATTCCGGAGACAATGTATGGCGACGTTCCCTCTGACAGCAGGCTAATCCGGACGATCAAGGAATTCAGGGCAACTGGACCTAGGGAACTAGCACCGGAAATGCTCAAGTCCATCCACGATGCCGACAAACCGGTGCCCAGGGGCAAAAAGGTGGACAAAGGGAAGCAAGCGACCAAAGCTCCTAAGGGTCCTTCTCCCAAGAAGAGGAAACAGACAAAAGCTGCACAGTCCCCATAGCCGAAGAGGAGGAAGACTCAACCGAAGCGCAAGATTGTTATTCCCTCTTCTTCGAGTGATTTAGAAAACGAGAGTTCGGGTTCGGACGGCTCTCAAGGAGGCGAAACCCCTCAAAGAGGCAACACCCCACCTCGATCACCTACCCCAGAGATGGAACTTCATAATTCTCCAGTTCCTTCACCTCCTCCAACCATTCCTACTTCCATTCCGACCATAATCCCCACTACCACTATTCCTCCAACCTCTTTCCCAATACCACCACCCATTTTCACAACTGCAACCGAAACACCACCAGTAACCGAAACCCCACCCGTAACCGAACCACCTCAAACCGAAACCCAGCATACAACCGAACCTACCCACACTCAACCACCACCCGAAACTACCCCACCCCATACTCAACCTGAACCTACCCAAACAACCACACCCCCAACTTCACCACTCCCACCATCTCCAGATCATGCATCTGATGGAGATAACCCGTTTCTTGGCGGTGACCATATGACCTTCGATTCGGTCTACTATAGTCCGTTTCAGGTTCAGAGCGATGAAGAGGATGATGCTCCAGTGACAAAGAAGCATCTTAAGGAGCTCAACGAGAAGGTTGACTTACTTCTCGCCTCATCTTCCAACCAACAGTCCTCTCTATCTGAAGCTGCACTTCAGAAGATTGTTGATGCCTTCTCCAGGGCTCAACATGATTCGGTAGCCTCAGCCACTGCCACCATAGACGCCTCCACAAAAGCATGTGAGGTTGCGACTGCAAAAGTCGATAAACTATTCTCAGACGCTTCTTCCCTGTTGAAGTCCCTACAGGAGAGCGCTGATGCCACAAAGACAACTTTGGAACCAATAGTTCAGCAGTTGGCCAAGTTCGTCTCAACGGAGTTACAGTCGTTTGCCAACCTTCGCCAATCCCTAAGCGACGACAACTCGGCCCTTCGTGCCTCCATCGATGAGCGCCTCGCTAAGCTTCAGGAGGATCTCGCGGCTGAAAATTCATTGATGGACGTTCTGGCGAGCAAAACCACCGCCCTCAAGGTCAAGAGCACGCAACTTTCAAACTCACAACAACAACTTGAAGCTCTTCGATCCGAAAGGGAGGTCATCAAGACATGTGTTTCGGATGTACACGTTGCCCTATCCAACATCCTAGAAGCACACGATCCAATTCTCAACCATTTGGTGAGGCGAACCCTTGCTGAAAAGCTTTCTCCTGCCATGGACCTTCTCAGCAAAATCGAAGGCTTACCCAGTTTCGTGTCCACTCCGAAACAAGGGGGAGAAGAGTTGAAGTCCGGATCGAAACCACCTCCTTCCTCCAAAGATACTCACACAACCGAACCACCTCCGACTGGTCAAGCTTCGGGTTCGGGTGTGAAGGATAAAGGGAAAAACATAGCTGAGGAAGAAGATGAAGATGAAGATGAAGACGATGCAACCATTGCTGACTTGTTGAAACGCAAAAACAGTCGTAATGTGGATGAAGATGTTAATCGTGTGGCGCGAGAGGCTGAAGAAGCCGAACGCAAGCAGAAGGAAGCCCACGATCTCCTCAAGAGCAGGAAGACTCTCTTCCCTGCCTGGACTCGGGAGCGCATGATTAAAGAGGCCATAGATACTCCTAGCATCTTATGGCTCGAGCCGGTTATCTCGTTCGACTGCTATAATTCTGTTGATTCGCAGTTCGACATGTCGTTGACTCGAAAGGCGTTTATTTTCCAGGCCTTCTCAAATATTTTTGAAGTCCCTCATCCGGAACCCTGAGGTGGATAGGGAGTTGATCGAGTTCTATCTGAAGGCTGCTCGTCCTCAGTATCTAACTTGGAGCGCCCAGAAGATAGTGAACGTTCGGGTCTTAAAGCCTTACACCGAAGGAAGGTTCATAAATGTTCGGTTCAAGGTGATTCAAGGATCTGCAAGAACTGCACATCATATCTCCCTGGCAGATCTACCGAACTTAAATCCTCATGATTGGATCGTCCTGCATAATATCCTTTTGACTGATGAAGCCGAATATGGTCCCATTATAGACCATCTCAAAAGGATATTAGTCTGTTACATCATGGAGGTTGCCCTAATGGATCAGGAGGTTGCCACAGTCTTCAAGAAGAAACCAAAGATAGCTCCTGTGGGATCGGCCAGTGATCTCAATCAAATGCAAATGGGCAAGATCGACCCGA
Source organism: Lactuca sativa (assembly GCF_002870075.4). Classification (NCBI taxonomy): domain Eukaryota; kingdom Viridiplantae; phylum Streptophyta; class Magnoliopsida; order Asterales; family Asteraceae; genus Lactuca; species Lactuca sativa. The sequence goes on along the minus strand of NC_056627.2, from coordinate 343,423,047 downwards.
GACGCAATTCGATTATGTTCACTAGAGCAGAAGGACGGAAATGTCTCTTTGCTTTAGCTGACAAACATCTTTACACCACTGCTTGTCTAGAGCACGTGTTGTCGATCATCAAAAGGTGTAAAGAGAATTCAGCGGATGATGTCAAGTACTTCAACGACATGATCCAATGGTACATCAGGTTTAGACAGACAATACTCGCTCTCACCAAATGTCTGTTTAATACCGTGAAGAAGAAGGTACCTGTCTCTGCTGCTGGCCCAAGTAACAAGTGAAGGTCTCGCTCCAATTGACGCAAAGGGGGAGATTGTTGGGCTGAAGATTTGTTTGAAGATTGCGTCATTTGGGCTCGGCTGTTTGTTTATTTATTTTGTATTCCGGTTTGGGCCTGTCCAACCGAGAGCCCATTATGTTTATTATATAAGTATATGCTTGCATGCATATTAGGTTAATGATTTGAAAGATTGATCTAGAGCATAACGATAGTATTTACAGATTTCTTTAATCGTTCTTGTAACCTACCAATCCTCTACAGTTGATGTTCTTAATCGAGCTCTTTTGAGGATTTTGTTTTAATCATTCGACACGTTTGATTCACTCTTGCCTTATTCTTATTTTCATGTTCTTGTTGTTTTTATAATTAATTACCTGTTTAAGATCTAATCGATCTTCAAAGATTAAAGTTTTAATCTCATCACTTCCTCTAAGCTCCAAACCTTCTCCACAAAACCAAAATCACTCTCAAGAACAATATGGGGGCTAGGGTTTCTTTCTACAGTTCTCTGGAAGTGTTAGGGACTAAGGAGGCCAAGTTAGAGCGTTTAAATAGGGTGCAAACACCCAGATTAGAGTTTTTGACCAAACAGGGTCTATTCGCCGAGTCTAGGGACCGACTCGCCGAGTACAAAGTTCAAACCCCGCGCCTTATCCCGCTCCTACTCGGCGAGTTGGTCCTTAAACTCGCTGAGTCCAAGGCAAAAATGCATAAAATTAAAATATTAATCACAAGGAGTACGTACCAGGAACCAGGTGATATAAATCTCCCCCACTTATTTCAGACTTCGTCCTCGAAGTCTGCTACTGGATCCTGAAACAGCTCGGGGTAATGCTCCATCATCTCTTCCACCGGCTCCCAAGTCCACTCCGATCCCTTTCGGTGCTGCCATTGCACCTTCACGAGTTCCACCCTCTTGTTCCTTAGATCCTTCGACTTCCTGTCGAGGATTGCCACATGCCGCTCGATGTAATTCAGGCTATCATCAACCTGAATATCCTCCAAAGGCACCACTGCCGAGTCGTCTACCAAACACTTCCACAATTGAGAGACGTGGAAAGTGTTGTGGATCTAGATGAGTTCGGCTGGCAGATCCAACCTATACGCCACCTTGCCCACCCGGGCTACAATCTTGAATGGCCCGATGAACCTTGGGCCCAACTTGCCTCGCTTCCTGAATCGGATGACGCCTTTCCACGGCGACACCTTCTGGAGAACCATATCCCCGACTTGGAATTCCAAGTATGAACGACGCTTGTCGGCATAACTTTTCTGCCGACTCTGGGCAGTCTGGAGCCTACTGCGGACATGTTGGATCTTCTTTGTTGTCTGGAGCACCACTTCGGTGCTTCCCATGACCCTCTGGCCAACCTCTCCCCAACATATCGAGGTCCTGCACCTGCTTCCATACAACATCTCGAAGGGAGGGCGGTCGATGCTTTCATGATAGCTGTTATTATATGAGAACTCCGCCAACGGGAGGTAGGTATCCCAACTACCTCCGAAATCCATAACACATGCCCGCAACATATCCTCTAACGTTTGGATGGTCCGCTCGCTCTGACCATCCGTCTGCGGGTGAAAAGCGGTGCTGAAATGCAGACGAGTACCCAACTCATCATGGAATTCTTCCAAAATCTGGAAGTAAATCGCACATCTCTGTCTGAAATCACTGATACGGGCACCCCGTGCCGCGCCACTACCTCCCTGATATATATGTCGGCCAACTTCTCGGCCGATATGCTCTCCTGAATTAGGATAAAATGGGCGCTCTTGGTCAACCGGTCCACGATGACCCATATAGAATCCACTCCCCGCGCGGTCCTGGGTAGCTTCGTGATGAAGTCCATCGTAATATCTTCCCATTTCCACAACGGGATATCCAACGGCTACATTTTGCCATGCGGTCTCTAATGCTCAGACTCGACCTTCCTGCAGGTCAAGCACCGCTCGATGTACCAAGCCACATCCTTCTTCATGCAGGGCCACCAATAGTCCAGAAGAAGATCCCTATACATCTTCGTTGCCCCGAGATGAATGGAGAATCGAGATTTGTGCGCCTCCTCCATTAAGACCTGGCGCACGCCTCCGAGGTATGGCACCCACACCTTGCGGTGTAATGACAATAATCCCCTGCTATCATAGTCGAAGGAGGGAACCTGATCTACTATGCGCTCACTCTTCCGATGTTCCTCCTTCATGGCATCCTGCTGGGCCTCCCGAATCCACTCCAAAAGCGGGGTCACCACTGTCATCCGCATGCAAATATCCCTGATCGGCGCCACCTTGCGGCTAAGCGCATCGGCCACCACATTGGCCTTCCCCGGGTGGTAAAGGATCTCACAGTCATAATCCTTCACCACATCGAGCCACCAACGCTGCCTCATCTTTAGATGCGGCTGATCCATGAGGTACCTCAAACTCTTATGGTCCGTGTAAATGGTACACCGAACCCCATAGAGGAAATGTCGCCACATCTTGAGGGCGAAGACCACCGCCCCTAACTCTAAATCGTGTGTCGGGTAGTTCGCATCGTGAGGCTTCAGCTGCCTCGAAGCGTAGGCAATGACATGACCTCTCTGCATCAGTACCGCGCCCAACCCCAAATGGACGCGTCGCAATATACCACAAAATCCTCTACGCCCTCTGGCAGGCAGGTCTAAGATTGGCGCCTCACACAATCTCTGTCTCAGAACCTCGAATGTTTCCTGCTGTTCAGGCCCCCAATGAAAAACTACGGTTTTCTTAGTCAGTCGCGTCAGGGGTACGGCTATCTTGGAGAAGTCCTGAATGAATCTCCGATAGTAGCCCGCTAATCCCAGGAAACTCCATATCTCGGATGGAGACTTCGGAACCTCCCATCTCATCACGGCCTCCACCTTGCCCGGGTCTACTGAAATCCCGTTCTGATGACGAGGTGCCCAAGAAACTGCACCTCGTGCAACCAACACTCACATTTGGAGAACTAGGCATACAAGCTCTCCCTCCTCAAGGTCTCCAAAACCTCACTCAGATGCTCCTCGTGCTTCTCCTGCATCTTGGAATAAACCAATATGTCATCAATGAAAACTATCACAAACCGATCCAGCATTGGTCTACATACGCTGTTCATGAGGTCCATGAACGCGGCAGGAGCATTGGTGAGCCCAAACGACATCACCACAAACTCATAATGGCTGTAACGCGTCCGAAACGCGGTCTTCTATACATCCTCCTCTCGGACCCTCATCTGATGATACCCTGAAAGCAAATCAATCTTGGAGAACCAAGATGCTCCCTGCAACTGATCAAAGAGGTCATCAATCCTCGGGAGTGGGTAACGGTTCTTCACTGTTACCTTATTCAGCTCCCGGTAATTAATACACATCTGATGCGACCCGTCCTTCTTCTTCACAAACAGGATCAGGGCTCCCCAGGGTGAATTGCTCGGTCGAATAAATCCATTGTCTAGCAACTCCTGCAGCTGCGTAGACAACTCCTGCATTTCGGGAGGAGCCAACTGATAGGGTGCCTTGGCTATCGGAGCCGCACCAGGAACTAGGTTGATCCTGAACTCTACCTGACGCTCCGGAGGTATTCCAGGAAGCTCCTCCGGGAACACATCAGTGTAGTCTCGCACCACTGGAACCTCGCTCACCGTTGTCTTACCTGCCTCCTAGGTATCCATAACGTACGCGACATATCCCGCGGAACCCTGCTGAAGGTAGCGCCTAGCCCTTGCCGCTGAACATACTGTGGGTCCACGCTGTGGCCTCTCGCTGTGGATCACCAACTCTCCCCCAATTAGGGTCCTGATCCGTAATAACTGATGCGCACAATCTATCACCGCCCCAATAGGGCTCAACCAATCCATGCCTATAATCACCTTCTTCCCCCGCAAAGGGATGGGAACCAAATCCACCAAATAGCGCTCCTCAAATAACCTTAGGATACAATCCCTGAATACTGCCGACGCTCGCACCGATCGATCATCGGCAATCTCTACCTCTAAAGGGCAATCCAACATGCCCGAAGACTCAGTAAACCTCTTGCTAAGCGCAAGGGAAACAAATGATCGGGTGGCACCCGAGTCAAACAACACATGGACAGGAATACCGTTCACATGGAACGATCCTAATGCATATACACAGAGCACATATCAATATCATAACATCATAAAAATAAGATACAGGGAAAGAATCATACCCGTCGCCACATTGGGTGCGGCGTGTGCCTCCTTTGTCGTCAGCTGAAACGCCCGACTCCTCACCACTGGAGCCTCTGCCTTGCCCTGCCGGCCATCTGTGATCCTTAGAGTCGCTGGAGCTGGCGCCTTCACTGGCGTTGATGTTGCCGTCAACTGGGGGCAATTGGCCCTCTTGTGGCCCCTCTGGTTGCAGTGGAAACACAGCAACTCAGATGTCTGAACAACCGAGACAGGGGCAGTACAATCCCTGCTAAAGTGCCCCACTTTGCCGCACTTGTAGCAGCCTGATGATCTCAACCTACATGCTCCCTCATGCGACCTGCCACATTTTCCACAGCGGCCTGGCCCCCCTTGGCCTTTCGTCCTACCATCTGATCCCTTGGGCTTCTTCCCCGAATCCCCAACCACCTGCCCCGTCTTTTCCTTTCTCTTTCGAATGTGCTCCAAATCAATCTCCCTTTCCCTCGCCCTGGAAATCATGGACTCCAGGGTCGGGCAAGCTGAAAAGCTAACATGCTCCCGGATGTCGGCCCGTAGCATGTCATGATAACGGGTCCTCCTCATATCCTCATCTCCCGCATACTGGGGCACCAACAATGCTCTCTCCCGGAACTTGGCGGTGATCTCCGCCACAATCTTCGTCGTCTGTCTCATGTCTAAGAACTCTCTGGCCAGCTGCTGAAGCTCGACCGCCAACGCAAACTCTGCCATGAACCTGGTCATGAAGTCCGACCAGGTCATAACCTCGACATCCTAGGCTCCCAACGAGTTACCAACGGACTCCCACCAATCCCTAGCTCGGTCTCGTAAACATCCTGTTGCATATCTCACCTTCGACCCCTCGGGGCAGAAGCTGGTCACCTGTGCGGACTCAATGTCCGCAATCCATCGTCTGGCAGCAATGGGGTCCTTCGCCCCATGGAAATCCTTCAAGTAACAGACTCGTCCCTTCAACGTTTAGACTCAGACAAGAGCTGCGCAGTAGGACCAAGTCCAGCACTCTAAGATTATTCAACCCTTATCACATGTGACGTGACGTATTCACCTAATGTCTAACTCCCATCACTCAGAGTCCCACGAAGCATAAAGCAAGCAGCATTCAGACAAAAAGGGAACATTCTCAAGCAAATCTGTCCTCATAGAGAAAAGTTGAACTAGCATACCATGCTAAACTCATAGTATCAGGCATAACCCTAATAGGCTATCCTACTGCTGTCTACTCAATTCTGGCATGCAATTTTCATACACTGAAACACATAAAGCAGGCACATAAGGCATCACTCCTAGATCCTTAGTCCTATTCGAGCTTGCTGTTCTACTGAAACTGATAAACATAACATAAGCTGGTATGGGTACTTTGGGGAATACTTACTTGAGCTCGGCCGATCGCGCACATCACACACTTCTTCTTAAAACTCTTTACTTAGCTTTTTGGAAAATATTTTCTGCTTTAAAATCTTTTAATCCCTTGATTTGAGTTTAGACACCCCCCGAAGGTGTGTCTGAATCCCTCAAACCAGGGCTCTGATACCAACTTGTAACATCCCAAAAACACGAGCCAAAAATTTCATTTTTAAAACGTATACTTAGTAAAGCATTTAGAAATAAAAGCGTCACTGATCATAACATTTCATAAAAGATATCACATGTCTGGAAAACATTTTCATCAACATAATAATGTCAGATTACAAATCCCCAGGAAGATCTCATAGTGCGGAATATGAGGCATGTGTGTGATGGGCCGTTACCGCGCTAGCTCCTTCTCCTTCGAAGAAGAGGTACCAGAAACCAAAACTGAAAACTATAAGCATGAAGCTTAGTGAGTTCCCCCATAATACCTCATACCATACAAACATACAATGAGCAGCTAGGAGATACGGGCCTCGCCCACACTCATGAAGATACGTGCCTCACCCACACTCCGCTAGTTGGGAGGTACGGGCCTCGCCCACACTCCGCTATCTGGGAGATACGGGCCTCGCCCACAATCCGCTATCTGGGAGATACGGGCCTTGCCCACACTCCGCTATCAGAGAGATACAGGCCTCGCCCACACTCAGCTGCTAATCCATGACATACAAGTATCACACAGACAACGAGTATAGACAAATCTATCATACTGGCATATATCATAATCAAACTCGACCATGAGATACGGGCTCTGCCCACACTCCGACACTAGCATATCATCTAATCGGGCCGGCCTTGGTGCCTTAGACCCGTTACTGCTGGAAGGAAACTCACCTCGAAGAGTAGCTACCAAAATTCCGACTACTAGACGCCTAGCTGCTGCACCGGTAATCCTCCGGCTACAAACCCATTACATAGATTAGCCACTCATAAATATCCTTAGGTCAATTGACTGGCCCATCCCTAGTCCAAGGTCAACTCCTTGGTCCAGGTCAACTCCTAGTTGACTGGACTTGCCGAGTCGTGGCACAGACTCGCCGGGTCCTTCTCCAACTAACCCGGTCCTACTCGCCAAGTCTCTCTTTCCACTCACTGAGTCACCATTGACTCACTACTCGAGACTATGGAACCGACTCGTGACCTGACTCGCCGAGTGCCACAAGCAGATCTCCCACTCGCTTCCAATCCTCACCAGAACATCCCGTAAGAGGATTTGGGTTTTTGGGACTACGTTACACTGCTAATTCCGCGTGCAGATACGAAGGGTTGGACCTTCAACACTTAAACCCTTCTTATTCAGTGAAAGTTCATATGACTCGACGAGTTTGAAGAACAACTCGGAGAGCTCCAGGCAATCTTCATAGGACTCGCCGAGTTGTTCATCCAACTCGCCGAGTCTAAGGCCATCTTCATAGAACTCGCCGAGTTCCACTTTGGGACTCGCCGAGTCCCTTCGACCCACTTCCCATACAGACCAAAACTGAGACATGCAACGCTTCTAACCCATACATCTATGCTCCTGGAGCATGCTTATCACGTAAAGTTGCAAACTTTACGTGCATGCATGGCCCTATGAGCTCAAGAAGGCAAATCCAAGCTCTTTAAGGGGTCATACACTCAATAGGGACTTCAAAAATCCCAACCACAGAGACTTTATACTTCTAGGGTGTCCATAAGATCCCAATCTGAATTCCTTTTAGAACTTAAAGCATAAATAAATGGAATTTGAGGTTTTAGGGATTGAAACCACTATTTTGGGACAAAAAGGGGATCTAATGAACTAATGATCAAGGTAAGAACTTTTCACCTGAATGGAAGCTTCTCACAGTGTAGATTCTGGATCTACCTCCCCTCCTTGCACACTTCAACCTCCTCTTCCTTCCTCTAAGCTCCAAACCTTCTCCACAAAGCCAAAATCACTCTCAAGAACAATATGGGGGCTAGGGTTTCTTTCTATAGTTCTCTGGAAGTGTTAGGGACTAAGGAGGCCAAGTTAGAGCGTTTAAATTGGGTGCAAACGCCCGGATTAGGGTTTTTGTCCAAACAGGGTCTAATCGTCGAGTACAAAGTTCAAACCCCGCGCCTTATCCCGCTCCTACTCGGCGAGTTAGTCCTTCAACTCGCCGAGTCCAAGGCAAAAATGCATAAAATTAAAATATTAATCACAACGAGTACGTACCAGGAACCAGGTGCTACAGTTCACATGTCATCCATACTCCAAACTAAAGCATACAATCAGAGATCTAGACCCAAAACACTACATGAACACGTAAAATATCACACCCCGAACCAGACGACGGAAACGTCTGAGGGCTCGCGTGACTTAAATTGAATATCATCACAATGAATATACCTGAATCATAACATAAACATCACCATGCATTAATATATTACAACTGGAATTGCTCACGTCAAGTACATTGTTCTAACGTTACAAATTCATACATAAACTGTTTGATAGTTTTCAATAGCAAAACACACTAACATACTTGGTACTTATTTCCTCAGCTTACCTGTTACCTGAGAATACAAGTTATTTTGGAAAACGGTCAACATATGGAATGTTGGTGAGTTCATAAGCAATGTTGTGATAAAAATGATTTGTGTCGTTTGTAAAACCCAGAAAATCCGATATTTCTGAAAAGACCATTGTTTATAAAAATGTGTGAAGATCCGTAAATATATGCATGATGATTTCAAAACATGTATAATTGAAAAGAAACTTTGTATTAACCGTACAAGTGCAAAATGTTGAACTTCCCCGGAAAACCCGATGTTTTCCAAAAACATAAAATATAGTTATTTCTTGAATGGTGATACTGCCACGATGAATGATTTTTGATTACTCTTCCTTGATTACTCGGGTGGTGTTGGATTAATTAAGGTTTGTTAGTTGTTATAATCATGCATTAGTAATGACTAGTTATAAGTACAGTTTACGAACGATCCTTAGAGGCGTTGCCCGTTATCACTCACTTAATCCAAACAACCTTGTTTACTATTGATGAACAACCTGAATTTGTTTACTTTGATTACTCATAAGCCTAACAAACGAGGAGAAGAGGAGTACGACGTCCTGCTACTTCCGTGAGTTATTTTAGGCTATCGGGGATGCGAAAGACACGTTGGCCCATCTCGCATTTGATTACTTTGACCTTATGACAATAATAATGGATCACTAGTGTCTAATAGCACTTAGAAGTCATTGAAGGTCCCTTTATATTGAATTAGGTCATAGAAGGCCCAATAACATATAATCATTATTCCTTAGGCCCAAAGATCATGTTAATGGACTTCCAAGGTCCAACAAGCATGCTTTGAAACCTTCAAGCCCAAGTGTTGAATGTTTACTTGTCTTAGGTATTACATGTCTACTAGAGAGTTCGATTTAACGATTGTAATTTTGTATGGACTCGAGACCGATCGATTTGTTTATAACGATATTTTGGAGTTATACGTGTATTAGTCTTTCAATGTTTTTGTTGTAAGCCATATATTAGTATTTTTGACTCAATATTCTATAAATAAAATATTTGGTATAAATATAGCTGTTTAACCTTTTTAGCCCCTTTCTTTTTATAAAAGTAACAGTTTTGGTCCTTTATATAAAAGAAAAGACATTTTTAGCTCTTAAAACATTTTCTTGATACTTTTACATCAGAGATTTATTGAAATGATAGTTTTAACTCAAGAATTAGTTTGTTAACAGTTTCAGCCCTTTCAGAATAGTATTTTTTTCGGTTAGAACCCAACTTTTCGCAATTTTTACAGTTTTAGCCCAAAATCCAAAAACTTTACATTTTTTATCCTTTTTGGAAATGAAAAGCATTTTCAATCCTTGAAATAGTTTTTTACACTTTTTATCCCCTGTTTTGAAGAAATTATCATTTAAGCCCCTTTAAATGTCATTTTTTGCAATTTTGGGCTTATTGGGTCGAAAAGCCCAAAATTAGCCCATTAAGCTAAAGATTTACATTTCAAGTCCTTTGAAAATTTTAATATTCAGAAAAACAATTATTTTAACTGTTTTGACTCTTTAACCCTTAAGAAACCATGATTTGGCAACCTTTAACCCAAATTTTGTATTTTTGACAATTTAAGCCCAAGAATGGGCTTTATGTTGAAATATTTTATCACAATCTTATAAGTTATTATTCTTGACTTGTTGGGTGTAAAATAACTTAGATCATGTTTGTTTTCTTTCTCATGTCATAGATCTCAAGATATCACCCCTTTTTGGTTACATGTTCATCACAAAAACACATAAAATCATACATACATGCAAAAAATCACTCATAGCATACACATACACATAGATCTACACATTTTCTTGTATTCTCCCCCATAAAACATATGAAAACCGTAAAGAGAGGGGTATGAAGCTCATCTTGAGTTGTAGTTTCGGGTTTTTCAGGAAGAGATGAAGAAAGTTTCGATCCTAGCAAGTCTTCTTGGAAGATTTTTGACTTAGATGTGTTCTAAGGGACAATATCATGAATTTTGTATGAGATAAGGGAGATTGTTTAAGAAATGAAGAAGATATGTTATTAACCAAAGAAATAACTTACCAAGGATGTGAACTACTTGATGAAAATCCTTAGATTTCTAGCCAAAATTTCAAGATCTTCAAAGAGGAAAAGGATGATCTTGAGAGTGGTTTAGAGAGAATTTTTGTGAGGTGTGTGTGTTTGTGTTGGGTTCGGCCGAGAGAAAAAGAGAGAGGAGAAGAGAGAGACCTTGATGAGATGTTTGCTTGGAAACATGAGTTGCATGCATGGAGACCCAACAAATAATAGTGAGGTGGCCATGAAAAGTCAACTCTTATCTTTTGGTGTAGTTGGGCCGAGAAAAGGAGAGGGGAAAGAAGGATTTGGGCCTTTTAATGCTTAAGCCCAAATTACAAACCCATTAGGTGATTTTTGACCCAATTAAATCAAGGAATGATTTTTATGACCCATTAGGTCTAATTAAATTTGTTGTGATTCAATGAGGTCTATTAAAATTATCCTAGTTTATTTTAGGCTTATAAAGCCCAAAATATTAAGTTTCAAACATATGGGTCCAAATTAGAGCCCACATAGGAGTTCTAAGCCCAAAGTATTCAAATTGGAAGCTTATTGGTCCATTAGGCCCAATAAGGAAATCCTAGTCCAAAATGGACTTCAACCGGAATTTCTAGGGTTTTCAATCCTTTGTTGACTATTTGATGTGCTTGTATAAAGTGTTTGATGGAAGTTTTGTTGTTATTGAATAAGCATCATACATGCTTTCAAATTTTTGGTTCACATTTGATATAATTGTTGTTGTTACAAACATTCAAATTTCTAGTTGTGACATAAAGCTTCCACCTTTCACTCCATACATGACCTTTTAGAGCTTAAAAGGCCAAAATAACATCCTATGGCTTGCATGTTGCTTCAATGGTCATAAATTTTGCACCTTTATGCAATGAAAGCCCTTCATGATTCTAGATCTGATGATTCACTCACTTGGGACGCCCATATCCCAAATGTTAAGCTTCTTGGACCAAAAACCCAATAAGATGATAATACAGAGACTAAGAAGCTACTAAGCAAGTTTGAGACTTACTTACCAGAAATTGATGAGGAAGAAATGAAGTCTCTGAATCTACTATCTTATTCTAGAATCCCCAAGCTTCTCCTTCCTTCACAAGCTTCAAAACACACAAAGTTTCACTCAAAAATGGCTCACAAGCTCACTATTGCATTAGGGTTTCTGAATCTAGGGTTTGGGACTTGGAGGCTAAAAATGAGGCCATCAAGTGGGGATTAGGATGCTTAAATAGAGTGCAAAACCCCAAAATTAGGGTTTCATTATGACAGCCCTATACGTCGAGTTGGGGCTCTCAACTCGTCGAGTAGGTTGTTTAAAACATGTGTGCCTTCTAATCTCTACTCGACGAGTTTGGGGCTACCAACTCGTCGAGTTGCTTTATAAAAATGAACAAATTATTATTTAAATGCATATCATGAATCAGACGTTACACAATATTTACATACGTTATGTTGATCATTGTAGTAAATACTAATATTAGTTTTAAAGTGCGATTATCCATTTATTCATTGTTGAATAAAATTTTAGATACAAAAATCATATATATATATATATATATATATATATATATATATATACATAGCTTTAGGTTATATGGAAAACAAAAAAAACCTTAAAAATCATTCAAAAAACCTGCAATTTTTGTATATATAAAAAAAAAAGATTTGTGGTCTCTAAGTATTTTTTTACGCATTTTTATGATTTTTAGGGTTTCTTTATTTTCCATATAACTCTTCTCTCTCTCTCTCTCTCTCTCTCTCTCTTTGTGTGTGTGTGTGTGTGTATATATATATATATATATATAGAGAGAGAGAGAGAGAGAGAGAGAGAGTGGTTCAAATGAGAACCACAAAAGATTAAGAACCGTAAGAACCCCATTTTTTAAGTAAATATGTAAACAATACTTATTAAACATGTTAAAATCCGGATTTTTTTTTGTATTTTTGGTACAAAAAGGGCAAAATTGTTAGTTTTGCAGTCTAATATATTCATTCATACATCGATTCATATTTTAACACAAAAATTATACAAAATTCAAAATTTAATACAGTCAATTCATAGATTAGTACACAAAATTCACAATTTAATACAATTATAATATCACTAATTCACTAATTTAAGAGAGTCAGACTCAAACTCTATCACTACCACCAATTACCATATGTCAACACTAACCATCTATGTCAATGTCGTAACTATAACGCCCGTGTTTCTGGTCCAAAGCATAAATGATGATGTAATAGTCTAGGTCAACCTTTGTAACTCGTTTTAAAGTAATAAAGAGGAATTATGTGAATGTTATGTGAATTTTGTGCTTATTTACTTAATTATTATGATTTAATGAGTTAAGGATAAAAATAAGAAGCAAAAATAAATATTAGATAGTCTTGATATCTAAGAATGATGTTGTGGTTGTTGAAACAAGGATTCCTAAGATATAAAGAATATCGAAATCCGAGTTATAACGAAGAAGTTATGACCTGTCGAAGTTTCGCGACAGAACCGGAACAACACTGTGTGACGTAAAAATTGAGTTTACGATAAAGTGCTTTTTAGCCTTAGCGATCTAAATGAAAGTCGTAATATTCGTTTAACCGAGAGCGTGCATAAAAAGAATGTCCAAGTCTGACTTCGTATAAGGAAGTTATTATTTTTCTAAGAATTGGCATAGCAGTATGCAGCCTGAAACTCGAATTTTAGATCGAGTGATTTTTAGCCAAAACAACCTAAACAAGAATCGAAGATCTTGTTGATAGTAGTTCAACGGTAAAAAGACAGACGAAAACGGACGTCGGATGAAGAAGTTATGAATTTTTAACAGACTTTTTCTGTCCTGGCCTGTTAAAAATATAACTTTAAAAATAAAGTCATAATTAGCCGACGGAGTATAAACGAAAGTTGTAGAGCTAATTTCACCTACGTGTGGATATAAAGAGCGTCAAAAACGGAGTTCATATGTGAAAGTAACGAATTTTTCAAGTTTTGGGCACAAACTCCGAGGTTGGTCCAGGGGAGTACGCCTAGCGTACTCGTGTACGTGTTCCAGAGTCGGTCATCCACCCGTCTCCTTTGCATGAGAGACACGTGTCGTAGCCTTAACACACCTGATACAATCCTTTAGTACGCCCCGCGTACCATGAAGTATGCCCAACATACTGGTTGAAGTGGACGTACGCCCCGCGTACCATGAAGTACGCCCAACATACTCATTAAAAGGTAGTATGCCACACGTACTCTAAAGTTACGCCCAACGTAACTCGAGTATTCTGCCCCTATAAATAGCGGACGATGCCAACCGAATTGATGTTTCTATTTTTCTCCTCTCACCCCTAAACTTTCTTCAATATTGCAAAAATTACCCGCAAGATTAATATATCATCCTAGCATCGTAAGCAAGTCCCGAAGAGCCCGAAGATCCCGAGAAAACGAGTTTGTGAACCAAAACTCTGCCCACGTGAAGCCCGGTTTTTTAGAAAACATCCCGGTTTCATCGAAGAATATTGTTTTTAGGGACAAAGTGTTGTCCAACCGCCGTCTTATCAAGTGAGTGTATAGTCACCTTCATCTTACACATAGATATGAAGTATTTTCTATAAAATACGTGTTATGTGAAATTATATTTTGTGTTTGATTGAGATGGGTGTTGAATAGATGTTTTATACAAGTTTTAAACAGTGTATGTATTTTTAGCTACAAATATGTTGGGTAAAACATGGGTAGATGAAATAGTTGATATGTGTTAAAATGATGAGAGGCCTCGATATTGTTATCGTTTTTGTCATCTAACGGAGTATAGATGATGACCACGGAATTTTCTAGACAGTCTAGTGGAACGCTAGCAGGCTCGCAACCTGTAGGTGTTTGTGAACTTAGTGTTCAATGGTATACTCCATCCCCGACATGGTTGCCTTATTTGACATAAATTGTTGAGGAATCCCCTAAAGCAGTGTTGTCACCCCGATGAAAATCCTTAGACTAAGTCCTTTGTGATAGGCGTTTAAGGACGTAAAGTGAGGATAACAAGAATGGGTAATCAGGGATATTGATTGATTGATGAAATTAATAAATTTATTGTTGGTTGACGGAATTAATAAATTTATTTATTGTGGGTTGAAAACCCTATATGCTCACTAGGCTCCCAAGCCTGACCCTCTCAGCTTTTTATATTACAGTTAGTGGACCTAGAGCATAATTGGATGGAGAAGAAGGATTTTTGGATTATAGGCAAGTAGTTGTAAATAACTATTGTAAGGCTTATAATATATTGTTTATGCTTAATGGTCTATATCGGAACATGACATCCCGAGGTTTTGTTATATAATGAAAATATATTTCTTTAAGAAATGTTTTGATAAAATTTTATTATATTTTATTTTGGGAACAAATTCCGCACATATTTTGGAAGTTTACTTTGATTTTATTTTAAAAGAATAAACTAAATCGGTCTTTTCTGACCGAGAAATTTGGGAATGTCACTGTTGGTATCAGAACATTAGTTTAAGCGAACTAGGAATTTGTAGGATTTCTAGACTTAAACTTAGAATGCTAAGTGATGATTTGGAAGATGAGTGTCTAACATATTTTAGACACGAGCACTAGTATATTTTAGGAAAGTTGCTAAAATGCTTTTATGTGCTAAATGCTATATGTTTCCCATATATGCCATTAATTGTTTGGATCTATGGTCTGTTGCCGACCGGATCTGGAAACCTTATGTGTTCAGGATTCTAAACGTACGACTACAATATTAGAACTAGCATGTAAACTTTTCGGAGTGATAAGTAGAATTTAAATATCTATCATGAATGAAGATATAAATTTGCCTTATTTGGTGTATAGATCAAAATGGAAAAAACCCGAAGTGGAGCTGGAAATGCAAATAGAAATCAACAACCTCAACCCCAAGTGATGGAGCAGGTGTCTGTAGCAGAGGCTGCACCAACACCAATCACAATGGCTGGAGTACAAGCCATGATTCAGACAATGATGTATGAACAAAGGGAGGAAATGAGACAACTGTTGCTGAACAACATAAGTGAACCTTCAATGCCTGTCGAACAACCAAAACTAAATGACAGACAGTCAGAGGAAGGAAATTACAGTAGATCTGTTGGTTAATCTGAGCCGATTATGGTTAGGAGGAATAATCCAAAGAGAGAAATTAAAAACGATGGGCGTATGTTTAAGAATTTCTTGGGTGCCAAACCTCCAAGTCTTTCTGGAAACCCAAAACCTGTTGAGATTATGGACTAGATCTCTGAAATGGAGATGGTATTTGAAAGCAGTAACTGTAGCAACAAGCAGAAAACTGTTTTTGCGATCAGACAACTGAAGACCGAAGTTTTAAGCTGGTGGAAGTTATTGACAGACACAATGTCACATGGAGAAGCCCTGAAAAAGTCTTGGGAAATGTTCTTGGAGCAGTTAAAAATGCAGTATTGCTTAGAGATAGATATGATAGATCTAAACAATGAATTTCAGAACTTAAAGCAAGGGAAAATGAGCATAGATGACTATGCTATTGCGTTAACCAAAAATATGAAAATATTTCCATACTTAGTGCCATCTGAACTCTCAAAAATTGAGAGGTTCGCAAACGGATTGCCAGCCGACTTTGGCCCAACGGTCAAGATGGCAGCTACTCTGAAGACAACAATCCGAGCAGCTAAAAACATGGAAACCCAATTAAAAGTAAGGGGTCAGGATGCGGCAGAGGTTGGTGAGAAAATAAAGTTTGATGTATCTTCGAGGTCCAACAAGAAAAGTAAATTCTCGAAGTCTGGTTCGAGAGGAGGAGGAGGAGGCGAAGAAAAGTGGTGTGATAAATGTTAGAAGAAACATGTTGGAAAATGTGACGAGGAGGTCACTTTTTATAAATGTGGAAAGCCAGGGCACTACGCCAACAAGTGCACAACCAACAAGAGGTTGTGCTATGGATGCCATGAAGAAGGGCACATTTTGAAGGATTACTCGAAGAAGAAGGAGGCAGCAAAGCCCAATATCCCACCAAAACCAAAAGCCAAAGCTTTCCAAATGACGTTGGAAGCCGCAAAAGATGCAGCGGATGTCGCTTCAGGTACCTTTCTTGTAAATGGATTGCCTGCCAATTTATTGTTTGATTTCGGAGCGAATTACTCCTTTATGTCACACAAATTTGGTGAGAGACTAGCATTTCCTATAGAAAATCCTGATGATGCCCTAGTTGTAGAAGTTGCTAGTGGCAAATTCATACCTGTTAGCGATTGTATTAAGAACATTGTCATCAACTTAAACGGAAACGAATTCCAAGAGAAGTTGTTGCCCGTCGAGTTAAATAGTTTCAACATCGTTCTAGGGATGGATTGGCTTAGCGCCAATCCATCCAATCCTATGCAAGAAAAAGATAGTAAGGGTAAACCCGCCTAGAAAAAGAGTCGTTTATGGTGTACAGAGACAAGCACATAGTGAATTCTGGAATCATTTCCCTGATGAAAGCCATAAAATGTTTGTCTAAAGGATGCACCTCATACTTGGCATTCGTGATCGATGCCAAGAAGGAGAAGAAGGAAATGCAAACCATCCCAGTGGTGTGTGACAATCCGGAAGTCTTTCCCGAAAATCTTCCTGGATTGCCCACTGATAGACAAGTGAAGTTTGGAATAGACTTGTTACCAGGAACAACACCAATAGCAAAAGCACCATATCGATTAGCACCGACAGAGATGAAGGAGCTTATGACATGACTTCATGAGTTACTCGATAACGATTTCATTAGACCTAGTTCATCACCCTAGGGAGCTCCAGTGTTATTCGTAAAGAAGAAAGATGGGAGCATGAGAATGTGCATAGATTATAGAGAGTTGAATAAGGCAACAATAAAGAACAAGTATATGTTGCCAAGGATTGATGACATGTTTGATCAATTGGAAGGTTCGAGTTATTTCTCGAAGATCGATCTTAGGTCAGGATATCATCTGCTAAAGGTGAGAGAGCAGGATATTGAGAAGAGTGCATTTAGAACAAGATATGGACACTACGAGTTTTTGGGTATGTCGTTTGGACTAACCAATGCGACAACAACATTCATAGATCTGATGAACAGGGTTTGTAAACCATTCCTTGATAAATTTGTGATAGTTTTTATAGATGACATTCTGATTTACTCGAAAAGCCAAAAGGAGCATGGCAGACACTTGCGAGAAGTATTAAAGAAGGAGAAGTTGTATGCAAAGTTCTCCAAATGTGATTTTTGGATTCAAGAAGTCCAATTTTTGGGTCATGTGGTTAACAAAGAAGGGATTATGGTTGAACCAACAAAGATTGAAGCTATAACAAAGTGGGAACAACCACAGAGTCCTATGGAGACCCAGAGTTTTCTAGGATTAGCTGGATATTACCGAATGTTTATCCAAGGTTTTTCTTTGATAGTTGCCCCCATTAACAACATTGACCCACAAAGGAGCTACTTATACTTGGAGTGAGAAGCATAAGGAAGCATTCGAGAAACTAAAGAAGAAATTATGTAAAGCACTGATTCTTTCTCTACCCGATGGAGTTGAAGACTTCGCAGTGTATAGCGATGCGTCGGGAGTTGGGTTGGGATGTGTTCTAACTCAAAGAGAAAAGGTGATAGCATATGCATCTCGACAATTGAAAGAACATGAAAAGAACTACCCCACTCATGATCTGAAGTTGGCAGCGGTAGTATATTCCCTAAAGTTATGGAGGCATTATCTTTATGAAAAAAAATGTAAACTTTTCACTTATCATAAAAGTCTTCAGTGTCTCTTCCATCAGAAGGAATTAAACATGAGGCAATGACGCTGGCTAGAGTTACTCAAGGACTACAAATGTGAGATACTTTACCACCCTGGTAAAGCTAATGTTGTCGTTGATGCTCTCAGTCGAAAGGTAAACCTTGAAAAGAAAAGGCCAAGAGCATTGAGAATTGAAGTTGTCTCGACAACTATGGAAAAAATAAAGAAAGCTCAGGAGGAAGCTTTAGAGAAAAATGACCGAAAAGAAGAACGTTTGAACAAAACTTTAGTGTTCGATACAAACGGTCAAGGACTAAAGGTATTCCCAGATAGGATTTAGGTACCTAAAACGGGAGGAATAAGAGATCTTCTGATGGTGGAAGCTCACAAGACCATGTACTCAATTCATCCCGACAACACAAAAATGTATAGGGATCTGAAATCCTGTTACTGGTGGCCGAAGATGAAGCTCGATGTTGTAAAGTATGTGGCCGAGTGTGTGACACGTGCGAAGTTTAAGGCACAACATCAGAAAGCGTATGGGAGTTTTGAACCTTTACCTGTACCCATAGGTAAATGGTAAGACATCACCATGGATTTTTAACTAGACTGCCTAGAACAAAAAGCAGTCACAACATGATTTGGGAGGTCGTTGATCGATTTACAAAAGTGCACACTTCATAACAGCCAATGAGAAGTGGTCTATGGATAAACTTGCAAATGCTTACATGAAAGAGATAGTAAGACTTTACGGTGTTCCTTTAACGATTGTATCATATCCTGATAGACATTTCACGTCAAGGTTTTGGAGATGTCTACGAGAGGAATTGGGTATGAAATTGTGTTTAAGTACAGCTTATCATCCACAAACTGATGGTCAGAGCGAACGAACGATTACAACATTGGACGATATGCTGAGAGCATGTACCCTGGAATTCCAAGGTAACTGGGATGAACATTTACCTTTGGTAGATATTTCCTATAATAATAGTTTCGACTCAAACATTAAGGTGGCACCTTATCAAGCTTTGTATGGACAAAAGTGTCGAATGTCGTCATGTTGGCTTGAAGCTGGAGAAAAGTAGTTTATGGGACCCGAGATAGTCCATCAGACTTCTGAAAAGTTAAAAGTGATTAGGGAAAGGATGTTAGCAGCTCAGGCTCGCCAAAAGAGCTATGCTCACAAGAAAAGAAAATTGATAACATTCGAAGTGGGAGATTCAGTTTTACTTAAAGTCTCACTGTGGAAGGGACTTATAAGATTTGGTAAAAGGGGAAAGTTGAGTCCAAGGTTTATTGGATCGTTTAAAGTTCTTCAGAGGATTGGAGACCAAGCTTACAAGCCAGAACTACCATAAGAACTAGATGGTATTCATAACACCTTCCATGTGTGTTATTTGAGGAAGTTCATGGGAGAAGTTCCCGACATAATTCCAATTTATAAATTAAGGTTGGATGAAAGCAAGAGGCTAATTGAAGAACTAGAGGCAATTGTTGACCGTAAGAGTAAGGAGTTGTGACGCAAGATGGTAGAATTAGTGCTTGTGCGATGGAAACATGCGAATGGGCCAAATCTCATCTGGGAAACGGAGAGTGACATGATGAGTCGTTATCCGCATTTGTTTGCTGATGTATGATTCCATGGACGGAATCATCCTAAAGGGGAGAGAATTGTAACGCCTGTGTTTATGGGCCAAAGCATAAATGATGATGTAATAGTCTAGGTCAACCTTTGTAACTCGTTTTAAAGTAATAAAGAGGAATTATATGAATATTATGTGAATTTTATGCTTATTTACTTAATTATTATGATTTAATGAGTTAAGGATAAAAATAAGTGTCAAAATAAATATTAGATAGTCTTGATATCTAAGAATAAAGTTGTAGTTGTTGAAACAAGGATTTCGAAGATATAAAGAATACCGAAATCCGAGTTATATCGAAGAAGTTATGACCTGTCGATGTTTCGCGACAGAACCGACACAACCCTGTGTGACGTAAAAATGAGTTTACGATAAAATGCTTTTTAGCCTTAGCGATCTAAATGAATGTCATAATATTTATTTAACCGAGAGCGTGTATAAAAAGAATTTCCAAATCTGACTTCATATGAGGAAGTTATGAATTTTCTAAGATTTGGCATATCAGTATGCAGCCTGAAACTCGAATTTTAGATCGAGTGATTTTTAGCCAAAACAACCTAAACGAGAATCAAAGATCTTGTTGATAGTAGTTCAAAGGTAAAAAGACAAACGAAAACAAACGTCAGATGAAGAAGTTATGAATTTTTAATGGATTTTTTCAGTCCCAACCTATTAAAAATATAACTTTAAAAATAAAATTAAAATTAGCCAACGAAGTCTAAACGAAAGTATTAGAGCTTAATTTCACCTACGCGTGGATATAAAGAATATCAAAAATGGAGTTCGTATGTGAAAGTTACGAATTTTTGAAGTTTTTGGCACAAACTTCGAGGTTGGTCTGGGGGGTTACGCCCAGTGTACTCGTGTACGTGTTCCGGTGTCCGTCATCCACCCCTAATCCTTTGCATGAGAGACACATTTCGTAGCCTTGACACATCCGATACAATCCATTAGTACGCCCTGTGTACCATGAAGTACGCCTAGCGTACTGGTTGAAGTGGCAGTACGCCACGCGTACCATGAACAATGTACTCATTAAAGAGGCAGTACACACCATGTACTCTAAAGTTACGTCCATCATAACTCGAGTATTCAGCCTCTATAAATATCGGACGATGCCAATCGAATTGATGTTACTATTTTTCTCCTCTCACCCCTAAACTTTCTTCAATATTGCAAAAATTACCCCCAAGCTTAATATATCATCCTAGCATCGTAAGCAAGTCCCGGATAGCCGAAGATCCCGAGAAAAAGAGTTTTCAAGCCGAAACTCTGCCCACGTGAAACCTGGTTTTTGACAAAACATCCCGGTTTCATCGAAGAATATTGTTTTTAGGGACGAAGTGTTGTCCAATTGTCGTCTTATCAAGTGAATGTATAGTCACCTTCATCTTACACATAGATATGAAGTATTTTCTATAAAAATACGTGTTATGTGAAATTATATTTCGTGTTTAATTGAGATGAGTGTTGAATAGATGTTTTATACAAGTTTTAAACTGTGTATGTATTTTTATCTACAAATATGTTGGGTAAAATATGGGTAGATGAAATAGTTGATGTGTGTTAAAATGATGAGAGGCCTCGATATTGTTATTGTTTTAGTCATTTAACGGAGTATAGATGACAACCACAGACTTTTCTAGATAGTCCAGTGGAACGTTAGCAGGCTCGCAACCTATAGGTGTTGTGAACTTAGTGTTCAATGGTATACTCCATCCCCGACATGGTTGCCTTATTTGACATAAATTGTTGAGGAATCCCCTAAAGCAGTGTTGTCACCCCGATGAAAATCCTTAGACTAAGTTCCTTGTGATAGGTGTGGTGTTTAGGGACGTAAAGTGAGGATAACGGGAATGAGTAATTATGGATATTTATTGATTGATGAAATTAATAAATTTATTGTTGGTTGATGGAATTAATAAATTTATTTATTGTGGGTTGAAAACCCTATATGCTCACTAGGCTCCCAGGCCTAACCCACTCAGCTTTTTATATTACAGGTAGTGGACCCGGAGCATAATTTGGATGGTGAAGAGGGATTTTTGATTATAGGCCAGTAGTTGTAAGGCTTATAATATAATGTTTATGTTTAATGGTTTGTATCAGAACATGACATCCCGAGGTTTTGTTATATAATGAAAATATATTTATTTAAGAAGCTTTGAAAAAAAATTATTATATTTTATTTTGGGAACAAATTCCGCACATCTTTTGGAAGATTACTCTGATTTTATTTTAAAAGCATAAACTAAATCGGTCTTTTCTGGCCGAGAAATTTGGAGATGTCACAGTAACCATCATTCTCTTCAAACCAAATTTGTATCTAAAATCATGCATAGTTAGCTTAAATAATTTATTCACAGTTTAATAAACATATTAATTCGCTAATTTAGAATTTAATGCAACAATTATAAAACCTAATACATTCTTACATATGTACTTCACAAAAAATTACTCACAATAAAATTAATACAAATATTCTTATTATAACATAAAGTTCATATAAAAAACACAATTTAATACAACCAATTCACAGCTTAATACAATCAATACATAAAATTAACATCTTAATATATTAAATTCACAGTTTAATACACAAAAACTATATATTTACATCCATATTATGTACTTAGTACTTATATTTATATCTTCGCATATATGGGCTAGTGTTTCTTTCAAATTTTAATTTATATAATTTTCACAGTTTAAATTTTACATGTTATTCAAAATTAAAGAAAATAAAATCTATATATAATGCTTCTTTTAACTTATATTTTAGAAGCAAAAATAAAATTCGTAAAAAAATTAAAAACTTAATATACTCAATTCACAACTTAATTCATTTAATTCACAAATTTACAGTTTAACAAAATATATTTACAGGTTAAAAAGTACATATGATGATGTTTGGAGCTTGGAGGTTGTATTAGATAGCAATTCACACATTCATTACAATTCACAACTTAATAAACCTAAATTCATATTATTTGAGAAAACACTAATATAATAAAAACACGTTTAATTTCACATTAAAACTTATAACAATTCATACATATAGTGCTTAAAACTTATAAAAAAGTTCATTTAATCACAACTAAAACTTATGAAAAAAAATCATGCATTCACAAATTAATACTTACAAAAAATCATGTATTCAAAACCTAATACTTATAAAAAATCATGCATTCATAGCTTAAATTTTTTTCTAATTGAATCCATCACATATGTATAAAATCCATGTATTAACAACTTAATAATTATATAAAAAAACGCTTATTCACAGCTTAAGAAACTAGTTCAAAAACTTATTCATATTATTCAATGTTTAAAACATACCTTGTTTTTAGTGAAGCATTTCATCAAACATGTAACGACCCAAAAATCAAGGGTAAAAATTTCATTTTTAATATAGCTAAAACATTGATACCATTTATTTCAAATCATCATTAAGTAATATATTTATCAGAGTTACTCCCAAAATCATTCATTGCGAAAATCGTAGGTGTGTGTACTGCGATCAATCTAATCCCTTCTTTTCCAAATCGATGATACCTGAAACCAAAACTGTAAACTGTAATCACAAAGCTTAGTGAGTTCCCCAGAGGATACCCCACACAATCCACATAACCACATAATCCATATCAGCTATAACAGCTACATAAACCATATCAATCACATATCCATATCAATCACATAGTAATGGATATAAACATATAAAGATATCATGGGCTCGTCCCCAGGGTTTTACTCCAGGATGCCATGGGCTCCCAACCTGGTCTTACACCTAAGTGTCATGGGCTCTCCCATGGTCTTTAATAGGAAATCCATGTGCTCTCCTCATGGTGTTGTTGGATTAGATGTCTAAGCTTATAACTATTATTGGTATGTATTTGACCCGAGAGTAACATGGTCCATTTGGGTTGCATAACACCAGGACAATTTGTTAGGATGGACTCTTGAGAGAAGGTTATATATGATTTATTAATATATTATAAGTTCTAATATATTGATATGAAATCATATGTGTTAACTAGTATTGATCAAGAATTAATTTGGAATTAATTTAGTGATCGAAAGAGACTAATTAAATCTATTGGGACTAATTAAGATAATTAGTTATATTTATATGTGTTGGGCTTATGATCCATGTTGGACCAAGTTTATGTATGGATACATAAAGAGTTGGGCCACATGAACCATGGATCATAACACCCATGGGTATGGATTTGGGTTATACCCATGACCCTAGAAATCCAACATATAAATACATTCTTCATGACCTAAAAATGCCTACATGGTGTGCTTCTTTTCTTAGAGAAATATGGAGGTGTTTTGGTGCGGGGAATTCTCTCTCAAGAGTCACCTTTGTGCTAGGTGAGTTGTAATTCCATTTTGAGGTGCAACATTTGGGGCACTAAGTTCTTAAAGGCCAAAATATTTCAAGCAACACCAAATACATCAAGACTTCAAGCCACATAAAAGGTATGTTACTCTAAGAGTAAATTACATGAATCGTCCCTCGTGTAGGTGTCAAAAATCACGTTCAATCTCTATTTTTAAAAATTAACTCGGATCGTCCCTCGTTTGGTCAAATGTTACGTGTTTCATCCATCGTTAGTTTAAATTTACACGCTTAATCCCTTGCATGACATAAAATGAGTATAATGCCCTTTTTAATTTTATCTTTTATTTATTTTTAACATTTATGATTATTTTTTATTATTAAAAAATATATTTTAATTGAAAAAAAGTATACCCATACCCTTCCCTCCCAGCGTACCTATCTCTCTGTCACTTATGTTTCTCTCTCATTCACAAACAAGAACAAAACTCAAGAACTCATGTTTTTATTTTTATTTTTTCTCTTTCCTTTATTCTTTTCATAACCAATAACATAAGAACTCAATACTTACACCTCAAGACATCGATCTGTATTTAACCCTAGAACCCGAGGTCTGAAAATCACTTTTAAGAAAAGGGTTTCTTTCTCTCTAATGAAAAACACAAAAAATGAGAGATTTTTTCTCGAGTCTAGAAACAAACCCACACATTTCTGGGAATCTTTTATTTTTTCTTTCCTTCCTAGATCGAATCCATTTCCAGCGATGTCTGATGTCGTTGCCTTGCCGGAGAAGGTGATTCCCAAATCTGCACTCCGTCGCCTCTTCTTCTTAGTGTTTTTTTGGGTAAATTGCATGAATCAACCCTCTACAGGACCACCACTAATTTGTTCTTAATCAAAACTGAAGTTGTAGGTGAAGAAGATGGTCGAAATCTGACGCCGATTCCACTTCTTCTCCCATATGAATCTTCTTCTTCTCTGATTTCCATCTCTCTCTCTCTCTCTCTCTCTATATATATATATATATATATATATATATATATATATATATATATAGTAATCCTTACTCTGACGACATATCAGTTTGAGTTTCAGATATAAATGCAGATATGATATGGTGGTGGTGGTGGTAGAGATCATGTATGGTCTGCCTAAACTACAAACACTATCTTTTATGATTAACCTCTGAAGCATTTTTGTGGCGTAGTGAGTTTTGAAAGAAACCCTCTATGATTTTGGTTTACTGATTTGGGGTGAAGGTGAAGGAGGGGATGATGGAGGCTTCGCCGATGTTGGGAATGGTTAAGAATAAGGAAGACAAAGGTAGAGGAAGTTGGGGAAAGGGAAGGGGGAGGGGTAGGTTGGGGTTATGGATATTTATTGTTTTTTTCTTTTCTTTTAAATCTAAAAATAATAAACAAATAAAAGAAAAATAAAAAATAAATAAATGAGGGTAAAATAGTCTTTTTATGTCCGGAGGGATGAAGCGTGTAAATTTTAAAATAACGAGGGATGGTCCGAGTTAAATTTTAAAAATAAGGACTAAACGTGCATTTTGGTCCCCACACGAAGGACAATTCGTGTAATATACTCTTACTCTAACCAGTATCTTGTATTGTTTATGTCAATTGCATGCTAATTATAGGTTTCTGCCTTGGAAACACCTTTGCATGTTTAATTAGTGAAAATATAGATCCAAGGTATTTAGGGTTGTATGTGCATCATAGGATGTTGTAGCATACTAAAACCCAACAGTGGTATCAGAGCCAAGGCTTGTTTCCAATTATACTTGATGTAAATTGCTAAAAAAAAGCCGAAAAATCGATTTTTTTGTTGTCTGGACAGGGGACTCGGCGAGTCCATGTATAAACTCATCCAACCCGTCGAGTTGGTTCTTGCACTCGGCGAGTTGGAGCCCCTGACAGCATATATTCGAGTTTTTTTAGCCTGTTTTGGATTAGAATCATTATCACAAAATGTTTTTGTTCATAAATTTTGATTTTGTTGTTATGGTAATGTTGATTCTCTTCCAATTCTAAGATAATTGTCATAATTTCAAGATTTTTATTAGTTTATATGTTCATGCCATTTTCTTGAAGATTGATGATTTGAATTGTCTTGTTCTTATGAGTTAGTTTAGGTTAATAGAAAAATTATGTGATAATTTGTATTCGATCCAAATTGATCTAAAAGTTGTTCATAAAATGTGTTTTTGTAACTTGTCCTCAAGTTATAGGAAAATTCTCATTTATGATTTTTAAAACACATAAGATTTCCATAAGTTATGAAAATGAAGAGTCTCATTTTTTTTAAATGTTTTAAAGTCTTCCATAACTTGTCCTCAAGTTATGGAACTTGAAGAGTTTTTCATTAAAACTACTTTAAACTCATAAGTTATGGAAACCAACAGTTTTTGAATTGTTCAAAACTTTCCCTCAAGTTTTGGAATTTGTAAAGTTCCCCCCCATGAATACTTTAATTCCAAGTTAAACCCTTAGAATTTTAAAAGTTAAAATTCAACCCTTATACTATTATAATACTAATAGTTAATAGTTATATATGTATAAGAACAAAGTCGGTCTTACCGTTAGTAGGCCTCATTCACGAAGCCGGTCTATAAGGAGGGTATAAGGTTATTGCCTATAAAATGACAGTTTAATGGGTGTCCACTCTCATCCACCGCTTCCTTGACTGGTGGAGGGTCGTTAGCCGAATGGGTAGGACAGGACTATAAAGTCTATAATTCTCCCTTCATTAAAAGTATAATGATAAATACTAAGTAACTAAACACTTATAAATTCCCAATCTTAGTTACTTGGGAAAATGTGAATTTGGTGCTAACCCATGAAATTACACTTTGTACCTTACCAAGTCGTTGGGGGAGCGTTTGTGGGTAACCGACACACTAACATGGACTAGCAAGAGTGGCAAAGGGTGGCCTAATTTTTATCATAGATCGGTGGATCACGTGTGGGTAACCGACACATTGATTAGGTGATAAAGATTAAGGGTACCAAGTTAATTTGCATGGTTATTCACACATTGTTTGTGATCATCGGCATCCTAGTCACAAACTTGAGAGGGCACAATCGATATTTAAACATGTCATTGAAAAGTTCAATGAAACTCAAAATATCTAGGAGTTTCAAAACCAATTAAAACCTACAATTCTTTTTTGTTTTTCATGGTGGAAATTGGTGAATCGTCATTCGCCAACCTTCAAATATTTTATAGCTTGGATTACGACATCCCTCTTCCAAGTTATAAAATGTTGTGTTGGTTCCTAGCCTTAATATTTCATATTGGGTGTTATATTAAGGACTTAAATCAATTAACTTGAATATCTCCCATTTGAGATGTCTAATTCAGACAACTATGATCTTCCCAAATCTCTTAGAACAAGCTTTCTTAATGAGGATGATGTCCCGCGATTGGATCATGGAAATCATATTTCTCTTCCTACATTTCCTCCAATTATTCTCCCTAACCCATAAGTTTTAAGGTCACTCAAGCCCCATTGACAAGCAAAGTCTGTGTGTGCTCACATCTTGGAGACGAAGTCACATATTGACAAGTCGGGAGAGTTGGGTGTCAAAGTCTTGAGGAAGTTGGTTGTTGACTAGGTTCTTCAATCACTTTCTGAGTCACATAGTGAGTTCTTTAAGGACTACTATGTGACGGACCATGACATGACCCTTAATAATCTTACCTATTCGCTTGACGCTGCTGAATCAACAATGATTTGGGGCACTATTAAAGCAAATTTGATTGGAAGGTCGACTTCCCAAACTTCCATGGACATTGACAATGGTAACATTGGAAATCCATAAAAGCTTTTTCTTCCTAATGGAAAGGGATCGGTCATAGTCAACTCGGTTGACCAAATGGTAAAGAGAAAGACTAATTTTGAGATAGTCCCATGTACCATTCCCAAAGAGCCCATATCTTTCTATTGCCAAAGTAAGGGACATTGGTTGTGAAGCTGTCCTATTTACCTGAAAGATCAGAAGGATGGCAAAGTCAAAAAGTTTGACTCTACTTCAGGTAAAATCCACTATCTGGCTCTATTAAGTTCCTATTTGGATTTTCTTTATACATGATGTAATGTAATTACATTTTGATGTTTTTGAGAGTCAAAGGAAGCTTAAAAGAAGAGTAAGCTGATTCTGATCGTGAGGATCAGAATTTTGAGCTGTTATTTAAGAATTATGATAGATTGCTTAGGAATAGATAACAACATGTTTTTCATTGCATTGTAAGGAAAAGTTTTTCCGCAAATTTGATAAATAAAGGACAAGTTTTTTTTATTTTTATCTTGTTTTAAGTTTCCTTACAATGGCATTTGTGAAAAACGGTTGTTTATATGATTCCATTGATAACAATATTGGAAAATGGATTTGATTCTTTCGTTTGTGGTAGTGTCATAATTTACCAAATATGGAAAGATTCTCATCACCCAAGTTTCAATTGGATAGAAACTTGGAATCATGCAACTTGTATTGTGTGGTGAATGAGAATTTTCATCTTTGGTAAATTAAGACTAATTCCTTGTTCACATGTATATGTGAGTCAAGTGAAGGACTAGGAGATCGGGTACACTTGTTTGTGCGTTGATCAGGTCCACCACAAAGAATGATAACATTATTCGTCATGATTTACTGAAGTTTAGTAAATATGGTTATACGTACAAGTTTAAGTATAATTCTGAAACATTGGAAAAGTTTCAATGTAAGGCAGAACGAATAAGAAGAATTAAATTAGGCAGAAAGATAAAAGTTTCTCCAATCTAAAAATATGGGAGAGTACTTGAGTATCTTGTTTTATGATTATCTTAGTTATTATGAAACCATGTCACAATTGATCGTCTAAGGATATCTTAGTGTTGGATTAGTGTCTAAGTCCATGACTATAATTGGTATATACTTAACCTGACCCGACATGGTCAGTTTGGGTTGCATGGCATCAGAACATTTGGGTAGACCTTTTGTAAGAAGAGGATATTTGTGAGATATTAATATATTATAAGTTCTAATGTATTATATGAAATCATATTATTTAATTAGTATTGATCAAAAGTTAACTTGGAATTAATTTAGTGATCAAAAGAGACTAACTAAATATACGGGGATTGATTGTGTAAATCATTCATTCTTATATATGTGGGCTTATGATCGATGATTCCTTATGTTCGATTTAACCCATGTGGTGACCCATGGATACTCCATGGAGGTTAAAACCTATGGAGCATAAGGAATAGGTAAAGTCATGAGTTACATGGTGTAACCCTAATAGCCACACTATATAAAGACCCCATTGGTTGGTGAAATTGACACAAGTGTATACACAAGAGGTCAATCCGATTTCTAGAGTCCATGTATCTCTTCTCATGGTTATTCCAAATGTTGGTGATGTTGTGTGAACCATTTGAGGTGTCACGCTTTGGGCACTAGGCTCTTGATCTCTATGGAATCAAGCTACAACAAAAGGTATATCTTCTAACTTGTTTATCTTACCCAAATATCAATGATTGTATTCTAGTTAGGGGAATACCTTGGAAAGTTCAAGTTTGAATGTATAATAGAGAAAACATAGATCCAACGTATTTAGGGTTGCATGTACACCATAGGAGTGTTATAATGCTCAAAACCCAACAATGGTATCAGAAACTAGGCTTTTTCATGTTGTACTTGGTGAAAATGCTCAAAAAATGAATTTTTTGTTGTCTGGACAGCAAACTCACCGAGTCCATGAGTAAATTCATCCAACTCATCGAATTGGTTCATGCACTCGATGAGTTGGACCCCTGGGCAGCATATCTTCACGGTTTTTGGCTGGAATTGGACTAGGAACATTACCCTAAGCTGTTTTTGAACATGTAAACCTATTTTTGATGTGGTAATGTTCATGCTAATCCAATTTAAAAGATAATTGTCAATAGATTCATGCTTTGTATTAGTTTAATGGTTAGGCTAATTTCATGAAAATGATTGATTTGAATTATCTTGTTCTTATAAGTTAGCTTAGATTAATAGAAAAGTTAAGAGATAATGTGTTTTCAATCCAAATTAATCTAAAAGTTGTTCATAAAATGTGTTTTTATAACTTGTCCTCAAGTTATATGAAAAGTCACATTTAAGTTTTTTAAAACTCATAAAGATTTCCATAAGTTATGAACAAGGAAGAGTCTCATTTTAAATGGTTTAAAGTCTTCCATAACTTGTCCTCAAGTTACGAAACTTGAAGAGTTTTTCCATTAAAACTAATTTAATCTCATAAGTTATGGATTTGAATAGTTTTTGAATTGTTCAAAACTTACCCTCAAGTTTTGTAATTTGTAAAGTTTCCCCACATGAACACTTTAATTCCAAATTAAACCCTTACAGTTTTAAGAGTTAAAATTCAATCCTTATTCTATTATAATATTAATATTTAATTGTTATATATATATATATATATATATATATATGTATAAGAGTAAGTCAGTCTTACCGTTAGTAGGCCTCATTCACGAAGTCGGTCTATAAGGGGGGTATAAGGTTACTGCCTATAAAATGGCAGTTTAATGGGTGTCCAGTCTCACCCACCGCTTCCTTGACTGGTGGATGGTCGTTAGCCAAACGGGTTTGACAGGACTATAATTCTCCCTTCATTAAAAGTATTAATGATAAATACTAAGTAACTAAACACTTATAAATTCCCAATCTTAGTTACTTAGGAAAATGTGAATTTGGTGCTAACCCATGAAATTACACTTTGTACCTTACCAAGTCGTTGGTGGAGTGTGTGTGGGTAACTGGCACACTAACATGGACTAGTAAGAGTGGCAAAGGGTGACTTAATGTTTATCATAGATCTGTGGAGCGCATGTGGGTAACCGGCACATCGATTAGGTGATAAATATTAAGGGTACCAAGTCAATTTGCATGGTTATTCACATCTTATTTTGTGATCCTCGGCATCCCGGTCATAAAATTTGAAAGGGCACAATCGAGATTTAAACATGCCATTGAAAAGTTCAATGAATCTCAAAAGATCTAGGAGTTTCAAATCCAATTAAAACCTAATAAATTATTTCGTTTTTCATGGTGGAAATTGGTGAATCGTCATTCGCCTACCTTCAGATATTTTATATTTTGGATTACGACATCCCTCTTCCAAGTTATAAAATACTGTGTTGGGTCCTAGCCTTAATATTTCATATTGGGTGTTATATTAAGGACTTAAAATCAACTAACTTGAATATCTCCCATAGTAGATGTCTAGTTCAGACAATTATGATCTTTCCAAATCATACTTCTTTTCTTTCACCTCCTCCAATTATTATTCCTAACCCACAAGTTCTTGAAAATTTTAAGGTCAATCAAGCCCTTTTGGCAAGGAAAGTCTATGTGTGCTCACATCTTGGAGATGAAGTCACATATTAACAAGCTGGGAGAGTTGGGTGTCAAGGTCTTGAGAAAGTTGGTTGTTGACTAGTTTCTTCAATCACTTTCAAAGTCACATAGTGAGTTCCTTTAGGACTACTATATGAGAGACCATGACAAGACCCTTAATGATCTTACCTATTTGTTTGGTGCTGCTAAATCAGAAATGATTTGGAATATCGGTAAAGCAAATTTGATTGGAAGATCTACTTCCCAAACTTCCATGGACATTGACAATGGAACATTGGAAATCCAGAAAAGCTTTATCTTCCCAATGGAAAGGGATCGGCCATAGTCAACTTGGTTTACCAAATAGTAAAGAGAAAGGCTAAGTCTGAGATTGTCTCATGTACCATTCCCGAAGAGTCCATATGTTTCTATTGCCAAAGGAAGGGGAATTGGTTGTGAGGCTGCCCAAATTTACCTGAAAGATCATAAGGTTAGTAAAGTCAAAAAGTTTGACTTTGCTTCAGGTAAATTCCACTATCTAACTCTTTTAAGTTCCTCTCTATAGATTCTTATTACATGATGTGACTAGGACACATGTTGATGTTTTTAGGAATCAAAGAAATGAGGGAGCTTAAAGGAAGAATATGCAGATTCTGATCGCGAAGATGGATTTCGATCACATGGTTTGGTGATCAAAATTTTGAGTTGTTGCTTAAGAGTTGTGATAGATTGCTTAGGAATAGATGACAACTAGTTTTTTTCATATACATTTGCATTCTAAGGATAAGTTTTTTCCGCAAGTTTTAAAATAAAAGAAAAAGTTTTAGTTTTATTTATTTTAAATATCCTTACATTGGCATTTGGGAAAAATTGTTGTTTATATGATTCCATTGATAGCAATGTTGGAAAATAGGTTTGATTCTTTCATTTGTGGTAGTGTCTAAATTTACCATATAAGAAATGATTCTCATCACCCAAGTTTCAATTGGACCGAAACTTGGAATCATGCAAGTTGTATAGTATGATGAATGAGAATTTTTATCTTTGGAAAATTAAGACTAATTCCTTGTTCACATGTGTATGTGAGTCAAGTGAAGGACTAAGGGATCGAGTACACATTCTTGTGCGCTGGTCAAGTCCACCACAAAAGATTGATAAGACTATTCATCTTGATTTACTAAAGTTTAGTAAATATGGTTATACTTACAAGTTTAAGTATAATTCTGAAACATTGGAAAAGTTTCGATGTATGGCAGAACGAATGAGAAGAATCAAATTAGGCAGAAAGATAAAAGTTTCTCAAATCTGAAAATATAGGAGAGTACTTTAGTGTCATGTTTTGTGATCATCTTAAGGATTTAGAAATCATATCACAATTAGTCCTCTAAGGAAATCTTAGTGCATTCCTATGGATAAGAAGAGGAATCGTGACTGTTGAAATGGTTAAATCAAGAAGATGAGTCATACTTCGCTCCAAAACAAGTCTTAGAGTCATACTCCAACATTGTAATTTGAGTGACACATCTTAAATAAGGTTTATTAACACTTGTCAAATGTAAGAATAAAATGTGTTCTATTATTTTACATTTGAAATTGGTAAGTTGTGATGTTTTTAGATAAAACAAAGACCAACTAAGGCCAATTGTGTAAAGTGTTTGTCTTGATAAAGAATCTGCACTATCTCTTGAATATTTGGCAAGTGAGTCCTATATGTCAAGAGGATAGTGGGAGTCTTAAAGATCTTGAAACAACTTCAAGATCTAATCAAGAATAAAATTTTGTTGTGTATCACTAGCACACGACGTGAGGTTGTGCGTTGATCAGGTCCACCACAAAGAACGATAACATTATTCATCATGATTTACTGAAGTTTAGTAAATATGGTTATACTTACAAGTTTAAGTATAATTCTGAAACATTGGAAAAGTTTCAATGTAAGGCAGAACGAATAAGAAGAATCAAATTAGGCAGACAGATAAAAGTTTCTCTAATCTGAAAAGATGGGAGAGTACTTGAGTATCTTGTTTTATGATTATCTTAGTGATTATATAACCAAATTACATTTGATCCTCTAAGGACATCTTAGCGCATTTGTTTGACTAATAAGAGGAATCATGAATTGTTGAAATGGTTAAAATCAAAATGATGAATCATACTTTGTTCCAAAACAAGTCTTAGAGTTATACTCCAAGATTGTAACTTGAGTGACATAATCCTTAGAAGATTTATAACACATGTCAAATGTAGAGTAAAATATTTTCTTACTCTTGTACATTTGAAATTGGTAAGTTGTGATGTTTTGGATAAAACAAAGACCAACTAAGACCAATTGTGTGAAGTGTTTATCTTGATAAGTATCCACACTAACTCTTGAATATTTTTTTGTCAAGGAATGGTTCTTGACAAGAAAATATTATATGAAGAGGTCAGTGGGAGTCTTAAAGATATTGAAAAAGTTTCAAGAACTAATCAATAATAAAAACCTGTTGTTTATCACTAGCACACGACTTGAGGTTTGTAACCTATCGTGTTGACATATTCTTATTTCTGCACCTATTCCAGTTAAAGTTGACTATGCATGTGAGTTCTATGAGTTCTCGGTTGTTTGCATAACTACTTGGAAGCAATGGTAGGCCCTTTTTCTTCCAGGTGGCAAGAAGTTAAGATTGAACAAGTTTAGTCCATATGAGTTTGGATTTGTCACTAACCTTCTCTTGTAGTGTAGCACCTGGTCCATGTTACATATTTAAATTCAAGTATTTTTCATGTTTTGCCTTGGGACTTGGCGAGTTGGAGGCCCAACTCGTCGAGTAGACTCGACTTTGGACCCGGAGGTTTAGTGACCTACTCGACGAGTCGGGGGACCGACTCGACGAGTAGGAGTTGTCTGGATGAAACCATAATGTTAGGGTTTGCACCCTATTTAAATGTCTTATTCTGCCTCAACCCAGCCCCATCATCCCTCCCAACCCATAGAAACCCTAATTTGAAACCCTAAACCCTTATTGAGTGTTCTTGAGCCTTTTGCTGCCTCTTTGTGTGTGTTGAAGTTGGAGAAGAAGAAGGAAGCTTGGAAGTTCAAGTAGAAGCAAGGAGATCCAGGAGTTTTACTCCATTCTCAACCCATTCAAGGTAAAAAGTTGGTGCCTTAACCATCTATCTCTTAGATTTTGATTTAGGGCTATTTCTACCCTTTTTATGAGTATAGAGAAGCTAAAATTGGATTTTGTGTGTATGCTTGAAGTTGCACTTCGTATCTAGAACTATTGGGGGTCTTTATGGCATAAATGTGCCAACTTTGTTTCCATAAACACCCTATGCATCTTGTAGACCTTGTTTATGGCTTATTGAGCCAAAGGCCCCATGCATGTACATAAAGTTTATAGCTTTACGTATAAAATGGACCTAAGGAGGCCAGATCTATGGTTTTGATGCGTTAAGAGCCATTATCATCGACTGTATAGTTTTGGACAAAGATGGATTCGGCGAGTCGTTCATGGGACTCGGCAAGTCGAGGTGCATTTTCCCACCAAATCCCTTCTATTTATGCACCAGATGTTAAGATCGAAGGTTCCCCAATTGTTTAGGTTCACTAGGGACCTGGAAATCATAGGACTCGGTAAGTGGATGAACAAACTCGGCGAGTTCAAGGCAATGTCCCAACCACATGAAGACAGACTCGACAAGTTCAAAGGGAACTCGGCGAGTCATAGACTGAACACCTTCTTATGGATGAAGATGAACTCGACGAGTTCAAGGACGAACTTGGCGTGTCGGTTGAAGATAGTTTGATGTGTTGTTGAAGGTGAACTCATCGAGCTCTTTCTAGACTCAACGAGTGGGGACAAGATTATGGCATTTTGTGGATATGGGGACTCGGTGAGTTGGTGGACCAACTCGGTGAGTCGAGTCAACCAGATGTTGACTTTGACCAAAAGTTGGCTTTGACCAAGGTTCTGACTTTGACTTTGTCTTGGATATTGTAACACCAAGATTTCCAAAAACAAAATTTTCATTTAATTAATCAATTTAATATTAAAAACACTTGTTTAAAATCTTATTCACGTTCGAATTACAAAACGTAGTTCCATTTTCTTTATAATAGAAGACCAGGATCCTCCAAAACACAACTCTTTCTTCGGTGTGTACAATCGAGAACCGTTGCCATCCCGCGTTACTGTAAGAACCTGAAACAACATAACATAACAACGTAAGCACGAAGCTTAGTGAGTTCCCCAATATACCTTACGCACATACGCCTTCCGGCCCGGACCTTTCGGTCCACATAACATTGCCTTCCGGCCCGGACCTTTCGGTCCACATAACATTGCCTTCCGGCCCGGATCTTTCGATCCACATAACATTGCCTTCCGGCCCGGACCTTTCGATCCACATAACATTGCCTTCCGGCCCGGACCTTTCGATCCACATAACATTGCCTTCCGGCCCGGACCTTTCGATCCACATAACATTGCCTTCCGGCCCGGACCTTTCGGTCCACATAATATAATCGCCTTCCGGCCCATAACATACATAGCACATATAACAATTAACTTACCACATATAGCATACATATCACATATCATATCCGACCTTCCGGTCACACAGTCAAACCCTTCCGGGTACAGTATAGTGAGAAGACTCACCTCGCGGACACTGGAAGATAGCAACTCCTAAAATCCCTTGCACTTGATCCTCCGAGCTACAAGCTCCCTGTAACATCATATATCCCTTAATAATACTTCTATCTTCCACGCTAACTGACCCTAAGAAATCACACCAGTCAACTCTGGTCAACAGTCCATTGTCAGCTCGACTGGACTCGGCGAGTTCCCTGGCGACTCGGCGAGTCTGGTCGTCCTTCAATCCTCTAAGATTCCCCTTCTACTCGTCGAGTATCCTCTTTGACTCGACGAGTCACTCCTGGAAGAATCGCGGGGCCACCCCGACTCCACTCGCCGAGTCTGAAGAACAACTCGGCGAGTCCCAGTGAATCTTCAAGCTACTCGCCGAGTCTGATCATCCGACTCAGCGAGTCCACGCCATGCAGTCGATCAAACTGCTTCCTGAGATACATATTTTCCCGAATATACAAACATAGGACCTTCTGGACCTCTAAGGGGTACTAATACAGGGTTATAAACGTTGGATAATAACACAACAATCCATCTAATCCCAAATGGGTTTCATAAACCCTAAATTCGTGCACACATCAATATAGCAGAAATGATCCGAAATATTACCTGAATAACACCCTCTCTGTGTCTCCAAACCTCAGAGCTCGATCCCCTTGATCTTCCTTTGGCCAAAATCCTTCCTCTTCTTGCACTACAATTCCCTCAAAGTCACTAATGGCCTTCAAGCTTGCTCTAGATGCCACAGTCGTTTAGGGTTCTCCTCAATCGGCCAAAAGACGAACAATGACGACATAACAACCCTTATATACGACCCAATACGAAACGGCTAGGGTTTCCGCTGAACAGCGTCGACTCGCCGAGTCCATACCTGGACTCGTCGAGTCCAGTCGCGAACCCGCGACCAAATCTGCGACCCTACTCGGCGAGTCTGGCTCCAACTCGCCGAGTCTCCCCTTTAAAACACCCCAAAATGCAATTTAACAATACTTGGGATTTTGGGCTGTTACAATTCTCCCCCACTAGAATTAGACTTCGCCCTCGAAGTCTCACTCTGAAAATAGCTCTGGCTGCTGCTCCCGCATCTCACGTTTCGGCTTCCCTAGACACTACCGATCTCTCCCGAGCCCGCTACTGAACCAATACCAGAGGTACCTCCTTGTTCCTCAGAACCTTGATCTTCCGATCTCCGACGGCCACTGGCCTCTCGACGTAACACAGGCTCGCATCCACCTAATCGTTCTCTAGTAGAACCACTGCTGACTCATCCGCTATACACCTCTTCAACTGCGACACATACCAGTGTCATGGATCCGTCCCAATTCCGTTGACAGCTCCAAACGATAGGCCACCCTTCCTACCTTCGCACCTTCACGAAAAGACCCGACATACCGGGGCCCCCCCATTTACCCCTCTTCCTAAATCGAAGCACCCCGTCAGAAATACGAAGTCGCTGACCTGAATCACATGCTCGTAACGGCGTCTGCCTGCATAACTTTCCTGTTAACCCTAGACGATCACTAACTCTCTTTAACCTGCTGAGTCTGCTTTGTCAACTAAAGCCCGATCTCTGTACTGCACATCACTCTCTGTAACCGAAAATTACCCAAGATGCAACTCTGCTCTAAATCTCGACGATCAC
This sequence comes from Lactuca sativa, assembly GCF_002870075.4. Taxonomy (NCBI): domain Eukaryota; kingdom Viridiplantae; phylum Streptophyta; class Magnoliopsida; order Asterales; family Asteraceae; genus Lactuca; species Lactuca sativa. The sequence goes on along the minus strand of NC_056627.2, from coordinate 343,385,232 downwards.
TCGACCCATAAGGGTTAGTAAACCATGAACCACCGGATCCCCGATCCAAAGCCCACTTTGCCCATTCCGGACCGACTGAGAGATCCGTTCTCCCTCTCAGATCAACTCTCACAAGATCCCTCTTGCCATCACATACACATACTGAACTAGTCCCAACACTCGCAGGTTGAAAAACCCGATTCACTGATGATATCCTCGAACATCTCCCAAGACGAGCCACTAATATCCGTCCTATACCCTGATCAGAATCACACTGAGAATTCAAGATTCTCTATTCCCTTGCATCCTTTCTGAGTCTCGCCAGTCATCCCAACCCGGATGGGTTCCTACTTCACTGCCGCAAACACGATGCTCGAACCATACTTGAAATACTCTACCCATAACTCTGCTCTGCAGTTTTCACTTTCGTGGACTTGCACCCCCTTCGGAGTTACATACCCTCCTCTTTTCCTTTTCCACGGAACTCTCTTGAACATAATGCCACTCCAACCGGTGCCACGGTGCTCGCCCCAAGCGACACCACCCTTTTTGCGTAACTGCTATTCACATACTCTGGTTCTCATTGCAGGGGCTCTCAATCCCATGCACTCTCTCCACTCATCAAAATCACTGCCTCCGCTAAACAAGATCAATAACCCGGGGCCAGACCTTCCAATGCAATCACACTGCAACATACGCGATCCGCAAATCCCGAGCTAATCCAGCAATACCAACCGAGTCTCCAGTATGACTGGACCGACCCTCATAACACATACTAGCCACTCGAGGCTATATCTCTGTGGGTCCGTACACCCAAACTCTGCGAACCCTCAGGTTCTAACTCTGGGAACCTTCCGGTTCCAGCTCTATAAACATGCACAACATAATCCCGTGGGATTAATGCAGTACAACCCATCACGTACCTCAAACGTACCAATATTCTGATCGCAAAATTCCGATTACTTACTCAAGCTTGATCCCGACCTCCTCTCAGGCCTCCACAATCAAATTCCCTAGGTCTGTATCTCGCCCCGCATACCCAACACTCGCTCTCGTCGGCCTATACTTTGCGCTGACAAACACTGCTGAATCCCAACAGCTAAGCACCCTCACATACTCATCGATCTCCTGGAGAATTTTACAATTCTCCCCCACTAAAGCACTGACTAACTGCCACCGATCGTCATTAACGACCTTTCAGAACCATCCTGCCCGAGGAGAACATTTACCCACTGACTGCTTCCCACAAGCGTAAGCAACCCTCAGCAAAACACATCTCCTCCCTGATCAATCCGCTCAAAAGAATCCGATCTTTCAATTATCCACTCCACAACTGCAGATGCTACCCGTCATTCAACCCAGTGCCGCATCTCCACTATCAACCCTCACGAACGATGACCAACGGAATTCCCAAGCAATAACCCATAACCAAACCCACAACCTGCCAAAGGTTGAATATCGCATCGAAAACCGCACAAGGCTACCGGTACCAAAGCACCATACTATAATCATACTAAACCATCAGGGAACAACGAATGCCAAGCGAAAACCTGAAGCACCAATCCATAACCATGCCAAACCCGCGAAACAACGAATACCGCATCGAAGTCCCCACCAGACACCAGCTCAAACAATACGCCACAATCAACGCAAGCTACTCAAGACATCAAGAGAGCATCATACCCGCAGCTGCCTCCGGCACTGCTCCGTCTCCCTCTGCCGCAAGCCGATAAGCACGACCTTGAGCCCTTGGGTTCTGCTCCATCCTGTCCTCCTCCTGAACTCCTCAAGGTGGCCGATGCTAGAGCCTGCACCGGTCCTGCAGGAAACTGTGGACGGTTGACCCTCAAATGTCCAACCTGCCGACACTGATAACAAATCCTGAAATCCCGAATTGGCACTGACTGCCGACAATCCCGTGCACCATGCCCCTCCTTTCCGCACTTGCGGCATGCACCACTGGGCCAACAAGCTCCGGTGCCATCTCTCTCACACTTCCCACAAGTGTGACCGCTCCGATCCCCCATTCTAACGTCTACGGTCATGGACCGTTTCGGCGCCGACTGCGTCTGCATCGGGGCCTGCCTCATCTCACGCAACTGCAACTCAACCTCTAACTCACGCCACATGGCGGCCTCCTGCGATACCAACACGGTCTCGCGCCTCTGCGCAGGCACGAACTGTCTGATACCCCCCCTTGAGCATACTCGGATATCGGGACATCTGAGCCTGCTCCGAAGCGAACTCAGGGCAAAACATCGCCCTCTCAATAAACATCCCGGTGCTCTCAGTCACCGACTCCAAATCCTGCCTCAGCTTAAAGAACTTCCGAGCCAATTTCTCCTTTTCATCCCGCGGAACATAGCGAGTACTGAACATCCCTCTGAATTGATCCCATGAAACCGCAGCCCTCTGCGCATCGGAAAATGACCTCGTGGTCAATCTCCACCAATCCTTCGCCCCGAGCCTCAACAGGTTCAGAGCACACCCCACCCTCTGATCAGCAGGGCATAAACTCGTGGAGAAACACCCCTCCATGTCTGATAACCATCTCATAGCAACAATCGAGTCCTGAACTCCATCGAATGTGGGAGGCTTCGCATAATAGAAGTCCCGATACTGAAAACCCCGACTAGCCCCTTTCTTTGCCGTTGCTACAGCCGCTGTAACCGCCGCGGCAGCCGTCTCTGCGAAAGCCGCATATCGCTCATCAAACTACTTCAATTATAGTGGTCCTGATCGACCCAAACAATTCTGGCGACTCAGCCCGCAACAATGCAGCAACCTCATCACGCAGGATCTCGCGAATCCTCGCATCCCGCTCGCTCGTGCTCGTCCGATCGATAACCGGATAACAAGATAGCCACAAGCATCGTCCACTACGAACCATGGTACTCATCCCATGACATCCCTCCTCAACATGCTTCGGTGTATGGTACCTGAACCATAGCACCACTCCTCAATCTGCTCCAATGTATAGCACTCGAACCACAACATCTATCTCAAATTGTTCCGATGTATTGTGCCCTAACCATAACATCACTCTGTATCCGCTTCGATGTATGGTATCCGAACCATAACATCACCCCTCAATCTGTTCCTTAGGACCTTCAGAATGCCCCCTGTATCAAGTATGGGTCCTCTGCTTTCAGTAGTACGGGCCCATACTACCTGCCACATCTACCCATACTTTCCACACGGACCATCCCAGAGTTCCTAAGTAGCTGATAAACCTGCTCCTTCACCCATCTCATCGCGCGTGCTCGCTTTCCAGCGAAATCCTCTACTCTACCAGCGCACTCATCTGGCTAGGTTTACTCCCTAGTCCCTTCTGCTGTCCTCCCACTTCTTTGCTATCAGCTGCTGAAGAGTTCCTAATGATGCCAGCCCTCTACCTCCTGAGTATCGTCATACTCACTTGGTAGCTGACTCCCATCATCGACAACTCCACAAAGCACAAAGCAAGCAGCATTCGAGCATTGAAGCATACATAGGACTCCCCATCTGTGGTAGCTCCACCTTCTCGGCTCATCCTCGGAAGTACCTCTGTACCCCGTAGCTTTACCCCTTGTGCGTTCTAGCTAGATACTCTCACTCATCACATACACACAAAAGCATAACGCACATATAACAGCAAACCCTAGACTAAGGCATCACAAATCAGGCCACTCTAGTCCTAAGATGTGAAACACCTAGTCTGTCTCTAGCATGCAATAATGTCTCATAAAGTGCATAATAGATATTCCATAATACAAAAGTAAGAGTATTTTGGGAAATCACCGTTTGGCTCTGGCTGATTGTACACACTGCTCTTTCTTGCTTTCTCTTTGAACTCTTATTCACTTTTAGAAAACCATTTATTTGGAAAACTTTTTCTTACTTCCTCAGTTTGAGTCCAGATTTACCCGTAGGCGCGTCCGAATCCCTCAAACCAAGGCTCTGATACCAATTTGTAACACCAAGATTTCCAAAAACAAAATTTTCATTTAATTAATCAATTTAATATTAAAAACACTTGTTTAAAATCTTATTCACATTCGAATTACAAAACGTAGTTCCATTTTCTTTATAATAGAAGACCAGGATCCTCCAAAACACAACTCTTTCTTCGGTGTGTACAATCGAACCGTTGCCATCCCGCGTTACTGTAAGAACCTGAAACAACATAACATAACAACGTAAGCACGAAGCTTAGTGAGTTCCCCAATATACCTTACGCACATACGCCTTCCGGCCCGGACCTTTCGGTCCACATAACATTGCCTTCCGGCCCGGACCTTTCGGTCCACATAACATTGCCTTCCGGCCCGGATCTTTCGATCCACATAACATTGCCTTCCGGCCCGGACCTTTCGATCCACATAACATTGCCTTCCGGCCCGGACCTTTCGATCCACATAACATTGCCTTCCGGCCCGGACCTTTCGATCCACATAACATTGCCTTCCGGCCCGGACCTTTCGATCCACATAACATTGCCTTCCGGCCCGGACCTTTCGGTCCACATAATATAATCGCCTTCCGGCCCATAACATACATAGCACATATAACAATTAACTTACCACATATAGCATACATATCACATATCATATCCGACCTTCCGGTCACACAGTCAAACCCTTCCGGGTACAGTATAGTGAGAAGACTCACCTCGCGGACACTGGAAGATAGCAACTCCTAAAATCCCTTGCACTTGATCCTCCGAGCTACAAGCTCCCTGTAACATCATATATCCCTTAATAATACTTCTATCTTCCACGCTAACTGACCCTAAGAAATCACACCAGTCAACTCTGGTCAACAGTCCATTGTCAGCTCGACTGGACTCGGCGAGTTCCCTGGCGACTCGGCGAGTCTGGTCGTCCTTCAATCCTCTAAGATTCCCCTTCTACTCGTCGAGTATCCTCTTTGACTCGACGAGTCACTCCTGGAAGAATCGCGGGGCCACCCCGACTCCACTCGCCGAGTCTGAAGAACAACTCGGCGAGTCCCAGTGAATCTTCAAGCTACTCGCCGAGTCTGATCATCCGACTCAGCGAGTCCACGCCATGCAGTCGATCAAACTGCTTCCTGAGATACATATTTTCCCGAATATACAAACATAGGACCTTCTGGACCTCTAAGGGGTACTAATACAGGGTTATAAACGTTGGATAATAACACAACAATCCATCTAATCCCAAATGGGTTTCATAAACCCTAAATTCGTGCACACATCAATATAGCAGAAATGATCCGAAATATTACCTGAATAACACCCTCTCTGTGTCTCCAAACCTCAGAGCTCGATCCCCTTGATCTTCCTTTGGCCAAAATCCTTCCTCTTCTTGCACTACAATTCCCTCAAAGTCACTAATGGCCTTCAAGCTTGCTCTAGATGCCACAGTCGTTTAGGGTTCTCCTCAATCGGCCAAAAGACGAACAATGACGACATAACAACCCTTATATACGACCCAATACGAAACGGCTAGGGTTTCCGCTGAACAGCGTCGACTCGCCGAGTCCATACCTGGACTCGTCGAGTCCAGTCGCGAACCCGCGACCAAATCTGCGACCCTACTCGGCGAGTCTGGCTCCAACTCGCCGAGTCTCCCCTTTAAAACACCCCAAAATGCAATTTAACAATACTTGGGATTTTGGGCTGTTACAGATATGAGTGACTCTTGTAAGGGTTATGAGTACGAATTATTCACTTAGAAAAGTCATGTAGGGATTGAGGAGTCGGGTGAGTCAATTTTCACACCGAGAATTGTGCAGAAACTACACGACATCGAGGTGAGTCACCTTCCAGTAAAAGTGGGTCTAAGGCACTAAGGCCAGCTCACTAGTAAGGGTTATAGTTGAGATGTTTATCTTTGTGATATTCATCTGATATGTCACTATTAGTTATGTTTATATGATGCTATGTTTTATGTGGTAGTGGTAGGGGTGAAATAGTCCACGTAACCGGTTGAGATAAACTGGAGTGGTAGGTCGGACACCCCGGTATGTTTGACAGGGGTAGGTTAGGCACCCCGATATGCCTGGCAGGGATAGGTTGAGCACCCCGATATGATCAGCAGGGTAGGTCGGGCACCTAGATATGCCCGACAATATGTGTTATGTATGGTATGTGGTATGATGGGGGGACTCACTAAGCTTCGTGCTTACAGTTTTCAATTTTGTTTCAGGTGCCTCTTCAGCGAAGAGGAAGGAGCCGACACGGTAGATGCACATCATACGCACATCATATTTCCGCATTTGTGATTCATGGGATTGTACTCCGATTTTATTACTACTGATGATATGATTTTGATATATGATTGCTATGGTTTTATGGATTGATATGTTATCAAATATGTTTTGGTAAATGATTTCCTAACTTACTTTCCTTAAAACAAAAATTTTTGGCTTGAAGTTTTGGGATGTTACATGTGGTTATGACAATTTTACATGGATAGGAACGCATACACTATAAAATCTAAGTTTCATAAGGTTTCTCTTCAATTCATGAAAATGATGGTGAGGAAACGCTTTCACTAAGTAGATTTTAAGTAGATAGCAATTGTGATATTTGCATTCTCAAAGTCATTAGTGGAGCGTGTGTGGTTAACCAGCACACTAACATGGACTTGTGAGAAATGGAAAAGGTCTAAACAATTGAGACTATGATTACGACATCCCTTTTCATAATTCTAAAAATTGTTTAAACACTTATATGAGTTGTCTAAGGCAAGGTGTATGATTTTGATAAAGTTTTATCAAAGCGTCTCGTATAAAAAATCTAAACTTTGGTAAGAAAGTCAATAAAGTATTGATCTCTAGAAGTCCGACTGATTTCTGGATACATGTCAAAGCTAGTGGGAGCATAAGTGTTATGCTAATAATTATCATGTTAGTGGGAGCATGATTATTATGTTAAGTGTTAATTATAGAAAACAAAAGTCTCAATTCGTGACTTTTCAGGGTTAGAAAAGTTGTTTTGCTATAATTAAGGGAGAGGAAATTATACTTCATTTCAATTCTAAAAGCTTAAATTGAGATTTTAATCATCTTTAGTCAAGGATATATATATATATATATATATATATATATATATATATATATATATATATATATATATATATATATATATATGAATTTTATGTTGGAATGGTTCAACATAAGGAAATTCTGTCTCTCTCTCTCTCTCTCTCTATATATATATATATATATATATATATATATATATATATATATATTGCGTTCTCAAAATTCAATTATGATTACGGCATCCCTCTTCATAGTCGAATTATGAAAACATGACAAATAAAAAAATATTGTAGCAAAAGAGTGGTCTAGGATCATGTCTTTATGTGAGACATCATGAATCGTGTCCCATATGCTTCGGATATAGGATCGATTACATGTGCTATAATATTTATCCTTTCTAAATTTTCCAAATGCCTAGGGCCTTAAGAGGGAAGAAAAACTAGAACTGGATATGACTAAAATGATTAAGCAATTGTCGAGGACAGTCTGAGGTTTACCAAAGATTGGTTGCTCATGGACAGTTGGAATTATAGTGTTAATTTTGGAAGGACCATATTGACATATTCTGAAAAGAGGCAACTCTTGTTTAGAAGTGATAGTCAAAATGGGAATATGGAAATGTTTCCATAGGTGGAAGTTGTTTTTCAAATCTGTGTAAGATTAGAAAACTTAATGATAGAAGGATGTTCAAAGGAATGTATTTTGAATGTCAAGCTTCGTTTCCATGGAATTGCTCTCCATTGGAATACTTTGTAATGTCTATTGCCGAGTCTCTGTGACTTTTGTGCATAGTCTTTACAAGAGGATAATTGCATATAAGTTTAGAATCTAACAGATTACAGTAAATGGCAAGAATTTTGTATTCTTACATTTGCGGTAAGGATTTGGGATTGTGAAATGAGCATCATTGGAATCATGTTCAATTGGACTATTTCACAAAGTAAGGATCATAGACAAACATAGTGTGCATACTTGGAGTATGGAATAACTATTGTTTGGACAAACATAGTGTGCATGCTTGGAGCATGACATGACTATTGTTTTGATTCAAGTATAAAGTTGATTATTCGAAACATTATACAATGAATAATGAATAATCAATATGGTGTTTAAATAAAAGGTGTTTTATTTACTCTCAAAAGTGGTTGGGGCCATATAGAATTAATATTATTATTGTGTTTCAGTTTGCGTGTTTGACTTCCCGAATAACTAGGTTATTCAAACTCTCCACAATCAATCATACTTTGGAAGTAGGTATGAATCAAGACTGTCATGAATGGGTCTGTAGTATGTCTAGATGGCCTAGACATAGCTGCAGTGTTCATGAGTGCTCCAAGAATGAGATTCGAGTATTGGATTAAATCCACGCTGATTTAAATCACTTCATAGATTTTATCACGAGTGATCATGAGACAATAATATCTTATATTCTTCAAAGTCGTTAGTGGAATACTTTTGCTTTCTCAAAGTCGTAGATTTTAAGTAGACATCAGCTGTGATTTTTGCTTTCTCAAAGTCGTTAGTGGAATACTTTGTAATGTATGTGAAACTTCGTTTCCATGGAATTGCTCTCCATTGGAATACTTTGTAATGTATGTTGCCGAGTCTCTGTGACTTTTGATAGTCTTTACAGGAGGATAACTGCATAAAAGTTTAGAATCTAACAGATTGCAGTAAATGGCAAGAAGTTTTGTATTCTTACATTTGCGGTAAAGATTTAGGATTGTGAAATGAGCATCATTGGAATCATGTTTAATTGGACTATTTCACAGAGTAAGGATCGTAGAAAAACATAGTTTGCATACTTGGAGTATGGCATAACTATTGCTAGGACAAACATAGTGTGCATGCTTTGAGCATGACATGACTATTGTTGTGATTCAAGTATAAAGTTGATTATCCGAAACATTATACAATGAATAATGAGTAATCAATATGGTGTTTAAATAAAAGGTGTTTTATTTACTCTCAAAAGTCGTTGGGGCCATGTAGGATTAGTATTATTCTTGTGTTTCACTTTGCATGTTTTGAATTCTCGAATAACTAGGTTATTCAAACTCTCCATGGTCAATCATACTTTGGAAGTAGGTATGAATCACGACTGTCATGAATGGGTCTGTAGTTTGTCTAGGTGGACTAGACGTAGCTGCAGTGTTCATGAGTGCTCTTGGAATGAGATTCGAGTATTAGATTAAACCCACGCTGATTTGAGTCACTTCATGGATTTTATAACGAGTGATCATGAGACGATAATATCTTATATTCTTCAAACGGAGACGTGTGAGTTGTAGTTGCGCGTCGGTTGCACATTGACATATGTAAACGCAACCAGTAACTTTGTTGTTATAAAACATATCGTTGTTAGTGATTTGATGAGTAAGTGCAAGCGAACATTTGGGTCGAAGTGTATCCATTCCTTTTACCCTTGGGGGAAAAAAGCGATATATGTGGGCCCCTCAATGATTTAGTGATGATAAACGTAAGTGCTCGGCCGGGCCTGGACTGATTTAATTTGTTCAATTAGTCGGTCGTCCTAAATCGGAAATCGGGAAAAACAGATGGACAGAGAGAATGATTATAATCCATGTCTCAGTCCATATGATATCTAGAATGGAGGAATATATGATCCCTTATCTAATGGACAAGTCATTAACTAGGTAAGAGTTCGACAACGACTTTTAAGAGCCACGATTGCTAGTCGGGATCTTGGAGTCATACGCTATAATAGTTTTAGACTTATCCAGGTGGGAGACAGTTGTATTAGATGTCTAAACCCATAACTATTATTGGTATGTATTCGACCCGAGAGTAGCATGGTCCATTTGGGTTGCATAACACCAGTACAATTTGTTAGGATGGACTCTTGAGAGAAGGTTATATATGATTTATTAATATATTATAGGTTCTAATATATTAATATGAAATCTTATGTTTTAATTAGTATTGATCAAGAATAAATCTTGAATTAATTTAGTGATCAAAAGAGACTAATTAAATCTATGGGGACTAATTATGGTAATTAGTTATATTTATATGTGTTTGGCTTATGATCCATGTTGGACCAAGTTTATGTATGGATACATAAAGAGTTGAGCCACATGAACCATGGATCATAACACCCATGGGTATGGGTTTGGGTTATACCCATGGCCCTTGAAATCCAACATATAAATACGTTCTTCATGACCTAAAAACGCCTACATGGTGTGCTTTTTTTCTTAGAGAAATATGGAGGTGTTTTGGTGCATGGAATTCTCTCTCAAGAGTCACCTTTGTCCTAGGTGAGTTGTAATTCCATTTCAGGTGAAACACTTGGGGTACTAAGTTCTTAAGGCCAAAGTCTTTCAAGCAACACCAAATACATCAAGACTTCAAGCCACATAAAAGGTATGTTACTCTAACTAGCATCTTGTATTATTTATGTCAATTGCATGTTTGTTATAGGTTTATGCCTTGGAAACACCTTTGCATGTTTAATTAGTGAAAACACAGAGCCAAGGTATTTAGGGTTATATGTGCATCATAGGATGTTGTAGCATACTAAAACCCAACAGTGGTATCAGAGCCAAGGCTTGTTTCCAATCATACTTGATGTAAATTGCTGAAAAATGCTGAAAAAATCGAATTTATTGCTGTCTGGACAGGGGACTCAGCCAGTCCATTGAGGGACCCGACGAGTCCATGTATAAACTCATCCAACTCGTCGAGTTGGTTCTTGCACTCGGCGAGTTGGAGCCCCTAACAGCATATATTCGAGTTTTTGACATGTTTTGGATTAGAATCATTACCACAGAATGTTTTTGTTCATAAAATTTGATTTTGTTGTTATGGTAATGTAGATTCTCTTCCAATTCTAAGATAATTGTCATAATTTCAAGATTTGTATTAGTTTATATGTTCATTCTATTTTCTTGAAGATTGATGATTTGAATTATCTTGTTCTTATGAGTTAATTTAGATTAATAGAAAAATTATTTGATAATTTGTTTTCGATCCAAATTGATCTAAAAGTTGTTCATAAAATGAGTTTTTGTAACTTATACTCAAGTTATATGAAAATCCTCATTTATGATTTTTAAAACTCATAAGATTTCCATAAGTTATGAAAATGAAGAGTCTCTTTTTTTTTAAATGTTTTAAAGTCTTCCATAACTTGTCCTAAAGTTATGGAACTTTAAGAGTTTTTCGTTAAAACTACTTTAAACTCATAAGTTATGGAAACCAAAAGTTTTTGAATTGTTCAAAACTTGCCCTCAAGTTTTGGAATTTGTAAAATTTCCCCCCATGAATACTTTAATTCCAAGTTAAACCCTTAGAATTTTAAAAGTTAAAATTCAACCCTTATACTATTATAAAACTCATAGTTAATATATATATAAGAACAAAGTAAGTCTTACCGTTAGTAGGCCTCATTCAGGAAGCTGGTCTATAAGGAGGTATAAGGTTACTGCCTATAAAATGACAGTTTAATGGGTGTCCACTGTCACTCACCGTTTCCTTGACTGGTGGAGGGTCGTTAGCCGAACGGGTAGGACATGACTATAATTCTCAATCTTAGTTACTTAGGAAAATGTGAATTTGGTGCTAACCCATGAAATTACACTTTGTACCTTACGAAGTCGCTGGTGGAGCGTGTGTGGGTAACCGGCACACTAACATGGACTAGCAAGAGTGGCAAAGGGCGACTTAATGTTTATCATAGATTGGTGGAGCGCGTGTGGGTAACCGGCATATTGATTAGGTGATAAAGATTAAGGGTACCTAGTTAATTTGCATGGTTATTCACACATTGTTTGTGATCATCGGCATCCCAGTCACAAACTTGAGAGGGCACAATCGAGATTTAAACATGCCATTGACAAGTTCAATGAATCTCAATAGATCTAGGATTTTCAAACCAATTAAAACCTAAATTTATTTTTCGTTTTTCGTGGTGGAAGTTGGTGAATTGTCATTCGCCTACCTTCAAATATTTTATAGCTTAGATTATGACATCCCTCTTCCAAGTTATAAAATATTGTGTTGGGTCCTAGCCTTAATATTTCATATTGGGTGTTATACTAAGGACTTAAATCAACTAACTTGAATATCTCCCATTTGATATGTCTAATTCAGACAACTATGATCTTCCCAAATCTCTTGGAACAAGTTTTCTTAATGAGGATGATGTCCCGCAATTGGATCATGGAAATCATATTTCTCTTCTTACACTTCCTCCAGTTATTCTCCCTAACCCATAAGTTTTAAGGTCACTCAAGCCCTATTGGCAAGAAAAGTCCGTGTGTGCTCACATCTCCAAGCCGGGAGAGTTGGTGTTGGGCGTGTCAAACCCAACAAATAAAGGGGTACAAATGACTCCTTAAACACTACTACTTTGTACTAGAAATGTAATACAAGGTAAGTAGGGTCGATCCACAGAGACACGAGACAAATGTTTATACCTTTTTGCGGAAAGTACAATAATGGTCACATAAATGGGGGGTTGGTATGCAATGATTTAAACAAAAGAATAAAGCAATAAATAAATGATCAATTAAATGAAATAAATTCAGGATTTGTGAGAACTCCAACTCTATGCAAGACAAATTAGCAATGTGATTCCATGGATGACAAGATATTTGTTTAATTCTATCTAAGTTGGTACTTGAAAGTGTTAACAAGCTCTAACACTTCCCATTCACCACAATAATTAACCAAAACAAGCTCTTTGATTAATCCTAACCTTACTAACCTAATCTAAACAAGCTCTTAGAATTGGATTGAAAGGTTGCTTTAAGCTTTATGTGAATGTTCCCAACAACACTCAATACTCCTCACAAGCTCGGGAGCGTAAGAATGTGTGAAAAGATTTACACTAATTTCATTCAATAGAAATCAGATTAGTGCTTGTTACCTAGTCTAATTTACAAAACAATTACGGATTTTGCAATTAGATAACTTGAATGATCTAACCCTAATTCAAATGGTCAATAAGAATCACAATTATAATCAAACATTCGATTGAGACAAAATCAAATTCACTAGATAGAAAATTGAAAGAAAACATCAAGTCATATGATTGAAATCACATCCAAATGTCAACACATAAAGTTGGAGAATTTAGGGTTCTAGCCACTCATGGCTAGAACAAGATCACAAATCTAGAAAATGAAATTAAAGTTCTTACAAAATGAAATCAAATGTTCCCAAGTGTTAATCAACTTCAAAATCCTCAAGAAATTCGCCTTCTCTACTCCAAAAGTCGACCCCCTAAAGTAAAAAGTCGGTTCCCCCCTTTAAGAATGGTGAAAAACTGCTTTAAAACCCGCATTTACGTTTACACGGCCCGTGTAAATTAACACTGTCATTTACACGGCCCGCGTAAACGCAAAAATATACTGCGCAGAAATCTACGTTTACACGGCCTGCGTAAACGCAAGGCTTCCATTTACACGGCCGTGTAAACGTCTGTAAAGCCAAAATCTTCGTTTCTTTGATATATTGCTCCTCGGTGCTCCGCAAGTCCCGAAATTTTGTTCGTAACTCTTATTTACCTCCTCCAACAATATCCTACCTCCAAAATTCCTTGAAATATCACAAAAGTATTTGAATGAAGTTGCCTCATCAAAAATCCCGAAAAACATGCAAAATGTATGAGTTTAAGCCTAAATGAAATGTACTTTTATGAAATAAAGCTACAAAATGGGTACATGAAATGCACCTAACAGTTGGGTGTCAAAGTCTTGACGAAGTTGGTTGTTGACTAGGTTCTTCAATCACTTTCTGAGTGACATAGTAAGTTCTTTAAGGACTACTATGTGACGGACCATGACATGACCCTTAATGATCTTACCTATTTGCTTGATGCTGCTGAATCAACAATGATTTAGGGCACTGGTAAAGCAAATTTGATTGGAAGATCGACTTCCCAAACTTCCATGGACATTGACAATGGTAACACTGGAAATCCAGAAAAGCTTTCTCTTCCTAATGGAAAGGGATCGGCCATAGTCAACTCGATTGACCAAATGGTAAAGAGAAAGGCTAATTTTGAGATAGTCCCGTGTACCATTCCCAAAAATTCCATATCTTTCTATTGCTTAATGAAGGGGCATTAGTTGCGAAGCTGCCTTATTTACCTGAAAGATCATAAGGATGGTAAAGTCAAAAAGTTTGACACTATTTCAGGTAAAGTCCACTATCTAACTCTATTAAGTTCGTATTTGGATATTCTTAATACATGATGTAATGTAATTACATTTTGATGTTTTGGAGAATCAAAGGAAGCTTAAAAGAAGAGTAAGCTGATTCTGATCGTGAAGATCAGAATTTTGAGCTGCTGCTTAAGAATTATGATAGATTGCTTAGAAATATATAACAACATGTTTTTCATTGCATTGTAAGGAAAAGTTTTTCCGCAAATTTGATAAATAAAGGAAAAGTTTTTTTTATCTTACTTTAAGTTTCCTTACAATGGAATTTGTGAAAAATTGTTGTTTATATGATTCCATTGATAGCAATGTTGGAAAATGGATTTGATTCTTTCGTTTGTGGTAGTGTCATAAGTTACGAAATATGGAAAGATTCTCATCACCCAAGTTTCAGTTGGATAGATTCCATTAATAGCAATAAAAACATGTTGTTTATCACTAGCACACGACTTGAGGTTTGTAACCTATCGTGTTGACATATTCTTATTTTCTTGCCCATTCCAGTTAAAGTTGACTATACATGTGAGTTCCATGAGTTCTCGGTTGTTTGCAAAACTACTTGGGAGCAATGGTAGGCCCTTGTGCTGCCAGGTGGCAAGAAATTAAGATTGAACAAGTTCAGTCCATATGAGTTTGGATTTGTCACTAACCTTCTCTTGTGGTGTAACACCCGGTCCATGGTACGTATTTAAATTCAAGTATTTTTCATGTTTTTCCCTGGGACTCGGCGAGTTGGAGGCCCAACTCGTCGAGTAGACTCGACTTTGGACCCGGAGGTTTGGTGACCTACTCGACGAGTAGGGGGACATAGCTGCAGTGTTCATGAGTGCTTTTGGAATAAGATTCGAGTATTGGATTAAACCCATTCTCATTTGAATCACTTCATGGATTTTATCACGAGTGATCATGAGACGATAATATCTTATATTCGTCAAACGGAGACATGTGAGTTGTAGTTGCGCGTCGGTTGCACATTGACATATGTAAACGCAACCAGTAACTTGGTTGTTATAAAACATATTATTGTGTGTGATTTGATGAGTAAGTGCAAGCGAACATTTGGGTCGAAGTTTATCCATTCCTTTTACCCTTGGAGGGATAAAAGAGATATCTGTGGGCCCCTCGATGATTTAGTGATGACAAACGTAAGTGCTCGGTCGGGCCTGGACTGATTTGATTTGTTCAATTAATCGGTCGTCGTAAATCAGAAAATCGGTAAATAACATATGGATAGAGAGAATGATTATAATCAATGTATTAGTCCATATGATATCTATACTGGAGGAATATATGATCCCTTATCTAATGAAAAAGTCATTGACTAGGTAAGAGTTTGACAACGACTTTTAAGAGCCACGATTGCTAGTCGGGATCTAGGAGTCATATGCTATAATAGTTATAGACTTATCCAAGTAGGAGACTATTGTATTAGATGTCTAAATCCATAACTATTATTGGTATGTATTCGACCCGAGAGTAGCATGGTCCATTTGGGTTGCATAACACCAATACAATTTGTTAGGATGGGCTCTTGAGAGAAGGTTATATATGATTTATTAATATATTATAAGTTCTAATATATTAATATGAAATCATATGTTTTAATTAGTATTGATCAAGAATTAATTTGAAATTAATTTAGTGATCAAAAGAGACTAATTAAATCTATGGGGACTAATTATGGTAATTAGTTATATTTATATGTGTTGGGCTTATGATCCATGTTGGACCAAGTTTATGTATGGATACATAAAGAGTTGGACCACATGAACTACAGATCATAACACCCATGGGTATGGATTTAAGTTATACCCATGACCCTTGAAATATAACATATAAATACATTCTTCATGACCTAAAAACGCCTACATTGTGTGCTTCTTTTCTTAGAGAAATATGGAGGTGTTTTGGTGCATGGAATTCTCTCTCAAGAGTCACCTTTGTCCGAGGTGAGTTGTGATTCCATTTGAGGTGCAACACTTGGGGCACTAAGTTCTTAAGGCCAAAGTCTTTCAAGCAACACCAAATACATCAAGAATTCAAGCCACATAAAAGGTATGTTACTCTAACTAGTATCCTATATTGTTTATGTCAATTGCATGATAGTTATAGGTTTATGCCTTATAAACACCTTTGCATGTATAATTAGTGAAAACATAGATCCAAGGTATTTAGGGTTGTATGTGCATCATAGGATGTTGTAGTATAATAAAACGTAACAGGTCTTACATTTGGGTGCCATGGGCTTTACCATGGTCTTTTAATAGGAAAGCCATGGGCTCTCCACATGGTCTTACATCCAGGTGCCATGGGATCTCCCATGGTCTTCCATGCAAATATCACAAAGAAAATTAGCATGCCACATGATCACTAGCATACCACATATACATGCATACCAAACATACCAGTAGTGAATCTACAACAAACACTACAACATAGTAGGAAAGCCATGGGCTCTCCACATGGTCTTACATCCGAGTGTCATGGGCTCTCCCATGGTCTTCTATACAAGCATAACACATATACAACTAACATACTTCCTATCACATAACCAACTAACATGCCACATAATACAACTTCAACTAATGTACTACATATCATAAAACAGGCCAGCCTTGGTGACTTAGACCCATTAGTATGGTGAGGAGACTCACTTAACACTGCTGAAGTCCCGCGGATACAACTCCAACTGCTGGTTGACAGATTCTCGAACTGACAACATCAAAAAATACCCAATTAATAATTAGGTTCCAAGCCCAAGGTCCAACTCACACCCCAAAGGTCCAATATTCAAGTAATGGGCCGAAGCCCAACATATGGCCCAATTTTCTAAATTGGACCCAAACCCTTACATAGTCTTATTCGAAGACCCAACCATTTAGTACAGTCCAAAATTTTGGCATTTCTAGTGGCCCAATACATCATAATCATCAAGGTCCAAACTATAGCCCATCAATGGCCCAATTTTCCAAATTGGGCCCAAACCCATATATGGGCCTTACCCTAAAGCCCATCCAATTATTCTAGTGCATATGGTTGTTCTTGAATGGCCCATTATTGGCCCGATCACCAAATCCCAATAGAAAGGCCCAACTTAAGGCCCAAGTGAAATTAGGGTTATCACATGAAATAACGATTAGTGGTCTTACTTAACCCATTAAGGACTTAATCCATTAAGTCCAATATTGACTTAGGTTAACTGTAGATGGTTATTAATTAATATTTTAGGTTTATTAAATAATTCTCGTACGTGTCCCGATCATCCCCAAAATGAGGGTTTCACATAAAATGAAAATTAAGGTAAAGTGTTTCTCACTTAACCCATTAAGGACTTAATCCATTAAGTTCATCCCTCTACTAGATAAGTCATATGGTGTGATTAGGCTTAATACATAATCCATTCCAATGCCCAAATGTGGGTCCCGATAAGTCCACAGCCCATAAATCCAATATTAGGGTTTTCTAAACCCTAATTAGGGTTTCCAGCCCCATCTTAGCCCAATAGGCCCAATAGCTAGGTCTTTTGATCAATTAAGGTTCATTAGGCCCATTAGGGTTTCACTAGGCCCATTAGCAACATGTTTGGGCTTTTAGGTCAATTAGGGATTTATTGGGACCATTAGGGTTTCATTGGGCCCACTAGGGTGTATTAGGTCCATTACGGTTTTAGTCCCTTTGTCTGAACGAGTCACAATACAATTATACAAACAATGTACGCCGCCACCTGACATGGCGGCCGGTGGCGGCAACCACCATCTCACGATGGTGGTTTTGAGTATTCCTTGATTATTCCGTTACAGATTACATCATACAAAGCAAAATCCAAAATAAACACACACACACTAACTAACATAAACACACACACATGGTGGCAGCCATCACCTTACGGTGGTGGGTGTGGCCTTTCCCGGTTTTCCGACCAAACAAACCACACTCTACAACAGAAATACACACACCCACACATTTTCTTGCTTGCAATGGATCCAGCCACCCACCTGGTGATAAGTTTTCCTCCCGTTTTCCTGGCCAAAAGATTTCCATATCACATTAAACCCAGGAAGTAAATTCATAATCACCTAACCACCCTCCCTACGGTGGCTGTGGCAGCAAAAAGGTGGTAAAATACGATCAGTGGGTGGCAGCCACCACCTCACGGTGGTGGTGGCAGACCTTCCTTGGTTTCCAGTCGAGCAAACCCACACACACCCTCGCACACACGATCTAAACACGTGAACACCTCCAAATTAGCCACCTTGGATGGCAGACGATGACCGGAAGCGACCTAGGCCACCGACGTTCACGATGTCAGGTTCATAGAAAAACGGAGAAAAAGGATAGAAGGGTGGTGATTGTCCTTACCGAGAGCCTTGCTAGGTTGCAGATGGTGGGGGTGGCGGTCGGACTCGATGAAGCAGCGGCGGCTGGGGAGGTTCCTCTTTGTGGCGGCTGAAGAAATGTACCCTACTGTTAGGGTTTGCATTAAGAAACGAGGGAGGGAAGGGTACAGGGTTTAAACCCGCCTCCATACAAACTTCTTCTCATTTTTACAATAATTGTCCCTGGCTCCTCAAACCCTTTCAATTTAACTCCAAATTTTACCAAACACCCATCGCCTACTTAATTTCTTTGCAAAACTACCCCGACAATTTATACGTTAACCCCCAATATCCGTAATTATGACATTTGACTCCCCAAAACCAACACTCCACTAAATAACATAGATTTAGGGCGACTATTCGTTCATCAATTTTTATCTATTGATTTATTAAATAAACAAAATGTTACAAAACACCTTTGATGCATCTTATATCCAAATTTGAGATTGTTCTCTTGCTTCAAATTCATTAGCAGCGATGATAGGCAACAACAATGGTGGTGCGACTTAATTATGACATTTGACTCCCCAAAACCAATACTCCGCTAAATAACATAGATTTAGGGCGACTATTCGTTCATCATTTTTTATCTATTTATTTATTAAATAAACAGAATGTTACAAAACACCTTCGATGCATCTTATATCCAGATATGAGATTGTTCTCTTGCTTCAAATTCATGAGCACCGATGATAGGCAGTAACAACGATGGTGCGACGTCGGTTGTGGTAGAGGTGGAGTTACATCGACGATGGTAGCATCAAATCTGGATGTTAGATCTGTTTGCGGTGATTTCCTTCAGATTTATTGTTTCGGCGAAGCAAATCGGAGAAGCTCTCTTGTATTCCATTAGATATGGATGTCGAAGATCTGGAGACGAACTAGATCTGGACTTCAGAGCAGAGTGTGACTTTTTTTGGTGTTCCGACGAAGCACAGTAGCTGATGTTAGGCGGTGGTTGGTTGTGATAAGGTCGACTATGAGATCTAACCAAATCGCACCAGATCTGATATGTTTTATGTTTTAGATAGAGAAAGTGAAACTGAAACAACTTATTGACTTCAGATCCGAAACCAAGTGGCGATCGACAGTGATGGAGGAAGGTGGTGGTTATCACCGCTTGCCGGAGCTCATAATCCGGAGGAGAAAATTGAAGATTTAAAGTCGAGAATAGTAGACCTGAAGATGAAAATTATAGATCTGAAAAGAGAAATCATAGATCTGAAGTTGAAATTGTAGATCTGAAGAGACAAAACGTAGATATGAAGCTGAAATTGTAGATCTGGAGCCCACCGGAACTTGTGGATCTGATGGTCGTGGTTTGTCGGCGGAAAGAAAATGCGGGTTTCGCTGGTGGTATGAGGCGGTGGCAGTCAAGGATGGTGGCTGGTGGCTAACTGGTGGTAATGTTTGTGTGTTCTTCAAGTTTTAGATGAGAGAAAATAACAAAATGAGAGAGTATGTAGTGTGTGTAGATTTGGTTATAAAATGAGGTTTTTACGGTTCTTAACTTTTAGTGGTTCTTATTTAATTTGTTTGCATATATATATATATATATATATATATATATATATATATATATATATATATATATATATATATATATATATATATATATAGGTTCAGGTTCATTTGAGACCATTCTAATTTTGTGAGACCGTGATACCAAATCTAAAAATAATTTTAAAATGCAAAATAAATGGAAAAATCCAAAAATTCTTTTTTTTAAGTATTATTTTCGGAACTTGAATTAACTAAAAAAATAAAAAAATAAAAAAAAATAAAAAAAATCCCATTTTTTTTTAAAAATACGTGAAATATTCTAAATAGAATATTACACTGACATATTCTAAAAAATAATTTTAAAATGCAAAATAAATAGAAAAATCTAAAAATTCTTTTTTTAAATATTATTTTCGAAACTTGAATTAACTAAAAAAAATAAAAATAAATAAAAAAGCATCCCATTTTTTTTGAAAAATACGTGAAATATTCTAAATAGAATATTACACTGTACATATTCTAAAAATAATTTTAAAATGCAAAATAAATGGAAAAATCAAAAAATTCTTTTTTTAAATATTATTTTTGGAAGTTGAATTAACTAAAAAAAATGAAAAAAAAATAAAAAAATGCGTCTCACGGTCTCATAAAATTAGACCGTCTCACATGAACCTAACCACATATATATATATATATATATATATATATATATATATATATATATATATATATATATATATATATATATATATATATATTACCAAATCCTTAAAAATTAAGGTTAAGAACTTTTCATTCATATATTTGAATTTTCAAGAAAAAAATATTATATTTTATAAAAGCTTGTATTTTTTAAAATTAAAATTTGAACACTTAAAAATTTTATATCTATCTTTTACAAAAATATTTATATAACGAATAGAAAGTTTTATTTGGTAGAGAATTAATTTTAAATAAACCTATTTTTTGTTTTTTAATATTTTTTTTACGAAGAACAATCATAGCCAAAAAAACAAATTGGAGTGAAAAAAGGATAAACCATCATCAATATTTTTTTTTTTTTTTGAGTCGACGACTCTTTCTGGAGTACATAGTCATTTTTAAAAATCTTCTATTTCTTACTTATTTTTTGACACTAAAGATTATAAAATAGTTATTTTTAAACATTTCTATAATTGAAAATAATTTAATCTTTTAACTATAAGCATTTAGAATTATAAAAAGTGTGACTTTCTATTCAACTTTTTTGTAATAATCACTAATCAGTTTTCCAAATCGATTTTGTTTTTAAGAGGCCCACTTTAAATCAGAAAGGGTTGTGAAATGGGAAGAATTATTCTAGAAAGTTAAAACTTAAAAGGGCTGGCTGCAATGTTCATCAATCAAATCCCCCATCAAGAGGGTGGGGCATGTGAAAATTACAAGTGATGATTTAATTACACAAAACACCACCAAACCCACACACACTCAGGCACCTCATTAATTAATCCCCATCTTCTTCGAATCCCTACACATTTCACAATTCTGTTTGTTAACGGAGTTATTACAGAGCCCAAAATCAAAGAGATCTGCAAATGCACGCCTGAAAATCTCACCTTAATCGCATAATTTGCAGAAACCTTGGAGATTCACGAACCGAAGATGGCCAATAAGGCCTCCAATTTATCAGATCTGATCCAGCGAGTCACTGGCTCCTGTTTGCTTCACCCGCTTGGTTCCGCTCGACACTACGCCGACGACATCACGGACGACGACGATTCAGATTACGAAGAGCGTAGCAGGATGGAGAAATACTACAACGAAGACGAAGATGAAGATAAAAAACTGTCTCCGGCGCTGGCGGTGGTGGAAGAAAGAGGAGATGGCTATAAAACAGAGAGACAGATGGAAATGGTTACGTTGATGAATGAAGTGTTCGAAACGGTGTCGTCTATGAAGAAGGCGTACGTTAGTCTTCAGGAGTCCCATTGCCCCTGGGATCCACAAAAAATGAGATCGTCTGACATGGCAGTTGTAGCCGAGATGAAGAGGCTAGGGGTTTTGAGAGAGAGATTTCGGAGGAGTGTCGGCAGCGGTGTGGCGGATGCGGTCAGGAGGAAGGTTGCCGGAGTTATGCTGAGGGAGGTGGTAGCACCGTATGAAGCGGCGATGGAGAAGTTGAAGACGGATGTGAAGAACAAGGAAGCGGAGATAGAAAACTTAAGGGAGAAGTTAAAAACGGCCACCGTGCTCAGTAGCGGCGGAAGCGGTGGTCGGAAGAGTAGGTCTCACTCTCATCATCAGTCAAAGAAAAAAGTCAACTACAGTAGTCAACTCCAAGGTACATCTTACCCTTAGTTGTAAAGTATAACTATTTTATTGGATTAACTAGCTACCATACGGGTTTATTGAAAAAAAAATATTATGATCTAAATGTATAGA